>NW_023503496.1:1200000-1800000 GCF_014529535.1 Bradysia coprophila | reverse complement strand
ACCGTAATGTCTCTCCTAGTGGAAATCTATAACTTTTCATGGCTGTCACTTTGAGGGATTCTTTTCAAAAACCGCTTACCGAAATCAAATCAGACGCATTTCTGATTGGACTTTTGTATTATGTGCTTTGAAAGCTATTCCACCCAAGAAGCCAAACCAATTTTTAAGAAAATTATAAAACTCGCACTTTTCATTTGGAAATTTCTCCAGATACACGAATCGTATGGTGTGCACGTACTTACAGGGCAAATAGGGAGAATTTAGGTGTGTTCGATAATTCATTCGATTGATAAAATATCGATTCCCTAGAATCGATTATCGATGTTTTCGAAAAGTCAATATCAAACGAATTTTTTGTCGATAATCGACTGATTATCGACAAAACATTATTTGGAAATTTTATCATCAATTGATGACATTTTTCAGTAGACATGCCTCGGAGAATTATGAGAATTGGAAGTGTTTAAATTTGTAGTTTTCAGATTAGACTAGTACGTCGTCGCTGCCCTATTGTTGTGTCTTCTTTTTATTGTTGTGGAAAAATGGCCATAGGCCAAGTGTGACATGTAAAAGACTTGCTGTGCCTAACGAAGCACTTTCCATCGAATTTCACATACTCCGCCGAGACTCGGCTGTCGAGGTACGTATACCAAAACAACGTATCGCATTTGTGTCTTAGCTTAGATGCAACACAACTCAGGATAAAATCTCGCGTTTCTTTCGTATTTTAACCTCGGCTTTGCCTCGGGTCAAGAAAATTTACGTCGGAACTGATGGAATGTTCTACTTTTATCACAGGTCCCAAGTTACATAAAGTAGTACATGGTGGTCGTCAAAATTTCAAACTTTTTAACTTCTGTAGACTTCAATGGATAGAATGTTCAGATTTTCATTTTACTCTTTTATTTCGATGAACGATTAAGAATCGATTTAAAGCCAGCGGCATAAATGTGTCAATGGCAGAGCTGCACTATTCTTTTTCGTTTACTTTCTGTTTTTTCTTCTTCATGTTCTTGTTGCCTGTGTCGGAAAAGCTGATTTTCCAAATTGCATAATCCTTTGTAGAATATACGTGTGTGTGTGTCTGTGTAGTGTAGTGTACGACAGTACACCGTATGCTTCTGAATTATTTATATTAAAAGTTTAACGGGAGAGACGGAAAACTTATCCGCATAAAAGAGTTGAGTGAAGGTTGTTTTTGTGTTTCATTTCGTTGTTGTTGTTGTTTTTTGGCGGTGACTGGAACATAAACTTATGCAATTAGTCAACCCGATTTGAATAGATTCTACAATTCATCGGGAAAATGGCGAAAATGCAAATTGAATTCT
This sequence comes from Bradysia coprophila, assembly GCF_014529535.1. Taxonomy (NCBI): domain Eukaryota; kingdom Metazoa; phylum Arthropoda; class Insecta; order Diptera; family Sciaridae; genus Bradysia; species Bradysia coprophila. The sequence continues at coordinate 1,798,672 of NW_023503496.1, read as the reverse complement.
TGACTTCTTCCAACCAGAAAAAAAACCGACCGAACAAGAAAATGATTTATATTCCGACCGACTGCACATTTATCATCATAAAACCAGATCAACCTCAAAATAACAAAACATGTAATTCCCTTCGACCAAATAATATAAAAAATCCACCGCACCGCCAGCAACAACAACAACAACATTCCTACGTACAACTTTGCCAGACCATATTCGCATTTTCGGGATAAACTTTAACATTGTCGACAAATCAATTCCACACAACGGGTTGAGGTCACTGAATTGCAGTCATCCGGACTCATCTATAATTCAATGTGAAACATGCGCACACTTTGGGTCACCCTCTGCATATTATATGCATGCATATGGACACATATATGCTTGGTGTATGTTTATGCATACGTACACGCCGCACATGGTCGTAGTGTTTTAAAATAGGGACCGGGATGAGTTTATAATTTAACAGTTTTCTCTGTTTATGTTTACTGCTTTATGATGGCGATGCTGCGAGACGGGTTGCGGTGTGTTTAAATTGCCGGTTTTTAAATAGAGTCGAACTTAAAGAGATACAGCGCATATTGGTCGTTGTTTAAAATTGGTAAACTTAGAGGGTGTGCATCTCTGCCGAACGTAAACGGTTAAGCAAAGCTCTGTGTAGAACTATCAAACCAGCATCTCTGTACGATGTGTTAAAGCCGACATAATCCAAGCATTTTTCTCGTTTGTTAACATCACCGTAAGCATCACATTGAATTCTCTTTGAAGAACCCTTTCTTAACACGGCGGCATTTAATTAGTCTTTACCATGACGAGATTTTCGGATTTAGATTGCCGCCTTAGAAGGGTTCGTTCACAGATTTTGTTGAAAAGTTTCGCATATTGAATGCAGGAACTATTTTTAGGAAAACATTTTCCCAAATTTTTCCACATTTTTGCGAATTTTCGAAAAAATATCTTTTGCAGAAAATTCAGGAAAATATTATTCCAAAAATAGTCCCTGCATTCAATGAGACCCTGTGTTAGGAGTATGACAATCAGATTTTTACATAATTTATGAACGACTTCGTCCTTCAACTTACCGATCTCTTGGCTTCCAGTATATATAGTAGTGTGAATCCAATAGTGTGAAATACACCTACGAAAAGCCCCTACGTACAAAGCTAGAGAGTTAGGCCCAAAAACACGAAATCAACAATGGAATGCTGCGTTTTTCATTGTTTCGCCTATGGTGAACATCCGATTACAATGGAAAACGCAGCATAACTGTCGATCTCAGCAACGCAAAAATGATCTCTCCACCTCGATCTTGTGCTCTTCACCACGGACATTTTGATAATTTCAACAAATACTCTTGCAGAAAATTGGAAATTTTAAACATTTTTTTAATTATTAAAAACAGTCTAATCTCAAATATGGTCTACCTTAAAAAGTAGTATATATATCGTTGAACACATCACGCCCGCTAACTGCATCAAATTATGTAGGGAAAAATATCCGCTGAGCTATCAGCTATGATATGTTCTAGCTTCAGTACGGTCTTACTATATTGATCAGTGGATGTTTTTTAGTATACAGAATGTTATATGAAACCAGCCGATTCATCATAACGCGCATATACATGAACAGTTCTTCTTTGCATGTTCGTTCATAAAAGGAGAATCAAATTGTTACACATTTGTTTCAAAGAGGTTTCACTTAATGTAGATGCTACATGAGCATCCTCCACTTACTTCATACAGGAATTATATTACTTGAACGAAAACTTACATTCGACTAATGAATATCTATTCCATTCAGGGTCAAGGTTTTATGACATGAAATGACAGTAGCCTAAGTTCAACCGTTGTAGACGGTTAGAACAGACGTGTAGAAGATAAAGAAGAAGAAATTACCAAAGTATGTACCCCGCATCCCCAAAGTATATAAACACTGAAGGTAATGCAGACCCTCAGCGGATCAGTGAAATTACGGATCCAAACTTTCAGGTGAATTCATTTTCATATGTTGTCTAACTTAGACTTGTGCAACATGACGGCCCTAAATCCCCTAAATCCTTCCAATTCACCACTTAATACAACTTGACGCAAACGAATTCAATACGTGTGCAACATAACGTCGCTAAGTCGTTCCAAATTTACCACTAGATGCAACTTGACGCAAACGAATTCAATACGTGTGCAACATGACGGAGCTAAAATTCACCTGAAAGTTTAGATCCGTGTGTAACTGTGGATTTGCATTACCTTCAGTGTTTATATACTTTGCGCATCCCGACTTTCAAGTGAATTCATTTTTGTAATGTTGTCATCATCACACTTTCTTGTGACTAATGTTGTCACACCTGCTCAGTTTGTATGGAATCAGAGAAATGATAAGTTGGTATGTCTGTACCAATTTATCATTTCTCTGTATGGAATCGAATTCACCTCACCAGTAGGTGCAACTTGACGCAAACGAACTGTGCGCAATATGCTTGTTCCAAGTAACTGTAAAAACGAATTTTGACTCGCCGAACGAACACGATTTCATCCACAGAGATCGGTTTTCATATAAAAATTGATGAGGCTATGTATCTATGGATGAAATTTGACAATTCATATGGCCTGGGAACATACCTATGTAACGAAACTAGATTCATTTGAATACAGTGATACGCGCGTAACTGCGCATATGCATTACCTTCATTGTTTACACACTTTGATATACGACATGTAGAAGAAAAACATAGGCTTAAAGAACCTATGTTGGTAACACTGGATCAAAATCAGTGTTACCAACGCTGGTTTTTTGTCCCACGAATATTCAATATTATCCCATATACCACTTCTTCGTCTATGTTACAATGTAACATTGTTACATGCTATCACGAAATGAATGAGTGTACTAAAAACGAAATTAAAGATACAGAGAAAGACCTCACCAGGCTCCGCTGTTCGTTTTGTTTGGTCTACAATTTTGCAATCTTGCAAATTTTTCCAGCCAGCCGCATACACAAAACAGCACAATCGAAAGATCAATATTGTAACGGTTTACGTTGACTTGAATTGTCGCTTATAAAATTCATCATTCGAGATTCGATTGAAGCAATCTGTGTTTAAGCTACCCGTGTGTCAAGAACAGTCCTCGTGAATATGAATTCAAAAATGGAACCGGCCGCCGAAGTGAATGTGAAAAATATCAAAAACTTTTTGAGTCTGCAATATGTTGTGATAAAAATTGCATCGGACGTTCTTCGCGTCAGGTTTCGCGAACAGTGGAAATCAATTATTAATTCTGAGTGGATGGACGTAGAAGAGAATGGCAAACAATTCATCGAGGGCGCGGGAAAATCGATTTTCCAGAAGAGTAAAAGTATCCAGAAAAATGCGTTGAAGACGGGAAATATAAATCGGTGGGACCTGCCATTGATCATCGATGCCATCAAGTGTTTGGAAATGTATGCGTCCGGTGGTAAGCATTTCAATGTTGCCGATGAACACAAAAACCTGGATAATTTGAAGTCGATTCGGAATCAACTATCGCATCAACCGACGACCGAAGTGACAGAAGAAAATTTTCGAAAATACTGGGAAGCTACGAGCCAAATTCTACTGTCTTTTGGGGTGTCGCAAGCAACACTGGATGAAGCAAAGAATTTGAAATTTACTGAGCCATCCTACGATTTAACACCCGCTAATGAATCAAATTCCGCTACAGCTGACGAATACAGGGAAGCCGGTAACAAATACTACTCAGCCAAGAGATATCAGGATGCCATTGACAAGTACACGGAAGCAATGCAATTGTCCGGAATTCCGCTAACAACTTTGTCAGTGTTGCATTCCAATCGATCGCTGATGTACTTGGAATTGAATGAACTCTCCAATGCAAAGGACGATGCCAATGCCGCAATTCACTTGAATCCTACGTGGTGGAGAGGCTACGCACGATTGGCCAGTGCATATGAGAAATCGAAAAAATACGAAAAGGCCATCAAGAACTACGAGATCGCTTTGCAGACGAATGCGCCCGAAATTCACCACAAAACGCTAACCGATTCTTTGTGCTATTGCCGCCTTATACTCGGAAGGATCAATCGAATGGAAAGCATTCAACCACACAACTTCATCAATACGTGGAATGAAGCAGTTGAAGACTCGAATAAAATACTCGGAAAGAATCCGTTCGACGAGGACGGAGCTAACATCAATGCGTCAATGATTCTTAACAGTGAAAACGCATCAAATCCAGAAGTACTTTGCGCACAGGGGCATTTGTTTCTGCGTGGCACAGGATGTGTGCAAGACTTTGAACAGGCAGCAAACCGATTTGGAAAGGCGGCGAGCAAAGGCAGTGCAAATGGCATGTACAATCTGGGTGTTTTACTGCTGGAGGGTAAAGGAATCAAAAGGTAAGCGAAATTTCTTAATTTGTCGAGTTGATAGGGAATCGGATGGGAGTTTTGTAACGAAATCTTTTGACGATTTTTTGATCAGATCCGTCACTAGTCTACGTTGTTATGTGGAAAAGATAACCGTTCCGCACCAGGCCCGGACTGGCCATACGGTGAATTCGGGGGATTCCCGATGGGCCTTTTGGACTTTTGTATGAGAATTTTTAATATGTGGGCCTTTTTAAATTGAGTTGCATGGAGCCCCCGATGGGCTTTTTCGAGCCAGTCCGGTACTGTTCCGCACGCTGGGGATCTCATCTAAAATTAGACTATGGGATATGATAGACGAGTCAAAGTTATGGAACTAAATTTTTTTGGTGGGCATCGCGAACCGGTAATGCCTGTAAAATAACCGGTTTAGTGTTAAACTAAAAGCTTGAATATCTCCGTTAAAAAGCTAAATCTTTATGAGTGTGTTTGTGTTTGCTTGAAAGCCTGATTCATTGTCGACATTTTATGGAAGAACTTTTTTGAGGGACGGAAAATTGCCCTAGCCATTTTAGATTCCCAAAAAAGTGACACAAAAAACTGCTAACTTTGACCCCAATTTCACTGGCCAAATCGAAACATATTTTATCGATATGCGGTTCGTTGGTAAGCTGAAGACCAGCACTTTCAGATCGAGCCGATCGAGCATGAGCTTTTCAGAGGGACCATACGAGCCTGAAAATTGTAAGCAGCAAAAGTACATTTTTTGTGTCAAGTTTTCCATATTCTATAAAGTAGTTCTTTGGATGTTCTGGTTCCTAAAATGTGGTCGAAGTGTCATAATACCCATCTGTAAATAGAACCTTCAATTACTTTCAATACTGAATGCTCCATCCCGTTCCCAATCCTAGAACTCGCGAACGTAATCCCTGCTATCTGAAAAAATGAAGAAAATGTCCGCCCTCAAAATCCGGTCAACCATTTTACTGTGAACAGACTTTCAAAAAAGAAATCCACGTGACCTAACTGAATTTCGCCTGCAGCAATGCTATTTGACTCAACAACCCAACAGCGTAATGGTTAACTCGTTTGCTTTCCACTACACGATTGAATTAAGGCTGTATGCTCTGGGGAGGTCATGCAGATCGCCATTTTATTAGATACGCGGGAACACACCATTTCCAGGTCATGCAGATCGCCATTTTATTAGATACGCGGGAACACACCATTTCCATACAAACAAATTCACCAAAATTGAATTTGTATGGCGTGGTGAATTTTGTGTATGAAACGTGGTGTGTAACCCGCGTATCTGCATGTGCGTGACCTCCCCAAAGTATACAGCCTTGGATTGAATTGCCTGTGCCAGTGCGAAGTCGCAAAGATCCGTTGTAATTGTGTTAGAGCTGTCACACGGCTTACCGGTCAAGACATTGTTGGGAGCCGCCGGCATTCTATTCCTACGAATTTCGTTCCAAGTACACTAGATGTCACTAGGTTAGTCGCACAGTTTACTACTGAGCAATGTTGAAACGATTCCGTATGAAAGGATCTCGAAAAATAGCGAAATTAGTAAAATAACGATCCAGCGATGCTCCCTTGCATAGGGTCTGTTATTAATGCTATTTGACTGACTTTACTCTTAGCTTCGGCGCTAGAGAGAAAGACGACATGCACTTCACGAAAAGAACATTTGTGGTAGAGATAGACTTTTAGCTGGAGTGGCTATACATGAAAGGTGTCACAGGTGTCACTACCTGTTCTTTCAGTAATTCGATTTTTTTTTGGCATTGAGTCCGATATCTGCATTTGTGGGACAGTCTTCGAATCCAAAAGAAAAAGTAGCTCAAGACACTCGAAAGCTTTGCATAGCACAGTTACACAGGTGCACAGTTACAGACGATGTTTGGACACGGCAAACAGTCATCACGGCTCTTGTTCGAAATTCGTATTTGCCGGTTTCCGGGAGTAAAAAGATCCTTTTCTGAATCGCTTTCAAGCCTATCCTCGTGCGACTATAAATCGACACCGATTCCACATGGCTACTTGCAACGGTGTTAGTCCTACAACATCATTTTGTTGATTAAAAACTTATTTTGTTCACTACCAGGAATGCCCAACGTGGAATCGACATGCTGCGACAAGCTGCAGCTCAACCATCGTTCATTGTAGATGGCAATAAAAAGCTTAAAAACGAGGGCGTCAGCGAAGCTAAACACGCCTTGGGACTGACCTACTACGATGGTACTGGCGTGCCAAAAGACATTAAAACTGCGGCGTTGTGGTGGGCACGAGCTTTTAAGGAGGATGGTAATGGCACATCGGCAAACAACCTTGGATGTATGTATGAACACGGGGAATCTGTACCACGCGACATCGAAACGGCCATTCTGCACTGGAAGTTTGCTGCCTTTGACGATCTTACCAGAGCGATGGAAAATTTATATCGAGTGTGCATGAACTCACGTAAGTACAGCGAAGCTGTCGGTTGGTATAAATTATCCATCGAAAAAGGGTCGGCCAAAAATAGCGATATGGACGAGTTCATCGGCACTAGAGCACGTCAGTTGGGCGATTTTGACTCAAAAATGTTTATCGAAAAACTCAAAGCCGAACTAAGAGCCAGCCGTTTCGGAAGCATTGTTCGTCAATGTGAGGAGTTGGACGAGAATTTAGTTCGAAAGGTTTACACCGAACGTAAAACGGCGGCCGAACAGATTGTGCAAAGAGTTCCGAAAACCGATTCCGCCTTTATCGTCGATCATCGGAAATATTTCAAAGAAACGAGAGACATCTGCCGGCAATCAGGTCTTGTATACATTGTGCATCCGAGTAAATTGAAGGTGAAACCGACTGTGAACATCATCGGCTTGAAATCGATTTATTTCAAAGACATGATCGCTACGGCGGAGAAAATCTACGACGGATTTGCAATCAAAGTGTTGATTATTGACGACGCCATTGTGGGACAGCCATCGGTCAATGTAATTGGGCGCGACGATCAGGGGACCATACACCGAATCTTCATCTACAACATTCTGCAAGATAAAGAGACGCAAGACAAGGTCGGTTTCGGTTGCACAATTACAATCGTAAATCCGTACCATAAAATCGGCGCAACAGACGGAAGGCCCATGATTCGGGTTGACGATCCATCAACCGTTATTTACCATACGATGTTGACCAATAAGAAGCGTTGTCGCTATTGCGGAGACCCGCAGGGCGTAATCTTATGCGGAAAGTGCAAGCGCGTCTTTTACTGTTCGCAAGTTTGTCGAAGTGCTGACGCCACCGAAAATCAACATCAACTCGTTTGTGTTAAGAAGTTGTAAGCTTCTTTCTCTCTCTATCGCCGTTGAGAGGCCGTTCACAAATGACGTTACGCTAATCTACAGATTTTTCTACACTTCATTTCCCGTCAGTTGTGAACAGTCCCTTATTCTATAATTTCTTTCACTTTTGATTAAACCATAAATACGAACAAGAAGTCTTTGAATTACTGCCGACGACGCCGTCACTGAAACTTTTGCTGGCTGGCGTAATCCATACTTTTGGAATGTTTCTCCAATTTTTCTTATATTTCACACATTTGCAGAGAAAATCTTACAAATATGGCGAATATGTACTAGTTTACTCTGAAAACTACAAAAGGGACATTCTCGACCTCATAGCTGAATACGGTCGTTTCGTGAAGTTTTACGAGTTTTCCCCTGAAAACTACAACAGCGCCATATTCAGCTGAAAAAAAATCGCTGACAGTTGGTGGATTCATACCCTATTAACACTGATTGACACCTTTTTCCACGACGGTAAGATAATAGATTGCCTGAAATTGAACAGTCCCATGATTCAATGAATCTTAGTAGTAGAATTAAAGGTAATTTTTCGATATTTTGCCTCTACAATTGGTCCTCCACTAACGTTTTTTGACAAAGGCCGAAAATACACGAATGACGCTTGCGTTGACAATTGGATGCTGCGATTTCTATTGTTCAGTTAGGCTATGGTGAATATCTGATTACAATGGAAAGAGCCAAACTATGTAAGCACTAAAGATATTACAAATGCGCAGTTTCGCACGGATATTTTCAGGTGAATTTAGTCTTGTCACGTTGCCCACATATTTACCTCGTTTGCGTCAAGTTTAGCTATTGGTGAGGTAAATTCAACTCCATTATTCCATACAACCTGAGCAGGTGCAACCAATAAAAGTACAAACCAGGTATTCTGTCCATACAAACCGGAGTAAACAGCGATTTCATATAAAAAACTCACCTGACAATGATTTTCATTGAGAGGTGAGTTTGCTTATATGAAATCGCTATTTTCTCCGCTACATACAAATTTTGACATTATACCATACCCATTAGAGTATACTTTCATTGGATGCAACACTTGCAACACCATTAGTCCAGAACCTTGCATTAGTCACAAGAAGATTATGACGATGGCAACATTACAAAAATGAATTCAACTGAAAGTCGGGATCCATATTTCTTCTCATTCGCTGAGAGTTTGCATTACCTTCAGTGTTATATACTTTGGAAAAGAGCAACATAATCGTCGGTCCCCAGAGAAATGATAAGTTGGTACGCCTGTGGCTGGTAAACATTGGAATGACAGTTGGCTCGCCACAGGCCTTATCATTTCACTGTCGGTCCAGTCAATGACTTACGCGAAAACACTCACCGTAACAACGCCAACACAAGTCTCTGTTATGGCAACCGTGAGTTTCATTCATAAAATCAAATGAGCTGTCAATTTCGCATCGGCAAAATTGAATTTTTGCAATTTTGTCAACGTATCTTTCCAGTGACTTTCCAATAAAGAAATTCAGCAGCACAACAGGAATGCGATTTAAACACTATCGACGTAGCGTAAATTCTGTGTTGTAGCGTTGATTTAGTGTGGCGGTAACTGCGCCTTTTCCACAACGACACACGTATGCAAGATTTCCAGTGCTGAATTGCGACGCTAGATTTTTAAATTTTTCTCTAATAAAATTTTACCGAAATGCTGAATTTGTGCTGCAACACAAATGTTGACACAAAGTCGATAGTTTTTACATCAATTTCTTGATGTGTTGAATTGATCTATTGGAAAGTCATTGGAAAGATGCGTTGGAATTAGAATTTTTCTGTATTTTTGTAGCAACGGACTATTACAGTACACATGAGGAAAGTCTTCAAATGTGGAAAATTCCGAGTCTAATGATGTGAATTCCCGCACCTCAGTAAGTTTTACGACTGAAAAAATTTTAAAATCTCGCGTCGCAATACAGCATTGGAAATCTCGATCCGAAAACCGAAAACAGACCAGCAATTGGTGGGATCGACAATTATTTTCGTTTTATTCAGATATGTAAAAGAGCATAAAATTGTCGATCCCATCAACGCGTATTGTGTTATCGATTCAACCAAATGATCGCAGAATTTAAGCACTTAAAAATTCAATATATTTGTTGATCGACCTCACTGGAACCAATGAAAGAACTGGAATTTTGGTTATTCATGAAATGGAGAAACCTTATTTTGCGTTCAGCCTTATTTTGGGTCCGGTGGGTTGTTGTTTCCACTTTCTCAATGAAAATTTGGTAGAGTACCGAAGCTCTGTTCTATAATCTTGAAAAAATCAACAAAATAATGTTTTCTCCATCCAACGTTGTTACTGTTGACCTAACAACAAACAACTTATCCAAACCGCAACAAATTACGTTCAATTTAACTAATGTTTAACATGCTGCAATTGAGGCAATTACACACCCGAGGTGTGGTTTTTCAGAAATATTATTTTGTTTGCTGAACAGATCGTCACCCATCTATGAAAAACGGTAAAACAAATTGTGTTTTGGCGGTCTATACTTTTGTCACCTGTGCAATTTAATGGCACCCACCGTAGGAATTACAATAATCGTTTTAGAAATCGAGAGGCCGTTGCGGTGGTTGATTCTCGATTAACGACAGTGAGAATTTTATTTCGCTGTTCGCGCACGTGCACAGTTAGTACGATACTAGAGTCAAGTAATGTTGCTGGAGAATTCTGACCGTAATTTCGTTGAAGAATCCTTCAGTTTGAATTTTCGGTCTCACACTAAAACCTACTCTTCGAATAAATAAATAAAAAATTTCCATTCAGCTTTTGTCAGAGCTTAAACAAGTTGTTGCGGACACTTGATTATTCAAACAACATTGATTTACAAGGTAAACAATATTCGTCTTAATGCGCAGATGAAATGCAGACTTTTTACATAACTGTAGCTTAGATGTTAATACCAGTGTGTTAATGTGGCTAAAAACCAATTCTACAAATGTACGACGAAATACCAAAGACATTATAGGTAAGACATTCTTGGCGAGATTGTAATGACGACATTTTATCCCACACAGTTGTTTTCTGAAACGATCAATTCAACGAAACTTTTATTGCCGAAGATACACGAACAATTTGTGCGATGATGGGATCGTCAACTAAGCTTTGTTTTCCATTGTAATCAGATATTCACCACAGACTAAACAATGGAAAACGTAGCACAGTTGTCGATCCCATCAACGCACAAATTACTCGTTTGTTTGCGGTCTAGTATAAGGCCATAAATATCCAGTACTGCCCAGACACGCATTGGCAATATGAGGCGCCCTGATACTGCCCCCGATACCAATACTGGGAAAGGCAATTGGTTTTATGTGGCAAGAGGTAATTCGAGCAATTTTCTTTACTTTTTTTAGAAGATAAAAATTGAGATAGTGCTGCAGGTTACCATGTAGCTTGGAGTGTGTTAGTGTAATGCTTAGTTTCCTCTTACCAAAAAAGTGCTCCGTGTGAGAGACAAAATTGAATTGTTTATTTGACAGCTCGCTCTCTCACGGCTCTCTCACGGAGTACTTTTTGTTGAGTGGAGTGGACACTTAATTTAAATATGCAAAATCATACGGGAGCCGAGTCTAGAATTCCCTCGATGTTGACTTCCTGTTCCAATTTTCGTGTTTTCAATGACTTTCAAAATGATTTATAAAAAAAATTTTTAACTTTTTTTGGCATATGATACGAGACAAAGTGTCTTATAATTAGGTTCTTCATCGATAAAAAAAAAAAAAAAAATTGTTTGTAACTCAATTGTACAGGAATGTTGTTTCTGATTAATTATATGCTCTGAGTGTATGCCCAGTGATCCGGGACCACACCTCACAGAATTCCGAAAGCAGCACATAGATCTATAGATGCTACTAAATTCTCCATCTCAACTCAAAATTTGTAACAATGAAATTTTACAAAAAAAACTACGTCACAAATGACAGATGTTGAAGAAACCACACCCTTTTTAAGGAATGATAAGAAAGCCGAAGCATCTGCCATTTGCATTTCTTGAGTAAAAACTTCGTTAAACTGTTTGAGTTCAAAGGCAGCGGGTGTCATGACTAGCAATAACAGTTATTTTTGTAAGTGAAGCCACAAGAACTTGCGTCACCTTTAGCAATTAAGGGCCTTTTTGAGTGATTTCCATTTTACTTGGAAAATATAAAGAAAGGAAAGGACAGGTGAAAAATGCAAGCGTGTAATGAGTCTTTATTTAAACGATGCACCGTCTTAGATCTTCCAAGTGGTTTCAGTTCATTCGAAACAGCTAACAGAGACGTACAAACCTTTTCGTAAAAAAATCACCTAAAGCACGTTCTACTTGGAGCCAATGGTGGACAAGATTTTGTTGGTGAAAGAGAAGAGAAGAAAAAGTCAAAAATCAATTTCGTAAAATTCAAATAAAATTTATTTTTTCATCAAATCGAATGGTGACATCATGCGTTCAATTTGAACTGTAACGACTGTCACAGAAACGCTATTTTCTTCTAATTTTTTTTTTCTTTTTTTGTATAGCGAATACTCTTAAAAATTATTCCTTAAATGCACAAACAAAATTCCTAAAAAAAAATTTATTTGAAAAAAAAATTCGGAGATTCTTCGTCTGGAATCGACACGTCGATGTAAATTGATAGGTAGCATACTCCCACTAAACTTTAGTTTTACAAATTGCTAAAATCAAATCTGAAATTTTTTCGGTGCGTTAGCTCGTTTAAACAAATAAACAAAAAAATTTAATTGAAACGATGATTTCATTCGTCGATTTCATCAAACCACTTCAACAAAACAAGTTCTCTTCATAATATTATATAATACCGAACACAATAGCACAAAAATCAAAATTTAATTTCTAACAAAAGAGAGTAAAAAAAAAACTAAAAATTTGAACACTCAATGAAACTGCGACACCACACCTTCCCCAAATCATCCACTTTAATTAATCGGCGTCTCAATATCACTCTTTCTCATCGACGACCTCGTCCTTATCGACGATCGTATGCTGCCAATATCTCTAAAATCATCATCCCCATTCCCTCGATCACGGAACGACTTGTAGCATTGAATGATGCACGCCCAAATGCATCCGTTGATGAAGAAGAACACCACCAGCAGGACAATCAAAATGGTAAAGAAAACCGTACCGACTTTGTTGCTGTAGCACCAGCAATCGATGCCATAAAATACTTCACCGTTGATGGTGCAGACTCCCTTCGAATTGAACGAATTGTGGGTGTCCTCGTAGTAATTGGAATAGGAATTGGAATACTGTTGACCAGCCACCGATGCCAGTACTATCGAGATCACGATGATGTAACTGAAAATAATTGAATAAAAAAATTTAAATCAAACAACGAAATTAAAATCGAAATGCGCCACCGAAGCTTTTTCAAGTTTTCAATTTTTACCGAGTTAACATTTCGTTTGTCTGTTGTGTGTTTCTTGCTTTTTCTGCGTCTTCGTCTTGCGCGTTTTTCTTTCTATTCTTTTATGGTGTAAAAAACATACTGAAGCCTATCCGCTGTGTAGCATAATCATATTCTTGAGATTAGTTTGGATGAGTGTAACTCAACGAAAATAAAAATCGAAAATGTGGTAATTGTTAACGCAAACAACACGTCGATATATAGCGAATCAAGGTTTCGGCTTTCGAGACGACGACGATGGAGTGGAGATGGAGGTGTCGTCAGCGAATCTGTTGATGAATGTGTGTTGTAAAACCACTCTACATGCACATCACATAATGTGTGTTACACATTGGGCTGTTTGTCTAATAGTGTTTATTGGTCACTATTGGTGTGAAGGAAAAAAGTGAAAAATTTAATGAAAAAAACTTTGTTATGTCGCACGTAGACCACGTAGATCTACCTTACCTTAGGCAATAGCTAGACACATTGTAACATTTATTACGTATTACAACAATGATACCTGTGTGGTGTTTACAATAGTATTTAGTGTTCTTGTGTGTTCATTCACCACACCAATTTTTTTAGAACATTTTAGAACTCAGGTATCAATTAGTACGGGCTGGGTCCATTCATTTTGCACATGACTCATCCTAGCAAATCTTAACTGATCAGTTATTTAGCATCAGACAAGTAGCGCCAATTCTGTTACGAACTCTATTTTTTCGATAAAATTTTAAGATGGGACTCTTCGTCTTCACAGGCCAACGTAGACACGAGCACCAATTGAATCTTATGGTGATGAGTCTGTTGGAGAACATCTTGAAGACTAGGGTCCTACTGTTCTATGATCGAAAACATTGTACAGGTAAAGTCTTAAATGAGGAGAGAACTGTAGAACTGTTCGGAAAGAATTCGAATGTTCCAGCCGTCGAAATATTTAAAACAAAATCAGGTGGAGTCGAAGTTTCAGTTGGAGAAATGATAGCAGTAAGCTCTGCGACGATCACATGGGGAAAACAGGCACTCAATACTGCAAAATGTGATGTCAATATTGACAACTATTTCCTTAAATTTCACCGAATTTCACTAGAAAATTCACCAAATTTAGTGAAATTTAAAGAAATAATTTCAATGTTAGACCCTGGTCAAATATTCTTATAGGAAAAGCCGTGGTCTATGATGGGGAATTTTATTTACTGAAATTTAACGAAGAACTTTTTCGTTAAATTTAGGGGAATTCAGTAAGTTTTCGGTGCTGCTCCACTGTGCTGTTTCTCTCCGTTTCTCTACTTTATCTCGTTTCGTATGCTATTTCAACTGGCAAATGAGAGAGAACAGGAAACCAAGAAGAAGAGTCTAAATGCAAAAGTTGGATTGTTTTCGTGCTATACATATATAACGAAACGCGAGTTTGACATAAAATTCTTTTGTTTTCAGGCCTTTTCCAATTGTTTGCATTATTTCAATCATCAAACTTGCAGAGCTTTCGCAAGTTTGACATTTAAAAACAATTAGAAAGGGCCAAACAAACAAATGTATGGCAAACTCGGGTTTTGCTAAGTGTAGCTTCAGACACTGTCAAACTATCAGAAACTTTAAAAACCAAATTCTTTTGGCAAATTTTCAGAAAATTGAGTAGATCAAATTCACAATAAAAGGTCCTGTCAACAGAGAGAAATTTTCGTTCCTTTTTTAAGGTTTTCACTTCGGTTCAAGGGATATCGTGCGTACTGGAACTGAATATGGTCTTGGAAATATTCACCAACAATTTCGGGCCCTTTCCAGTGTACTGAGCTGACTGATTTCCCAATCTAAGTAAATTTGTTTTACCTTAACGTTGCATTGATGTTGATGCTGGTGTCACTAACTAATTCAAAACGCAAACATTTCACATTCAAAAACTTAAAATATATTTCTTTATTTTCTAACAAAAAACGAATCCTTACATCATCTAAATTGTACTTTTTCTGTAAATATTGCTTCCATTGATCGGTGTATTTTGGTTAATGGCAACTTAACATATATTTACTGTTTGCTGTTTCTCATCGTCGTATCTTTGTCTGTTTGAAGGTACTCTTATTTCTAAATTTTAAATTTTAATTTATTCAAACAAAATATTTCGTTTGGCTGAAATGTGTCGTTAACTTTATAATGTTGTTGGTGTCTTTTAGCGAGCAATCAATGAATTGTGTAAATCAGAAAAATAAAACATTTTTTTGTTAATTTTATGGCGGTTTACACTATTGACTTTATGGCACATTCCATTGTTCTCTTTGTTATTCGCATTTTTGGGGAACATAAATTGAGGTGAGAGGTGAGAAATTTTCCGTTAAAATTCATTTTTAAAATGAACGAATGTTCGAACACACATAAAATGTTCATCAATGCTCATCCTCACCTCTTGATTCAGTGGGTAGATATGAAATTGTTCATCGAAATAAATTTTGAACGAACAGCAAGAGAATGAACGAATGAGCCACTGAATTTCGACATAAGCTCACAAGCTCACAGAGAAGTATATTATCGCTCCGTTTAGCACTCAGAATCGTTAATAAGGAAGCTAAAACTTGAGGAATCGCAGTGAATCCGTTCATCAAAAAGCACATCGTTTGTCAGCTTGTAAAGCAAGCAAAACAAATGAAAAATTGAAAATAATTCAATTTTGCATCTGTTTTGCTTGACAGTTCTTCCTCAAAAATTCATTTTAATTAACTAGCTTTTGTTTACCTGTCAAGTAAACGGATGAACTATTTTCAAAACCGGATTGACTGCGAGTCTAGCTGCTCTCTCACTTCTTTTCATTAACGCTGAACACATTTTAGAAAAGAGCAATGGAAAATGCCGATCTTACGTTACTTTAACCTAGATTTTGAGAAATTTAAACACGTAACTGACGCATACTACTAAGTAGAAAACACGTTAACCTCGTCCCCACTGTCAAAACATTTTTAAAGACACTTGAACGTTTACGTTTAAATGCCCACTTTAAAACTAGAAACAAAAAATTAGAGAGAGAGAAAATAGAGAAAGAAAAATGGCTGACGACTGACGAGTCAATGACCGAAATTATTACAAGGTAAACCAGATGGGTCAACGTGTAACATAAATAAAATTATTTTTAACGAAATTCCAACTTAATTTGGTGATGAAGTAATCGATGAGAGACATGTCTACCCCCTCCACTTAATTTGCACAATTTCTTGTTGTCTCGTTTTACGTAAACACGTAAACAAACCAACATATTGTCTCGTTTTATATTGCCAACACAAACGAGCCACGTAACCAAATACTAGATCAGTGAGAAAGTGAAACTGTCGCTATTTAAATTTGGCTTACTTTTAACGAAAATCACTGGTAGTATGCTTGAGCTTTCAATTCAAAAATCGAAACTTTTTGTAAAAAGAATCGAAATTTTTTATTTTTAACAAAATTTGAAAGAAATTCGGAACGGAGATGGTTTTCGGAGTTCTTAAAAAAAAAAATCCGAATAATGAGCTTTTGTAGATGAAAGAGAAGCTTTCGTTTATTTTAAATGAACACTGGGAATAATTCACTGTAAAAATCACTGATTTTGAATATAAAATATTTAAAAAATCAATTTAGAGGCAGTGATAAGCACTTACTAGCATGATGTAACCTGAAATTCTTTTTTTTAAATGTTTAAATAAAAGTTAAAAATTCGTCAGCTTTATGCACCATCGCTTTGAGCATCAATTTGCAGATGGAAGCTTTTTGCAGAATTTTTAAAATAATGTGGCATCCATAGCTGCCACAGCAGATTGTTTTTTGTACGGTGGGTGGGGGGACGAAAATGAATTTGAAAAGAATAGCGCGTAAAATCTAATGTAAACATTGTAAAACAGTGGAATCGTACCACACGTTCATGTCCCCGACGGACATCACTGTTACCGCATTCAGATTACAAAATATTCAAAGAATTTTAAAAGGTCAAAAAATCTGCAAAAAAGAATTCTCCCACCGAATAACTTAGCTAATATCCGTGCCACTCCTTCTCATCGAAGCCCTTCGCATGGACGATCGTAAACTGCCAATGTCAAACATTTCGTCATCTCGATCTCGTCGTCCGCAAAACGATCTGTAACAGTGGATGAGACACGCCCATATGCAACCGTTGATGAAGAACACAATGATCAGCAGAATGATGAGCGTTGTTATGAACACCGTTCCGATCTTATTGCCTGCGAAGGGAACAAAAGGAATTTTAATTTTTCCACTGGACTTTGGATGATTTTTGTTGTTGCATTACTGTAGCACCAGCAATCGATTCCATAAAACACTTCACCGTTGATGGTGCACACTCCCTTCGAATTGAAGGAATTACGGGTGTCCTCATAGTAGTTGGAGGAGTAAACATTCTGAGGATGATACTGTTGAGCACACACTGACACCCAAAACAGTACGAATACAAACGCGTGTCTGGAACGGAAAAAATTTGAAATTTTACAAAATCAAACGGTCACTTTCACTCTGCATGATGCACAATTTTTACCGAGCGAACATCGTCGTGTCTTTCCTTGTTTCGATTTTCTTTCTATTCTTTAAAGCGCAAAAATTATAACTAAACGGCGGCCCGTAAATCGTACACAAATTCGGTTTGGATATACGAAAACGTCGAGAAAATATTATTCAGAATGTGGTAATTGCTGAAACAAACAACGACCATCGACGTGAATGTGTGTATGTATGGTAGGTATCAAGGTTAGACGCTTTAACTCTCGTCTAGCAATAAAAATGTTAGAGATGGAAATGGTGACGTGAAAATTTTGTGAACACAAAATTCAAATTGAATTTGTTGAGCTACACGAACATTATTGCGGACCCCATCCAAGTCGGATTTCTTGATGAAATAATTTTTTTGTTAGATCATCGTCTCCTTCCATCCATCCACCGTCGAAGAAAAACAAAGTGCGAAAATATTAACCATGTCAAGCTAATGGGCTGCTCGCACGTTCGTTAACATGTACAATGTGTGAGGAACAACAGGTGAAGACATTAGTTCTTCAGTACAATGAAATGGTATACTGTCGGGGCTCGGGTATTTCGAAGTAAAATTGTGCCATGTGGGATGAAGGCCTTTAAATTGACAATTTTTTAAGTTAAGTCATAGCACTACTCCTAGCATGGACATAGAAAATATTAGGAGGCTGCAGAAATCACAGTAGTCACTGTGTTTCTTTTGTGCTCTTTATGCTCTTATCACTAAAGACTTCAAATTTGACACCTGTCAATTCATTGTTCATGCTAGGACAGTGTTGTGGTTAAGCATGATTTATGCAGATGTACACAGTAATGGACCAGTGTCCCACAGCACTTCGAGTCCCTCATAAGGACACGAGTTTGAATTTGAAACCATATTGTTACAACGCCTTTTGTTATCCAGTGCTCGAAGGTCTAGAACGAAGTTAGCCCTAGTGTATACTTCGCCGACGGCACATCTTACAAAATCCAAAATGGCGTCAAAATGAAGGGATTGGAGTCAAATGAAGATCAAAATTGAAAAATATAATTTTCGTTGGCTGGTTGGACGTTCCTGACGAGTTGGAAATTCGACCTGTTGGGCAACGAAAATTTTATTCTTCAATTTCATTCTTCATTTTGACGCTAATTTGGATTTTCTACGATATGTCGTTGTCGAGATACACTATGCGGCTAACTTTGTTCTAGCCCTTCTAGCGCTGGGTAACGAAAAATTTGTTTCGTATCGGGTAATGAAACAAATTTGACATAAGTTTCAAACCGTGGCCTTATAACCCAAAGTCCCGCGGGACACTGGTCTTTTTATTGATATGACAAGTCATTTGATGCTTTAATTTTTGTATCTTTAGCGAAAGTTTCTCTTGGAGAAATTATCTGCTTTTAGTGCGTTAAAGTCAAGCCATTAATTGTGTGAAAACAGTAAGAACTAAGCCTTAACCTTAACAAACACCCGACCCGCTATTCATTCTATTCATCAGCATGAGCTTTTCTAAGCTTTAAGTTCATTAAGAAATGACTTCCCTTATGAGACATTTCAATGGGACAAACGATGAAAAAAAACTCTTTATGTGAACATCGTCGTCTTCGGCTCGAATCAACAAATTTCACACATGAACTTCCATTTCCACCATTTGTCCCATTGAAATGACATATGCTGTTAGTATTCATACGCCGTACTTTTCCACAATACGCGCACACAACATAATTTGAGTAAATGTCGTTATGGTTTGATAAACTGACGATTGACACCTAGGTGGGAAAAATACCTTTTAAAGATGATGTTTAATGTTAAAAATATGTTATTCACAACCTGGCATAACTATAATATTTGATTGTCTGTAATCGAATTGGTATTTGTGTTTTTTTAGTACAACCAAACATGATGATCTAAAATGTGAACAGACTGGTTGTGAAACTTGAGTCACTTGTGTTGACCATGGTCTTTAACAAAACAATTTTTTTTTCTCGATAGCTTAGCTTACGTGGCACTTTTGCGCGCAATAATAAAGAACAAAACAAAATTCGAAAATCGAAAACGAGAAGAGGAGGTGAATTATTACATTAACTTTTTGAAAAACGTCGTAGTTCTTGTTTCTAACGATTCTATAATTAGCGATGAATCCACTTCTGGGTTTGATCAAAAATTTAAATTTAAATGTTTTTTAGCTTTTTTAAGCTCACCTGGCTGACATCATCAACCATTCTTTTACAAATTTATGTTGTGAGAAATTTTTTACGATAAAATACGAATTTAATCACATTGCTATTTCCGTTCGTTATTTTCTTTTCGAGATTTTTTTTTATACAAATTTTGAACTTTCAATATAAAGCTCGAGATGACGAGTTTTTAAAGCAAACATTTGTTAGTTTTATATAACGGTAATATTACACCGACACACCTTAATTGGAAGGGTGCATCAACAAATTGTCGAGTTTTATATTTATAAGCATGCAATGGAGAAATCCGATGAGTCCTGATACACTTGTACGTAACACGATTTTCTCAATTTTACCGCACAAAAATTCGGAGAATTTAAGAAAATATGGAAAAAGTGGGAAAACTTGAGAAAGTAGTACTTGATCGTTTCGGAACATGTGTTCATCGACAGCAAGGGTTACAGTCACATCTCCGAGTTCCTCGTTTAATTTCGGTAGAAAAGTATAATTTTAGTTCGTATAACGGAACAAAAATTTTACCTAGGACTCGGTAGCTCCCAAGTAATTTTGAAATATACTCTTGCTATTGAAATTTATTGTGGAAGCATAGCGCTCTCACTTCCATGCGCTAACATAGAAAATATTTGGATTTGGATCTACTCTAACCATAGTAGATAGACTCTGCGTTTGTTTCGTTTAGATATTTCATATTTGACTGTTCATTTAGGTGGGTACGAAAAAAAAAATTAGAATTTCAGACGATTCTTAGATTTCTCTTCGGACTCTGAACGAAAGTCTAGAACATCATATGTCGAAAAAATTACAATCGCTTCATTTTACGGATGAAAATATTCTTGACTTGTCAAAGCTTTAACAGTCGATATGTCAATAATGACAAAGTACGAAAGATTTATTCGAGAGAAAGAACAAGCGATAGCACATGTCGCACATGAGTGGTCAGCAGAGAGATGCATGCTGAAAACAAACGAGGCATTCAAAACATGTTTTGGTCCTTGTTTTCATGACAAAATTGTCGCAACTGTCAAATAAAGTTAGAAATTTTTCTATCGAAAATTACGATTGCTGCATTTGTCAATGAAAACTAAGACCAAAACACGTTTTCAATGTCTCGTTTGTTTTCAGCATAATATGACGACTGGGTCATTTCGACGGATTGAAGTAATATGTCGAATGATTTTGAAATTAGTTGAGAGAAAATGTATTGAATTCTCTCTCAAAAACCCAACTGTCATTCGACAGATTCCCTCTTTCCTTCGAAACGACCCAGTCGTCATATTAGCATCTCTCTGGTGGTCAGTTACTCTGGTTACTCTCGTATACACCTTTCATTTTTTGACATTGTTGACATTCTTGACACTTAAGTCATTGAAGAAACGAAATATGTTTGGTCGTTAGTTTGAATTTACAGTCATCCGTTTTCATTCCGTTTTGCCTCCGTCCCTTCGTGTACATGACAGTTGGCATTTCGTACAACAGAGCACATTGTTTGAAATGACAACTGCCACATACACGGAGGACTAGACTAGACTTCAGTTCAGAATCCAAAAAATAATCGAAAAAGCGAGCAGCAATTGATCTTAAAACAAGTGTTCAATTGTCATACAAAATTGACCCAACCTAGAAGCCATGCTTTGGAACTACAGTGTTGCGGTTAAAATCGTTGCGGTGGAAACACAATCAAATCTGTTACAGACAAAGATATGTGCCTTTACAACGCACTTCAAGCATGAATGGTACTCTAAGTAGAGTACTGAAACGGGACAGTGTATCAAACCAATTTTGGCACTGTAAAAAAATCTGGAAACATTTTTCATACAAAATAGAGTGTTATGATCAGAGCGAGAAAACCTAGGACCAATTAATTATAACTTGCCTTGGGGTATTTGTCAAATTATTTGGTTCTCTTTCAACATGTTATGATGTGAGGGAGAAGACCTAAGACAAGTTTATTATAACTTGCCTTGGGGTACACTCACGGAATTTTGAAAACCGACACATTTTCTGTTCTGTGTTTTACTGGTTTTTTGTGAATTTTGCATGTATTTTTATATGGAGAAATCAGAAACTCAAGTAAAACACAGAAACAGAAAATGTGTCGGTTTTCAAAATTCCGTGAGTGTACTTGTCAAAATATTTCTTTCTCTTTCGTCTATTTGGCAGCTGCCATTATAGTGTTTCCATCGTTTTTGTAGAAATAGAGTTCCTTCAATACCCTCTCTAGCAAACAAACTACATTTATTAAGGTGGTAAAAACGATTGAGAAACTCTGCCAATTGTTTACGATTCGTGAGTCTGTTCACTTTAAGCCTTATGAAGAAGCATAGTTTCTCAAACTTATGTTACACCCTAATTCGATTTTTTAAGAGAGTTTGTTTGCTAGAGAGAGTATTGGTTCCTTCCTTTTTTTTGAAACGAGTCATATCATATCACAACAGAGTAAAGTTAACCGTGGTCATATGAAGCAACTAACGCATACAATTACTAGTTTTTGCGTTTTTCTTTAACTTTTTTCCAGTTTTTCGCCCCGCATTACTTACAAAATGGATAAAGTAATCAGCTTAATGCTGAAAACAAACGAGACATTAAAAACGTGTTTTGGTCCTAGTTTTCATTGACAAATGCAGCAATCGCAATTTTCGATAGAGAAATTTCTAACTTAATTTGACAGTTGCGACAATTTCGTCATGAAAACAAGGACCAAAACACGTTTTGAATGCCTCGTTTGTTTTCAGCATAATTGTATCGTTGCGTGAGGTTTTCACGCGAAATGCAAAATTGCATTTCAACAACTGTCACGATTCTTTTTTGTTATTTCCAGTATTTGAAGATAGAGAAATGAAGCAACCAATACAGATGCCCTTAAAAATAGCGACAATTTGAACGACGTAGGTCGACAAATTATCAAACGAAAGTAGGTTAAAACAGTTGAAAATGATGCCATGCTCAAGAGTTTAGTTTTATTAATTCCAAATATTTTTAATCGAAAACAACAGCAACATAATGTAATAGGTTAGGCCATTTAGGAATGCAAATGTCTTTCATCTTTCATCATTGTCCATCTACGGTTTTTATTAACGACGACATTAAGTTACTCACAATGAATGAAAATTCCCTTGAGTTTTATCTGTGGCCCAATGCCATATTGACAATTTTAAAAAAAGAAAAGAAACTGACCCACCTGTCCTGTCGCAATTTTGCATACGAAATTTATTTTGTTTTTTGAATTCCATTTTAAGCTTTTCATAAAAAAGAGACTAATTGCCAGACTATGTTGTCGTTATCTATGCTCTGTTTGTTTATATACGATCTCAAAAGTCCACAGAGAATTTCGTTTGAAGTTTTACGGAAAATGGTTTTCATGTCTATGAACCTAAACTCATTACATACATGTACGTAAAAACATGTTTATATTACGAATATAGTAAATACATTTCTATGCGTCCGCATTCAACATAACAAACAATCCACAATAATTCAATTGTTTCAATCACAACAATGATAACACAAGGTTGGCGTTTGTTTACTACTCATTTTTTTAACGATGTTATTTTCAAATTATAATTTCGTCTGCTGTTGGTAAAAAAAAATTGTTTTTCAAATTCATAACATGTACGATACCTCAAACTATTTTGTAAGTACCAACGTACGATACGAGATCTACACATCTACGATCATAAAATTAAATAAATTAATTTAACAAAAAAAACTCTCAAAATTTGGCTAAATGATAGGTATGATTAAGTGTTTTGTGTTAAAGAAGTAAAAGAAAAAAAAATGAATAAAACCATGGATGGATATAATGTCATAGGTACTACGACGTTATATACGACCGCTTTGTATGCATAGCTATTCAAATTTTATATTACAGCAACCATCACAGACTTCAGTGAGTAAATTCGAATTAGCTATTTTCGGCACATACATAAGATGAGTACTTGAATGCTTGAAAAATAGACCCATGCCAACACTCTACCTAGCAAACCAACTTCTTTTCGACGCTGTCAAAATATCAACTTACTTATTTGTTTGTCAAATAATGCACTGTTTACTAATTTTAACAAATGCAGTTAGGTTGCTTGAGTGGTGCCCATGCATAAAAATTGAAAAACGTTGCCAGAAAATGTATGAGCCATCTGTCAAATATTTTTCATGGTTGATGCAAACCTGATGTCTAATTTTTCAGACTTTTTCATGCATTTTGTAGAGTCTCAGAAACTTTGTACTAGCCTTGTAAAATGTACAATGCAAATCAAGGCCTAATATTGAGAAATGTTTCACCAGATTTTACTAAAATATTCACCAAATTTTTGTGGTAAAATTTGGTGAAATAATTCTCAAAATTGCTCTGATTGTTCATGGTGTTGTTGTATACAACAGATGTCGGACGAGCGCGTAAAACAACAGCATCATAATGTGCAAAGTTTGCATACTTTAGATGCCTCTGTTGTATACATGACATATTTCCTGCAACCTCTTGTCATAATTACACATCTAGAGTCTAACAAAGTACTTCGCACTCGATGTCATAAATAACCAATTATATTTCAAAGAAATCATTTTCTAGTGCGAAAAGCAAATTTCACTTCGATTAGGTGACCCACGAAATGTTGATATTTCGCTATCAAATTACACAGAAGATTTCCCATCAGCATAACAATCAATATAAACACGACCAGTCGACCGTTATAGACTCGTACCACTTGTTGGACTAATAAGTTTGCGACGTTTGCGATGAGTAGGACTTTGAAAATTAAAAACAATGTCTACGCAATACCCTGTCATCCAGTATCGAAATAAACCTTTCCCGAGTTTGATACTCTCCAGTGTTTAATGAGAAATTATGTCAAACCGACGTACAGTGAACGGCATCTCAAATGTCTCACTGTCAAATTTTTCTGAGAATTTTATTGTGTCATTGCAAATTCACAACGACATTCTCTGAAAAAAATGACAGTGAGACATTTGAGATGTCGTTCACTGTAAGTTCATGGTACAAGCTGGCTCCTAAATCTGACAGCTCTGCTGTCAGTGCCAGTGGAAGCAAACATTCCGATACCTCAGGTGTGATGTACATCACACGAACATTTAATTCTAACAATCGTAATCCTAGGTTAGGTAACGCATCATATTAGAAACAAGAAAAATATGCATCGTCCGGGTCTCACATATCGCCCTCTAGTTATCCGTTTTGTTTCTTCTTTTATTGAAAATCTTTGTCTATTTTTTTCGGTATTTTAATGTTTAATTTATGCAAACCATTTACCATTCACAGTAGTAACTCATAAGCCTACAACCATCACACTCATTGATAACTCTGTGTTTTTTGATGATTATTGTATTGTATAGAGTTAAAGTACAGATAGATAGATCTGGCTATAAATTTCATTTTGCCAACCGAATATTACGGAATTGTTTACAACTTCGGTTCGTGGGATTTGTATATTAATCGTGCGATGAAGGTTAAGGTTACGATAATGTTATGTAAACAATAAAACGTGTATACGTAGTGACCACATTTATGAGTAGGGTGGCGCAGAAATGGATAGAAACTCTTGTTAGGGCGTTGTTGTCGGATCACATAGGGTAATTGCAGGTTTTGAAAGAGCAGGTGTAGACGGTCAGTGGGGGAGCCACTAGATAATTTTGCTGTTATTGACTTCGTGATCAATTCGACGGTGTCATAACCGAGTCTAGGTGTAGGCAAATTGACATGTAGAACTAAAGTATAGTTTCCACTTAAAAAGAGCACTCCGTTTAGCCTCCGTTTACATGACAGTTGTAAAATAGAACAAAGGAACTGTCACGTAAACGGTGTAAAAAATTGAAATAAATTCACTTTCCACTCCGTTTGCGTGACAGTTCCTTTGTTCTCTTTTACAACTGTCATGTAAACGGAGGCTAAACGGAGTGCTCTTTTTAAGTGGAAACTATACTTAAGATATCAACAAATGGTCGAATCGTTTTACTCTACATAGCGATGCGAAGTTGACCAAATTCAAACTTTTATTTTGTTTATCGGTTAAGTTTGAAATAGAAATTTTTGAATTAGGTTTCACTCGCGTCGCTATGTGTAGCTAGAGTTAGAGGTGGGATCTCGGTAGTTTCGTTAGATCTTTCTCTATGCAAGACTGAAACTGTTTGTTTATAGATGACATTTGCCAAAAACATACGAGCACAAAATGTAAACAAAAAATATGTCCGTCGTGTATACCATTTCTCGGCCGTTTTTGTGTCATTGTATTGTGTATAACGCTTTTGTTAGTCTCTCTATTAGTTAATAAAAATTTTGATATTAATGTGGCACACCCAAATTCAATAAATAGACGAAAAACTATTGTATAAAACTGGTTTTAATCTGGTTGATGTCATACTTTTTTTTTGGTTAATTTTAACTCGTTATGATCTGTATCGTGCCTTTTAAATCCAACGACATTATCGAGTTTCTGAATTTTAAATTCTAAAATTTAGAATTAATTTAATCTGAAGACAATTTTATGCGAATTTTAGGAGATCGAATGTGTTGCGAAAGTTGTCTTCGGTTTTAAAAGTGATTTTTGAAAATTCTTACAGTTTGTTCACCTTTAGATTTATCAGAGTTTTGAAAAAATTTGAATTCAACAAGACGTTTTAAAATCTTGCGCCAAAAACCAACGGGAACTTATTTCGTCACTTTCATAATTTGTCGATAATTTTATTTTTCGGAAATCAGCTCTGGCTAAACTTTCATCATAGGGGTCATAGGGTGAGAAATCTATTCACATTTTTACCTTTTGTAAGGTAAGGTATTGCGTTATGACCAACTGGTCTTACAACACTAACCAAAATCAATTAAACATTTCTCCGACGAACTGCTCACAAAAACACTACATCTACCATAAATAGATTAGTTCCCAGTTTGAATGCCTCTTAGAAGAACATTGAAATGAACTCAATTCATTTAAACGCCGCAGCCATTTATGGAGTGTTCAGGTTTCTCTGAAAAGCGTTAAAAGTAATGGCCGAACCGAAACCACTTTAGCAGAAGGAAAAAATTCGCAAAAGAATTTAAGGAAGCAAGAAAAGTAATTCTTTTCCCATTTTCTCGTCGTACTGTACTGGAAACCTATTCCCTTATAGAAATCTAAAATTTAAACAAAAACCAGCAACAACAACAAACCAGCAAAAATTGATTACATCAAAACGTGTACTTCACCGGGAGAACCGTAATGTTCAGCAAATATCACCATTGAAGTTGTATACGGGTGGTAGCACAATTGGTACATAGTTTCCTTTCGATCCGATTCAACAACAAAAACGTAGCTGTAATAAACATTCATTGCATTCGAATCAATATGATTTTGTAAGTTAAGATGTAAGCATACACAAGAAGCCAGCCACATACTCCCGGTGTTTCAATGGCGTTAAGTGTATACTTGGGGAAACCGATTCCGACTGTTTATTGTTTTATTGTGAAGTTGTTATGTGGAATATTTGATTTTTTTAGTTGAACAGTTGAACTGTTTTCGTTTGTAATACTCTTAAACTCTGAAGAGCATTTTATGCTGCTGTTGCATAACCATTTTTAGTTTCTTCGTTAAACATTTATCACTTTTTAGTATCCCGAAAAGGAATAACTTTTTCTGGGAAAATTGTCTTGGTGGGGGGCGAACGCTGCTATTGGAATAACGTTCCACTAATTGGAATATTTGGAAACAAAGTTTGAATCGATGGAACGTAATTGGAACCTAATTGTGGACTGTAGAATTTGTGGAACGATTTTGTTTCCTCGACTACTGACTTCCCCCTCCTCGGTCTGAACAGAAGCATCTCGTTCCGATAATAATGAGGAACGTGTTGGTTAGATACACAAACAGAGTGTTTTATTTACAGCGATCGTAAATGTTTATTGGAACTTTGAGCACGAATTTGAACTTGTAGTCGACCATTTTGTGAACAACACATGTCCATTCCCTCATCGGGGGCATCGTATACACTTGTTTCGTTGAATAAACTCAATTTTTTGTTGTTGCTAATAGAGTGTAGACACAGACACTGCAACTTTTTCTGTCCTTCACCGCTTTAGATAGCTGAAACTGAAATTTTTCGTCTTTGGTAGAGAAAGCGCTAGTTGCTGTGAGTGACACGATCTATTGTCTATCGTAAACTCTACTGTTCGAAAACTGTATTTTCCCAGACATCTAACTCATAATAATAGGAAGTCGGCATGGCTATGAACTCAAATTTAACCGAAAGTTAGGTCTCGTAATTTATGTGATCTGATGGCTGACAGACTATCAAGAGTGGTGGTGGTGCGGTTATTATAGTATATGGAATTTAACGTTCCTCTCTTGCAGACAGTGAAATGATAACTGAATCCATAACATTGTCCGTCTTTCGCTTTACATAACAAGAACGAAACAAATAAATTTATTTAACCAAAACAACAGAAACGCCAAAGATTTTCCCTAATCATTTAACTTAATGGGAGATTTGCATGTCGTCGACTAAATTAAATCGAAATCGCCCGTTAAGTCTTAGTTTAATCAATGTTACCAAGTCACTTACAGTCACTCATCGCATACATTTGTGCATACAAAATGTCGTCGTCTAGATTATTTGGCGACGAGAAAAAAACATTTGTACGGTTTGGATATGGGCATTGACGGCATATTCGCCAGTGGTTATACTAAACAAATGATTTTTTCAAAATAATCTAAAAACCTTGCAAATGTTTTTTGTCCGTTCGTTATGTTTCGGCAGTCGTCAGGTAAAATAAGTAAGTAAAATGGTTTCGATGTAGATCTCTTCGGTTAACTACTGGCAGTGCGATCGCATGCCAAAAATTGTGTTCAAATTAAACACAGCCAACTTCGCAAAGAGGGGAAGTTTTTGAAATATTTTTTAGGAAAACAGTTAACATAGAAAATGCTAATGGAATCGATTGAGGAGGCCGAATTTGTTGCGTATGGTATTAAGTTTTTTTATGCCAAACACTGCGAAAGTTTGTATTTTCGGTCCTCAAATGGTGACCGAAAGTAAAAAAATTCAGGCCTTGGTCCGAAAGTAAATGTCACTGTCATCATTTTACTTTCGCCCCGTGGGCTTGCGTATTTGCGGGCCGAAAATACAAATCTTCCGCAGTATTTGGCATAAAATAGTTATTTCGCTTGTTGTAGCCCGAACGAAGTGAGGGCTACATTCGAAAGTGCCTAAAATCAATCGTCCAAAACAGATACTCAAAAAAATTTTCATGTAAGGGGTCGAAAACCTGAGAAAAATATCGAAACTCCCTCATTTTCGGCCCCGTCACATGAAAAATAGTATGCATCACTCGGGGCAAAAGTAAAAAAATTCAAATCGTGTGATTGCCGCCCATCACACGTTTGAATTTTTTTACTTTCGCCCCTTGTTATGCAAAATACTATTATATGCTGCCTACTGGGGACGAAAGTTGAAAATGGTAAGCCAAAGGACCGAAAGTGACAGAAAAATGTAAACCGGAAGGGGCGAAAGCGAAGCCCGTGTGTTTACATTTTTTTCTTTCGTCCCGCAGTAGCATATAAAATTGAATTAAACACTTTTAGTAACCGTGAAATGTTTATATTGGAAGTCAATAAATATGAAAGCGTTGAATTCCTCATTTGCAGGAATTTAAATAATATTCCGCTTTTGCGAGGTTGGCTATGATTAGTTGTTTGCACACAAAATGGTCACTGCACTGTTTCGTAAACCGATGAGATCTATGGTTTGATGAATGAAACGCGAACGAAGCAAACAATAATAAAATTAGTGATTGAGGAACCACGGAATCCGCTAACGCTATGTCCATGATATGTTTGAAGAGTTAAATGCAGAAACGGGACATGTCACATTAGTGAATTGTAGGAAAAATGAAATTTCATAAAAAATGATCTCAAATATTCAAGTGAGAACCGGTGTAGCTGGTCTGGTAGCCGAAGTTTGATATATAAAAATAGGAATTTTTAGAATGGTTTGTTGTAATATGTGGGACAAATGAATTTAAAAAAAAACTATCAAACCAGTGCTAGTCAATACAACTTCTACTCAGTACCCACTATATTAACTGCACAATAGATTCGTCCCAATAGATCTCTTCCAAGTGGAGGTGCAAAGTGCAGTTTACTGTCAAACGTCATCCACATAGCCATAACCTCAACGCTTTTCTATAGTGTTACGATAAAAGAGAAAAAGATATTTTGGGGTACTTGCCAAGGCCAAGGCAAGTTAAAATAAACTGGTTTTCTGTCCTCTCGCTCTCAACGTACCACGTTGAAAGAGAAGCAAATACTTTGACAAGTACCCCAAGGCAAGTTATAATAACTAGTCTTCGGTTTTCTCGCTCTGATCATAACAGTCTATACATTTTGTCAACAAGATTGTTTGGTTATGTTGTCTGTTGTGGATGACAATTGACATTTCGATGTTGCACTTGGAAGAGGATCTATTCCCAAGGTTCTGAAAGAACAGGTTAAGACACTTTCGAGTTGATCACGAAGGCGGTGTGATCAAAATTTTCCTGTAGCGCCAACTAGGTTTGGAAAATTTTATATGACGATTTCAACTTAACAAAAAAAAATTGTTTTCAAGTTGACTTTTCAAACAATATACATGTCTGAATTGTCAAGATTTGTGTTTCACCCGCCTTCGTAAGTGTCTTAACCTGTTCTTTCAGAACCTTGGTTTTCGTCATGTCATTAAGTCAATGTTAATGCGAAACTTACTATAGCTACTGCTACACATACCGACGCCAAAGAAACCTAATTCAAATTTTCTTTTGTTCTCATGTCAATTTTGACGGTACAACAAAAGATAAATCATGTCCGGAGCGATAGCGGAGGACTTGACGCAGTCTAACTTCCAAAAAAAGAACGAAGAAATTTTTTTGAGACGCGGCAACTATATATAGGCGAGAATTTAAGTTTCTTTACTTTGGCCTGTATCACCACAAATCCTATTCTATCTTATTCGCGCTTCAAATACGAGCAAAACGAGCTATCACTCGACTATGTAACTTTAAAATTGCCGGAGATACATCGTTTTGAAGTTGGTCATTTTGATAGAAAATGCACCAAATTAACGTTTTCCAAACAATCAAAATCTTTCAACTTACTCTGTATGTTTCTATCTATCTGTCTATCTGTCTATCTATCGACGGTCGATCTCGGAAACCATGAAATTTTGCAGGAGCCTCAGGGTGGGCATAAAAATGAAAATGTGATACGCCATTACCCCAGGAAAAACCAGAATTTTGTTTTATTGGCCTCGAAGTGGTTTCTGAGTGTGGTTTTCGAGGGTCGGGAACGCGTTTTCGGCTGTAGCTTAGCTGTATTGAAACCTACAGAGGCGTGCGAACCATCAAATGAAAGGTATTCGTAACACGATTCGAACAAAAAAATAATTAAAAAAATCTGGGCAGATTCGTTTGAGCTAGAGTGATTAGAGTGACCAAATTTTGAGCTACTCGAGCGTAGGATGAAAGGACTAATATTTTTTTGGGTTATGAGAGATAGAGAATTACTTTCTTTGGCAAAGTCTCAGAGTTTTACGAGTACAACAGAGGGGCATATGTGAAAAATGTCGAAAGTTGGAAATGGGTGGGTCAATTATGTTTTTAGAGGTATTTGTTGAATGGTGGCAGATAGAGGGTTACTTTCTTCGGCAAAGTCTCAGAGTTTTACGAGTAGAAAAGAAGGGCATTTGTGAAAAATGTCGAAAGTTGGAAATGGGTGGGTCAATTGGGGTTTTAGAGATATTTCTTGAATGGTGGCAGATAGAGAATTACTTTCTTCGTCAAATTTTCGAATTTCGTCAAATTTTCGAATTTCGTCAAATTTTCGAATTTCGTCAAATTTTCGAATTTCGTCAAATTTCGTCAAATTTTAAAATTTCGTCAAATTTCGTCAAATTTTCGAATTTCGTCAAATTTCGTTAAATTTTCGAATTTCGTCAAATTTTCGAATTTCGTCAAATTTTCGAATTTCGTCAAATTTTTGAATTTCGTCAAATTTTCAAATTTCGTCAAATTTCGTCAATTTTCGATTTTTGTCAAATTTTCGAATTTCGTCAAATTTTCAAATTTCGCCAGATTTTCGAATTTCGTCAAATTTTCGATTTTCGTCAAATTTTCGATTTTCGTCAAATTTTCGAATTTCGTCAAATTTTCAAATTTCGCCAAATTTCCGAATTTCTGTTATAAACTGGTATAAAAAGCAGTGTTCTAAAACTTCTAAAACGACTGATATCCCAACAAAAATCTCTTCGAGAAAAGTGTGACGCAGTCTTTGAAATACAATTTCTAAAATGAATGATATCGCTAGAGTTGACGCTTTCAGCTTCGTTACGCAAAAATTAAATTTTACACCCAATTTTAGTTCAAACAAGCTGGCTTAGTTTTTCTCATCATCTGCCAAATAATTTTTACCAAAAAAAATTTGACTGGAAACAACCAAAATTTTACCAAAAAAATCTGCGTCGCATGTGGCAGATACATTTTCTTGCTGGTCTGTTCCTGAACATTTGCCACTTTGCGACGCAGATTTTTTTGGTAAAATTTTGGTTGATTCCAGTCAAATTTTTTTTGGTAAAAATTATTTGGCAGATGATGAGAAAAACTAAGCCAGCTTGTTTGAACTAAAATTGGGTGTAAAATTTAATTTTTGCGTAACGAAGCTGAAAGCGTCAACTCTAGCGATATCATTCATTTTAGAAATTGTACTTCAAAGACTGCGTCACACTTTTCTCGAAGAGATTTTTGTTGGGATTTGAATTAGGTCTAGGTCTCTTTTGCGTCGCTATGTGTAGCTGGAGTTAGACGTGGAGACAGTTGGTATTGACTGGCACGATTCCATAAATTTCGTAAACAATCAAACATAGAACGCAAGAAAGAGTTGTTTTTATCAAATTTTACATTGTTTATGGACCCATAAAAAGCAAACGAAAAAAAAAACATTTTAATGATGAAATTTCCACGAAATCTGCGCCAATTCTTCTGTTTAATTTTACCTGCTATCTTACGGTATAATCAAGCGGTGAGCGATAAAATTTTCGTTTTTATAATTAAATCACCCTATCGAATACCTATAAACACTGATTCGACTTTTGTTCAAATCTAATCTAGACCGGAATTTCGCCTAGAGTTGTCATCGATTTAGTAGATTCAGCAAAATGAAGTTTTTGTTCTGCAACTTGATAATATTGATAGGGAGCTCTGTCAGCTCTGCCTCTACCAGCATTGCTTCAGAATGTACGTCGGGAGATTTTTCCACACATCCTACGTCCTGTGAGAAGTATTTAATCTGTGACAATGGAGAATTTGTCGAAATGCCGTGTGCACCCGGAACCATTTTCAATCGAGACATAAACGTGTGTGACTGGCCTAGTAACGTGACTGACTGTGTCGATGGCGAGTACATACCGACGCCACGGGAACCAGAAGTAAGGTTTGAAATGGTCGTGAGAAAATAATGCTTCACATTCGTAGCAAAGCGAAGCGAAACCTAAATAATTCAAAAAAAAATTGTCTTGTTTTATGCTGTCAAACTTGACAGAAGGACAAACGGAAAATTTGAATTAGGTCGCTTTCGCGTCGCCATTTATACCTAGAGCTACGTCAATCAAGTGGTGGTCACTGAAAGTTTTCTCCTAACTATCCCAAGCGAATCAATTATTTGTAATCGCACCGGAAAAACCGAGGGGAAAACAACACGAGCGAATGGTGGGACAGTGTTGGGCGAATAACAGGGCGGCATGTCTCCTCACTATTCTCACTTTTCAGACTATTTTTGAGAGGAGTGATAGTGAGTTACTTTTTTTCGCGTTTCCTCACTTTTCTCACTATTTCTAACTATTTCAGACGAAAGCGGATAACTTAGGGAAAATTTTCATTACATTTAATACTGGAGTTACAAAATCAGTATCAATCAGTAACTTTAGGATCAAAAATTTCGCCTGCGGCGCAAAATCTACTCAAAGTTCAAAACATTGGTTCATACAATTCACTAGTGCAGTTTTAGTAGCGATATACACAAGAAGACTGGATTTTTTCGGATGAACAGGTTTTCGTTATTTCGATTTTTACTAAGCGTATCCTTATCCGTAGACTTTATTGGCTTTTATCAAAATGCTAACTTTATATGCACGGCATAGTAAAACCAGGCAGGAGCGCTTGATTTAGTAAAATAATTTTTTTAATCAGCATTTGAACGTGAATACAGTTAAATTTAGTTTAAATTTAGATCGCAGATCGCAGGTAAAACATTTCCTAGTAAAATAGAATAAAATTAAGAACTGACGTCAGTGTTCATTCGAATTCATGATGAGGCGACATAACTACACGGTCAATATCGTCAGGAACGATATTATCGTTTTTCATCCAGGACGATAATATCGTCTAAAATTATAAATTTTAAAATATTTTCAGGACGATATTATCGTTTAAAAAAACGATAATATCGTTTTTAATCGATAATATCGTTTTTAAACGATAATATCGTTTTTAAACGATAATATCGTTTTTAAACGATAATATCGTTTTTAAACGATAATATCGTTTTTTTGGACGATAATATCGTTTTTTTGACGATAATATCGTCCTGGATGAAAATATCCGCTGGACGATATTATCGTTATTTTCTTTTTCTGAACAAATTTATCGTTATTTTGGACGATATTATCGTCCTGGGCGATAATTTTTGGGACGATAATATCGTTCTGGACGATAGTATCGTCCTGGTCGATAATATCGTTTTTAATTAATTAATTTTTTTAAATTTGAGACGATAATATCGTCCAGGACGATAATATCGTTTTTAATTTGTTTAAAATAAAAATTCTAGACGATAATATCGTCCTGGGCGATATTATCGTTCAGGATGGTTGTTGAAGACGAAACACAAAATCTTGTAGATAAACACCTTTTTATAGACGGCAAATATATATTAAAAATTGGTTCATTTGGTTCCGTAAATTTAAATTTTATATAGAAAAATTACACAGACTAATTATGAGACGATGCGAGAAAAAAAAACTCCTAAGTTCCGACACCGTTCCGGCGCCCGGCTCGCATTGCGGCCCTCCGCTTCGCTCCGGGGCAATGGGCCGGATCGCTCGGCGTGTTAAAACGCTTTTTATGTACAATCAAAGTTGGTATTCATTTCGTAAAAAGATGAATTATTTAGGGACGAACTAAACGCCTTTTTTAAACACTGATGTGTAGGTTATTTCCTCTGACATTTTTTTTTCGATATTTTGGAAGAGAATTCGGTTCTTGCTGCACCTCTGAGTAAAATTGAGTCCTGGACAATATTACCACCCAAAACTAAACGATAATATCGTCCTGGGCGATATTATCGTTTTTTTTAAACGATAGTATCGTGCTGGACGATATTATCGTTTAAGAAAACGATAATATCGCCCAGGACGATATTATCGTTTTGGACGATATTATCGTACAGAAAACGAAAATATCCATTAGATTTTCTAGAACGGTAATATCGTCCAGAAAACGATAATATCGTTTTTTGAACGATAATATCGACAATAAAACGATACTATCGTCCAGACAATATTTTAGAATTTTTCAATTTAGACGATATTATCGTCCTGGATGAAAATTTTTTGGGCGATAATATCGTTTTTTTGGACGATAGTATCGTCTAAAAAACGATAATATCGATTTTGAGACGATACTATCGTCCAAAAAACGATATTATCGTTTTTTTGGACGATACTATCGTCTAAAAACGATATTATCGTTTTTTAGACGATAGTATCGTCCAAAAAAACGATAATATCGTTCCTGACTATATTGACGGTGTGGAAATGTCCCGCCACCGAATTCATTTTCATAATGTATGGATAGGTCCAGCTGACATCAGCAAAATGAGCTGTTCCTGCCTGGTTTCATAAAGCCAAATGTAATAAGTCATTGATCGTTGGTGAGGTGTCGCTGGTGGTTGAATATAGGGTACCAGTTTATTTTTGAAATACATAAGATTAGAGGAAGGAATTTGTTCGTGTAGTGTTCGTTTGATGGCCCTGCCACAATGATCACAAGCGTACACATTATAATTGTTGACAGTTACTTTACACAAAATTTGTAGTTGTGTTAGTGTAATTTAAGCGGCCTCCCTTCATTTCAGCCATGTTGAATCAGCGATACAAAATTATTCATTCACGAGCCAAAATATTTTTTCGAATATCTTTGGTAATTCTTACCAGAAACGCTTCCGATCGCAATATTCCTTTGTTTTGGTTCATCTGTAATTACTGAGGTCTGTCGTCCGTCTCAAACAACAATATCCAATTTATTTATTTCGCAATATTTTTTTTGTGTTTACATTTTGACATGTGAAGGTTGGTCACACTTGCTCATATTTGGAAAAAGTTGGATCATCACAAGTGGACCGCCAGCAGCTTTCAGTGGGTTTAGAACTTTTGTTTTTTACACGTTGTCACACTTACAGTTGTCAAATTCAAAATTTTCATACGAAGGTCACTCAGATCGCTTGGTGAAAAAGAACTCTACCTCGCACAAATTCAATTCCTTGGCACTATACTTTCTGCAACATAAAAAAAAATCAAAACCCACTGAAACACAGTGTTTTCACCTACGTAGTAAACACAAACTTGTCGAGCCAATCTCACTCTATGGACTTATGTTAGTTACTTATGTTAGGTGTGAGTGATATTACTGTTTTTACACTACAGTCACTCGTTTTTAGTCACTTTTCAGTTACTTTTTTAATTCAAAATAATAGTGAATTTACCAACTATTTTCGGAAAAATCGCTCACTTATTCACTCTTTTCGCAAGAAAAATCACATGCCGCTCTGGAATAATGATCGAATAAAGGCGAATAATGGGGAAATAATAGGCGAATAATGGGCGAATGGGCGAACGGTGGGACAAGATTTTCCATTGTTGTTTCCCCCTCGGGAAAAACCCTTAATCATAAATTACGTGACCGAGAAGAGTTTCCATTTCCTTTCAGTTCACTTCACCAACCCCAGATTGCAGCACGTGTCAAATGGAGTTGGGTAAGCTTTAAAAAAATGTGATTGTGACACAGTTGAACGTTCTGGATTCTAAAAACGAAAATTTGGTTTAGCTCCTCTATATCATATGGTTCGACCTTCCAACGATCATCATTTTTATACACCGTCAAAGACCGAAGCCGATAAAAGTATGGCCTACGGCTTTACATACGACGCTCCACCAGGATTGATTGCATTGAATGGATTAGACTGTAACTGTCGTGCCAGCCTGCAATATCCTACTCGACTATACAGACCTGCATCGGCTGAAAATCCAATCGATGAACATGTCTTCCTGTTGGACAGTGGTGAAATTGGGCACTATGTCAACGCGTTGAAGTACAGATGGGAGGGTTATGAACAGTATCGTTTCCATTGTTCAACTTCTGCCGGCAGTTGCGGTGCAACTGTACCGTTGCACAGATATTTGAAAAATGGGAAACATTACTTTTCCACAACCATGGAGGGACAAGAGGATGCCACCTATGAAGGAGTCACATGCTACATTTGGCCAAATGCAGACGTTTGAGTAGTTTTACGGCTATGGAACGTGCTTGATGATGACGAGATTTGAGTGATAAGTATTCAGAGACAATAAACATAAATTCATTTGATTTTGAAGCATCTTCATTTGTACGCTATCTCCGGAGTTATTTAGTCTTAGAGCCCTTACCCCTTCCTAAGTGACAAGAAATAATCGAATCGCCTTCGACAAAGACCTCTATCACAATGTCTCCACTGTTTTATCGTCTCTCTTTTACATTGCCGCTCATCCGTTTACTTAATTTAAGAATTTCCTTAATTTATTTTGCTCTACATTGTTTTAAGATTGACCGATCTTAACATCCGAAGATGTACTCTCTCCTTCTCCTCCTCACATCATTTTACCTTCAATTCCTTCTAGTTATAGAATTAGTTTTTGTTCGATTTTCTTGTTTGATTAAAACAATAACCGTGAAACATCCCTTAATGACCTGGGGCACTCGCTCGGGGAACATGGACCATGAAATTTAAGGAACCGACCAACAGCCACCTCCACAATCCCAAAAGTACAGAAGAGAACCCAAAAAAAACTTGGTAAACCCCTCAGAATCCTTCAGATTTTGCTCTGGGAAGTTGGTGGACCGTAGAATTTTAGGAACCAACATCATATTGCCTCGAAAATCCAGAAAAAAACCCAAAAAAAAACTTTTAAAATCTACGTGATTTCTAGAATTCTCGCCCTGGGAGCATAACGAGCTTAGCTGGAGAAAATCTTCTTGGGTAATTCTTTCTCGTTTGACCGCATGAATGCAGTTCACACAAGAGATCACTGAGATGCCATCATTTTTTGTCTTTTCTAACCCTGTTTCGGCCTGCAGCTTCTTGGGACGAAATCAATTCAAAAGAGCTATAGAGAAAGTCATGGTATGTGTCATGTTGACTGTACAAAGTAAGTAATTAACAAAGGATAGAACACTCTGCATAGGTAGCTTCTTCTTCCTTTTCAGCCAGTTTCTATCCACTGCTGGATGCCTTCCCAATTTTTATCCATTTCGGACGATCCATTACCACTTGCTGCCAATTTCTGGTGGCCTGCCTCTAGGACGTATTGTAGTTCGTCTCCAGTTCATAATTATTTTGGTCCAAAGTTAGTCGGTTCTTCTCGCAATATGTCCCGCCAAGCTCCACTTCAGAGATGCTATTCTTTCCATCCCAAGTATCATTTGATAACCGCGGTTATAAACGTTACTAATTCGTTGCCAACTTTTTCGTTCTACAACAGTTATGTAACGAATAAGTTGTATTCAGTTTAACTTATTCGTTATATAACCGTTACACAACTAATTGGTCATCAACCAATTTTAAACGAATTAGTTGCAAAACGGTTATTTGACCAATGAGTTAAACGATAATATTTGTTGAAAACTTTTTCGTCCAGAAACCGTCATACAACCAAAAAGTTCGAGTCATTACTTTAACTAATTCGTCGTAAAACGGTCATGGAACTTAATAGAAATGTTCATTATCCGTCAGTACGAATCAAGACGCCATGATGGAAAGTTCGATTTTTTGTAGATTTTACATCTACTTTTTTCATGTTTCAGTAGTTCGGTTTGAAAATGTGTGTGAAAGTGTGAAAATTGTCGGCATCATCGTAATGGAAAAACTGCTATTTCAGTGTAACTAATAAATTTTGAAAAATTTTCTTTATGCCAATTTGTAAATCAACATTTTATTCATCGACTTCACTATTTTTGTCTGGCGCTGTTGTCGAAGTTAGGTTTCTTATGTCTTGTTAGGTTTCTTTAGGAGTTAGGATAGGAGTTAGGACCGGCAACAGCTGCTAACAAAAAAGTGAAATTGATGGATTAAATTTTGTTTAATTGGCGACACAAGAGAGAGCAATTTTAATTGTCAATTATGTTACGTGTATTGCAGTTTTACGGAATATATCTCAAGTATTTTGCTTGTATTTTATAATAACCATGACACAAACATTTTAACTTTGCGAACTGCGCAGTACTTACATATTTTGAGTGCATTAACTATGTGATTTGCGAATATCGAAAAGAAAGAAAAAATTGAACACCAAAAAAACTCTTGGAAATGTGGCTTCAAGAACAAATATGATGATTAACGAAAAAGTTGTAAAACGGCAGTACAACGGTCTGATGACTGATTGGTTAGAAAATATTGAATTTTCAATTGTGACATATAAGTTATTCGACGGTTATAAAACCGTTTAACAACTTTTAACCAATTTGCTGTATAACCGTTGTGCAACGAATTCGTTATAACATTTTTGTAACTTTTGCAACTGGGCAAATACCGTTGTACAACCGTTATTACAACGTTGCAGCAACGTTGCGACAACTAATTAGTTATCTTCTAATTTTTACAACCGCAGTTAAATAACGGTTGTACAACCGAATTTTAACCGTTGAATGCTACTTGGGATGACGTCAGCAACTTTCGTTTGCTGTCGATTCCGCTGATTTGTCATTCTATCTCTGATAGTCTTTACAAGCATACTCCGTTCTATGGCTCTTTGTGCTACTGTTAATTTATTTTCGGATGCTTTTGTTACTGTTAACGTTTTAGCTAGGTAACAAATGGTATAAACAGATTGTATTACTAGTCTGCGTGCAGTGATGTAAGATACAAACTCCAACACGATGTATGCAGCTAAACCATTTTTTAAAACATTCACAAAGTGACAGTTCAAGTGAGAAAAGCGAGAAAATTCTTCACTTTAATGCTTAGTTTCCTCTCACCAAAAAAGTACTCCATGTGAGAGACAAAATTGAATTTTTTCAATTTTTTCTTTGTTTATTTGACAGCTTGCTCTGTCAAGGCTCACTGAGTACTTTTTGTTGAGGGGAATGGGAACTTAAATGTCATTCGACGAAACTCAATTTTCTCATGGCATATGAGTGGCGAAAACGAGGTAAATCAGACCGCATGTACGAAAATAACTATTTTTCTACTTCGCTAATGTCTAAAAGACATGAAAATATAAGCTGTGTGCACGGACATCGCTCAGTTTGCTTGACTTGATAAAATAAATTTATTGCCTGCCCCATGCGAAAATTGACTATTACACGGCTGTTTACCCCCCGCGAAAGTGATCCATTACACTAGGGATATTTGGGGTTTATTTCAAGTTGACAATTCTTTCAAGTTAAATTTGCCTTGCTTTCATTTTATCTTTTTTGTTGAATGAATCGATCGATCGAAAAAGAATATAAGAAGTGTCGGTAAAATAAAAAAATTTTGGTAAAAATATTGATCGATGAACAGTTATTTGAGAAAAACTTGTTGCGCAAGTAATCTGGTTACAACACACTTTTAGAAGAATTCGCAACACAGAATTGTCGGCCATATTTATTGCAACAATAATTTTGATGTTCCGAAGTAACACTTTATGGCCACACATTTCGTTGTATTTTTCAATTGTAACACTAAATGCTTTTGCTTATAGTACAAAGACTACACTTTGTTGCACATTTTTTTGAAAACATTAAAAATGACTAACAAAATAATTGCACAAACAATGCGTCTTCATCGATACTAACTGCGAAAAACTATTCAATGTCAACATGTCACCAACGCAATTGTAACCACTGTTGCGACAATACTAATGTAACACGAGTGCTGTTTTCGGGATCAATTTTTTAGGAGACGTGTAGCGTGTGAGCCGATTTCGTCAGTACACTAGATTTGTTTGTAAACGTTTTATTAGAAGAACATATTTATTTTGTTTTGTTGGTTTTTGTTTATTGAGATACTGAATTTATGTAGAATTTCTGCAGAACAGCCGTGTAATAGTCAATTTTCGCATGAGCAGGCAATAAACCAGAATACGTTGGATGCTGCGACGTAATTCATTGCTCTCGGACACAATTTTGTAGAACTCGCAAACTCACTCGTGTTTTTGAGCAACAAGCTTCGGTAACTGTTTTCTCGACAAGTGTAGTTGCATACCTCGCCTTCGGCTCTACACTTGCCTCGAAAACAGTTACCGAAGCTTGTTGCTCAAAAACTTACTCGTGAGTTTGCTCATATCACAAAATTGTGTCCTTGTGTAATGAATTACTTTCGCAGCATCCAACGTAATCTACTATTATAGGAAACCACCAGATTGTACCTGACCGGCGAATTTATTTCACCAAAAATCAACATTAAAATACGCCACATATCACTCAAACCGCAGACAGTTTTCGATATGTAACTAGGTATACAATCTCTGATGCTTATAGGCTACCTAACTTACGATACACACGAAGCGAGCCAGTAACATAGCATAGTAAATGTTAATCGAAATCGTCCAGCCGTTATAAATTTCTCATCAAAATTTCGGATCGCCAAATATTAGACTCAATTATATTTCGCTGGAAACCTCGCTGGAAACGCTGTAAATGTTTAACCATTTTCTTTCAATCGAGTTGTTAATTCAAATCAGCAGGGAGAGACATGGCTCGCAGACTATTATTGAATGCGTCCGCAGGTCAAATATAATGATATTAACACATTGAAATCGGTGGTGGGTGGAATTGGTTTATCACATTTCCGTGTACATTGTACGGTACCTATAACGAGAGTGCGTAATTTTTTTTGTACCGTCCGTCCTTCGGTTGCTGTATGCAATTTTCAAATTTTTACTCTTTGTAGAATTGTAAGTAAATTTATACACGCAGACATTGCGCTGGTGTGGTTACAGAACGTTGGATTTGTTATCATTCCAAAAGTTAAGTTGACTCGTAGTGGACGTGTGATCTGACTGAGGTGTAAAATTTGTCTTGTGACAACTGAAAATTTTGTTTTTGGATTTTGTTACAAACCTGATTGCTCAACAATGTCGGGTAAAGACAGGATTGCCATTTTCCCATCCAGAGGGTGAGTGATGACATCATGGAAGTTTTTGATTGGAAACTGATGAAATTTCTCAATTCAGTGCGATGAAGAGTATGAAGGATCGTTTGGCTGGCGCTGTCAAGGGTCACGGACTACTCAAGAGAAAAGCTGAAGCCTTAAAGATACGATTCCGAGTGATTTTGTTGAAAATAATTGAGGTTTGGAAACGGTTTCTATTAATCGAGTCCGGAAAACACTTTATCCTTGATACACTCCTTTCGCCGTAGCAGGGACTACTTTCGTTAAATTGTTTCTTGAAAATTCTAGGAGATTCCAGAAATTCCCGAAATTCTTGAAAAAATTACTGAAAATAGTCCCTGCGACGTATCCAGTTCAGAGTTATTCCTTACTACTCTGTCGCTTCTTCTGTCAAATTGTCTCCCTCTCCAACGTTTTACTTTTGGTCCTTCTTCTTCTTTCTCCTTTTTTCTGTTTTTTTCATTTCTTTCTACTTCTATTCCTCAACCTTCCTTTTCCCTTTCCACTTGCGTTTCCTTGCCTAGTTTTTAATCTCTTTCTTCCCATCCGACTTAGTCTCAATTGTTTTGTTTCGCTTACTTCCTCTCCCAATGTTTTACTATTGTCCTTTCTCTTCTTTCTCCTTTTTCGGTTCTTTCTGCTTCTACTCCGCCCTCTATCTTTTTTCTTTCCACTTGTGTCTCCTTGCCTTGCTTGTAATCTCTGTCTTCCCATCCGACTTCGTCTCAATTGTTATG
This sequence comes from Bradysia coprophila, assembly GCF_014529535.1. Lineage (NCBI taxonomy): Eukaryota > Metazoa > Arthropoda > Insecta > Diptera > Sciaridae > Bradysia > Bradysia coprophila. The sequence continues at coordinate 1,755,741 of NW_023503496.1, read as the reverse complement.
TTCTGCTTACTTATTCCCTTCAGACGAAAACGGAAATGGGCGAAAGTTTAAGGGCGGCATCGTTCTCAGTGGCTGAAGCCAGATTTTCGAACGGTGACTTCAGCCAAGACGTTCTGCAGAATGTGACCAGAGCTCAAATCAAAACCCGATCCAAGAAAGACAATATTGCCGGTATCATCTTACCGGTTCTGGAATCGTACGTTGACGGAGGTGATGCGTACGGATTAACTGGTATTGCTAAAGGTGGCCAACAGATTGCAAAGTTGAAGAAAAATCATCAAACTGCGATTAAACTGCTGGTGGAACTGGCTGCCCTGCAGGCGTCGTTCATCATTCTGGATGAAGCTATTAAGGTTACCAATCGACGAGTGAATGCAATTGAGCATGGTAAGTGTTTGGAACGGAGTTTGACGTACGAGGTCTTCATCAAAACCGATTTGAAATGAGGGCCGAGGGACAACTTAGTCGAATCTTAAATTCTTTCTTTACTTGCCAGTTATTATACCACGAATCGAAAGAACGTTGGCGTACATCATTTCGGAACTGGACGAAATTGAACGCGAAGAATTTTTCCGAATGAAAAAAGTTCAGGTAAAATAAGTGTTACGCCGGGAGAGGTTGTACAAATGTATCAGTCGCTCAATCGGTCATATGGTTGGCAAAATTTGCAATACCACAGAAAACGTTTTTCGATTTTGTGGTATAAATTCTACCTCTAGTTACACATAGAGGTTCGAAAGGGACCTAATTCAAATGTTTCTTTTATTGTCCTGTCAAATTTGACATAACAACAAAAGAAAAATTTGAATTAGGTCTCGTTCGCCTTGCGGTTTTTTGAGCGGCTGACAATGCAAGCGAACCCTCTGTCTGTCCTATGCTACGATTTTAGAATGCAATTCGTTTTCGTATGGATTTCAGAATAAAAAGAAAATTGCCAGAGCTAAGAAGGAAGCTGAACTTAAAGCGAAGGGCGTAGATTTCGGTAAGGTAAACAACGAGGAAGACAACCTATTCGATGAAGGCGATGACGATCTACTGTTTTGAGTATTGATTTTTCGATTCCGGGGTTACAATGCTGCTAAAATTGGCACACCTCATCGTAGTTATTGAGAAGTTACTGCATCGAAGGAAAATAAATTTAAACTGAAAAGAGCAGATGAACCCTTCTGGTGAGTACACAGTTCGTGAAAAATGTTTGGGAAAAGTCTGAAAATCACAATCACCACACAAAATATCATTTTTCAAGCATTTCTCAGAGGTCTGGTAAACGCTTAAAAAATCACATTTTGCGTGGCTATTTTCGTTTTTCTAGACTTTTTCCAGACATTTTTCACGAACTGTGTACTCACTCCATCGTTTGCATTAAGATGATTTTGGATTTTAAGTGTTCCAAATAAATGTTTTTAGTTTGCTCAACATTTTGAATTTGGATGGGTCGCTGAGAGAGGGCATTGCCAAAAACAATGCGTAGAGATTTTGTTGCGATTAGTATGGATGCCGCCATAGATTGGGGGATACTATTAAAGAGTCAATCTGTATTATCATCTGTAGAGGATACTTTGGCCTATTAAATATTAAGATTACTCCAGTCAATAACGACGCGAATGAGATCTAATTCAAAACCTTCTTTTGTTTTAATGTCAAATTTGACAGCACAAAAGAAAAATTTAAATTTACGTTTCTTTAGGCCTGACTTCCCCTCACAAAAAAACACTCCGTTTTGCCTTCGTTTAGCTAAACCACTACCCTTTTCTATTGTTTAACGAGTAAACTGAGAGAAGAAAACTGAGTGTCTTTTTCGTAAGTGGAAATCAAGACTTACAGCCTGTAAATATTTTTCATATGCAGAATGAGCACCAGCTGAATATCACCAGCTGGATCTGCTAACACACATTTATTGTATGATAAACAATCAAAACACATTTTAACAATGTGTTTACTTCATTCATACGTGTTATGTGCGCGTAGATGACGTTAATGCTTAGTTTCCTCTTACCAAAAAAAGTACTCCGTGTGAGAGATAAAATTGAATTTTTTCAATTTTTCTTTGTTTATTTGACAGCTTGCTCTCTCACGGCGCTCTAACGGCTCTCTCACGGAGTACTTTTTTTAAGTGGAATGGGCACTTAACGTAGAAATGCACTGTGTGTGTAAGTTGTCTTTGAATTGTAATTGAATACAATAGATCAGTGTCAAATAGCGGTTTCTTCTCTCAAAAAGTGTCAAATAAGTTGTCAATTTCACAAAGCTAACCTCAAAAGATGTTTCGTTCACAGAGCCGCCACTTGAAATATATGAAAATTTGTGCGGCGTCTCACCATCCAATACTTTTTTTGTTCGATTTGAGGTTAGCTTTGTGAAAATGACAACTTATTTGACAGCTCAAACGACATTGACAATGATCTATACAAAGTGTTTTTGTTTGTACACCAGCTGATGGTGATATTCAGCTGGTGCTCATTCTGCATATGAGAAACTTTTAGCAATAGATCATTGTCAATGTCGTTTGAGCTGTCAAATAAGTTGTCATTTTCACAAAGCAAACCTCAAATCGAACAAAAAAAGTATTGGATGGTGAGACGCCACACAAATTTTCATACATTTCAAGGGGCGGCTCTGTGAACGAAACATCTTTTGAGGTTAGCTTTGTGAAATTGACAACTCATTTGACACTTTTTGAGAGAAGAAACCGCTATTTGACACTGATCTATTGTATGCTGAAGCAGAATTACTATCATGGAAATTTAAAACCGAAAGTTACATTAATTACTCGTTACAGTCTGCTACTGAGTAAACAGCCTCATTACATACATAAAACAGGTCGCACGGAGCACATTGAGCGAGACATTTTGATGATTTTATTTTTGATATCATTCGCATGAAGAAATTTGACCGACCTCTGTCGATGTGCTGGTTTGCAATCAATCAGTATTTAACGTATGCGACCAGTAAGTGTATCTCGAAGTGGATGTCGTTCTGTAATTTTAAATATTGAAAACAGTGTTTTCTAGAGTGTTTTAAGGTTGAAATATCGAGCATTTTCGAAAACACAAACAAAATGACAGTTCGGATGAGAAAAGTTCTAATTTTTTCCCACACGGGAGAGAAAGTGCTGCACTTTTCTCACTAGAAATGTCATTCGGCCAAGAAAATGTAATTTTCTCATGAGGGGAGAAAATAAGGCAAAACACAACGCACGCATAAAATCACAACATGTTGTTTACTAAAATGCTTTAATGCAAAAACAAAACACTCAGGCCAGGAGCGCGTTACGCATTTCCACAAATTAACGATTAGGCCATGTAGTACAAGCCAGGCATTCTTCAATAAAGTTTTGTTATCGCCATCACACTCAGAGCGACAGCGTTTGTGTTTCTGTCGATTACGCTACCGACAAACTTGAACGTGCCAGTCGGAGCATACGGTGGAACATTGGAAACATTTGTAGAATAATTTATCAGTTCGTAGTTATTACCCTGAAACGAGAAAAAAAATTGAGAAAAACAGGATTTGGAGAATTGGACATTTTACAGAGAGATGCTAATATGACGACTGGGTCGTTTCGACGGATCGACATATTCTCTCTATCCGTCGAAACGACCCAGTCGTCATATTAGCATCTCTCTGACATTTTACGGAGCCTCAGATTGACGAGTTTGCTTAGTGTTATCATATTTCTGCTATGCTTTCAGATAATCGGATATGCGTTGAGAAATGATAAAAGGTAATGTAGCTGTCAAATGAAGGAATTTATCAAATTTTTCAGTACTTCATTCTTTGCGTCTAAATTAGAGGGAATAAATCTTTTTCGAAGATTCAAAAATCGATGGGGTGGTCACTCCTACACAATAGCGTACACTGTGATCACTTCTAGTCGACTTCTATCTCAGAACTGAACAACTGTGACGAATAAATCAACTCTGCATATGCTTCACAGTTTGAAAAAAGACTAGATTTTCTGGAGGTACGAACTGACAGCTGTAATCGGTTCGCTTTTAATTATTTTCGCTCACGTTAGTTGAATAAAAAGTAAAAAGTGAACGAAAGTTATCAAAAGCGATTCGATTACAGCTGTCAACTTTCAATTCATCCCTCCAGACCATCTAGTCTTTTTTCGAAAAGGTCTACATGTCAGAGAAATGACAAGTTGGTATGTTTCTATCTCGCCACAGGCGTATCAACTTATCATTTCTCTGGTACATGTCGAATGTTTTTGAATTTGGTCGAGAGAAAATGTATTGAATTCTCTCTCAAAAAAACCAGCTGTCATTCGATATATTGCCTCCATAAGTCGTTATATTAGCATCTCTTTGATTGTGCGTTAAGCATTAAAGAAAATAGACACACGTAATTTTGAAAACCGACCGAGTGAACCACAAAACAGAAAATGTGTCGGTTTTACAAAATTACGCGGATTAGTGACAAATCTTTTATCACATCTTCGATGTTAATACACAAACCGGGAATTATTGAATTTATATATTTATAGGAAACGATGAAGTTCTAGTTGAATAAAAACGCCAACCGATTCCATAAAATGAACAATTATTTATTTGATTCACAGTGATGTGAAATACAAGTGTTGTCCTTTCTACGTTTCGCCCACGACTAATTACATTTAACCTCGTTGTTTGAGAGAACGAAGAGCATCATCGTTCGACATCTAATTGACATACTCGCCCTACCGATTATACGGTAACTCGTTCCCACACAACCCCCCTTAACAAAACATTTGCCCTCAAATGTTCAGCTTTTCGGACTTTCGGCAATCCTCTGTGTTTGATATACTGCCTCTCATGAACTCGGACCATCATTGATTCGACCATCTTTGAGTCGACCATCTTTGACTCGACCATCTTTGATTCGACCATCTTTGACTCGACCATCTTTGACTCAACCATCCTTGACTCGACCATCGTTGATTCGACCATCATTGATTCGACCATCATTGATTCGACCATCATTGATTCGACCGTCATTGATTCGACCACCCTTGACTTCGATCCAAATTCGCTCGGTTTTATTTCAATTCGTAGCAGTTTAGCATTCCATTTCGCTGACACGCCTAATATTTGTCTAACAGTGCATGTACGTTCGATCCGTTTATTGCTCTTCTCACCCAATGTATGAAACACACTCGAACGATCGTCTGCTGTACTGATGTGTGTGCTGCGTCTATTGTCTCTGAACAAACCACGCGCTCGTGACAAAAGCCTTCTCGAAAATTGTCCTTCGTATCTTTTTTCGTCTTTTCACTTTGCGTTGTATGAATTTTCAGGTACTATAACACTTTACTGTTCAATTCGTCCTTCTTTACTTTTTATTTAGCATGGAGGCAACGTTTCCACCTAAATTCTTTACGTCTTTTGTTCAGCGTGAAAACACCGTTTCACCTGAACTCTTTGCACAAATTTTTGAGTCTGGCTTTACTTTCCGCAACGTAATTATGTTTTTCCGCTTTTCAACACTTATATTCCATACTGATCACTGGCCGGTGAGCCCCCATATAGGAAACGATGAAGTTCTAGTTGAATAAAAACGCCAACCGATTCCATAAAATGAACAATTATTTATTTGATTCACAGTGATGTGAAATACAAGTGTTGTCCTTTCTACGTTTCGCCCACGACTAATTACATTTAACCTCGTTGTTTGAGAGAACGAAGAGCATCATCGTTCGACATCTAATTGACATACTCGCCCTACCGATTATACGGTAACTCGTTCCCACATATTCACTCACCTTCTTTAGCAAATCGCAATAATTGATCTTCTTATCATGTTCACACGGCAAGTTTGAATAACTGGCCAGATCATCCATTACCCGATCCCTGTATTCGTTGTTGAAAAGATCGCAAAGTGGTTTTCGGGGTATTTTAAATGGGCTCAACACAAATTGATTGTTACCCATTGCGCTACGGTACAGTGTTGCCTGTACCTGGAAAATATTTATTTAAAAATGAAATTGCCGAAATTGGTCAAATTGAGAACATTTTCCAGTTTATTACATCGTAGATACTGAGATCGTCACTTGTTATAGTGGCTGTCATATTGAATTTGTTCTCCCTGCGTTCGCCGCGAAACATTTTCAATGTACCATTTATTGGTATATCGGAGAATTGTTGCAGTTCAAATGTGATGACATCGAATTCTCGTGTACCCTAAATACAAAAAAAATCACTCGAAGTCTTATAATGTAAGCCATAGCACTACTCATACAGAGAGATGCTAATATGATGACTGGGTCGTTTCAACGGATAGAGGGAATATGTCGAATGATTTTGAAATTGGTTGAGCGAAAATGTATTGAATTCTCTCTCAAAAATCCAACTGTCATTCGACATATTCCCTCTATCCGTCGAAACGACCCAGTCGTCATATTGGCAACTCTCTGTGCTCATAGCGTTAACACCGAACTTTTGGAGGCTCAATTTTGATACATGCATGCGTATAAACTTGCATCTGTTGCGTGTTGTAACCGACACCAAGAAAACATGACCTCAATGAGACCCATTCAGAACCCCACTTTCAATTTCATCGGCTTCCGATTATTTTTTATGTCAATGCTAAGAGCAGGCGCTAATGGTAGACCACCTTCTATCTCGCCACAGATGTACCAACTTATCATTTCTCAGGGTGCAACGCTCAAAGTATGTAAACACTGACGAGGGACCGCAGATCCGCAAAAACACGCGGATCACTACTTTCGGGTAAATATAATTTTCATAACGTTGGACACAAGTAAAGTCGAGAAAAATTCACTTTGTCAGGTTGCAACTCACGTAGCTCAATACTTTGGCAACGCTTACCGGTAAGAAATCGAACGTGACTTATTACATAGAATGTGGCGACAATTGCTTTTTTGTGTGAAAAATTTGAGCAATATGTCATACATTCCCAAAGTATATAAACGTACTGAAGGTAATGCAAATCCACAAAAACGCACGGAACCTTACTTTTAAAATGTTGGCCACTAGTTAAATTCACTTTGTTAGGTTGCATCTTTCCACTCAACACAAAAAATTGTATGCAGAACAACACATTTCTACCAACATTAAAACGCCAAACGTCACGCAAGCAACATAACAAGTCTGATATTCACCCGAAACTTGGGTTCCGTAAAATTCCGCTGAGCATTTGCATTACCTTTAGTATGTTTATATACTTTGATACATTCCAACATCTGCAAAATTTAACTGTCAAATCGTATGGCAATTTTAATCAATTTATGCTCATAAAAACCGAAAGAAATAGCGATTTCGTTTATTTCATCCTCGGACGAACTCATTAAACCCGTACTGGGGTCTTATAGGTTTACGCATACGTTTGTAACACGTCGAATTGGACTCCCTGAGTAAGTGGAAACCGTGGAAACCTATTGTGGTTGTACATAGATGCCAAATCAGCGGAAGAAAGCCAAGGTTCTGAAAGAACAGGTTAAGACAGCCACGAAGGCAGGTGACACCGAAATTGATAAACGCACTTCCTAACACACTGTGTGTATGAAATCAACTTGAAGAAAATGTTTTTAAGGAAAATTCGGAATTTTGTTTTTGTTAAGTTGCCTTTTTCATATAAACTTCGTAGCCGCTGACGGAATTTGTGTGTCACAGACTTCGTGATCATTTCAAGGCTGTCTTGACCAAAGTATATAAACACTGAAGGTAACGCAAATCCGCAAGAACACACGGACCCCTACTTTCGGGTGAATATAGTTTTTATAATGTTGGACACAAGTCAAATTCACTTTGTTAGGTTGCAACACATGCCAAAACTCAATACTAAACAACGCAGATCCAGCAACATTATCACGCCAAACGTCACGGATGCAACATAACAAATCTTATATTCACCTGGAACTTGGGGTCCGTATTTCTTGCTATTCCCTGAGGATTGGCGTTACCTTCAGTATGTATATTTACCTTGGTCTTGACCGGTGCTTTCAGAACCTTGACGAAAGCGGCCTTTAAGTATCCACTCAACAGAAAGTACTCCGTGTCAAGTAAACAAAGCGAATAAACGAATAAACCAATGTCGACAACTGGTTTTGAGGTGGTAGTATTTACTAAATTTAATGAATTTTTACGAAATCCATTTTTGAAAAACAAGTCTTGCTTCCGTACCGGCAGTCAAGACTGTTGGTTATTATACAACCGTTCAAGCACACCACAAAAGAATCATCAGAATTGGTTCATTCGAGTGTTGAATTTTTATATTTACAACCGAAACGGATATCCACAGAACAGCAATTAATATAAGTCGAAGGAGCAGCATTTCGTTGCACTGTTTTCATGATACAATTCCACACAATTTATATATGCATGCGACCCGTCATTGCATGTACTGGATCTTGGAACTTTACATTTTAGCAGATTTCTTATCTGGGAATTGAAATGTTTTACTAGTTAATTGAAGTCTGTGTCGTCCATGCATTTAATTGCAATCATGCCCGCACGTTAGTAAGCGGGCGTGACGCAAGTCCACTACCAAAAATGTTTTAACAAAAATTTTTTGAGGACGGCGGAGCATATTTACTCCAATAACCCCCAAACTATTTTGAATCTAGGAAACCATACGAGTTCAACGAGCTATCACACGTTACTGCAGCTTCAAAATTGGCCGAGATATTGAACTTCGAAATATTGATTTTTGTATGAAAATGAGCAAAATTTCATTTTTTCAGATAACTGAAATCGATTACGTTAGTTAGTTACTTACTTAGTTCCTATGGAAAAGTGGATCCAGCAACTCCCAAACGTTTCTATAGATTTTCCTGAAATTTTGGTTGTAGGCTAATAATGGCCCAAAAATAAGAATGGAATTTTCAAAAGTTGGAAAAATCCCATATCTTGGGAGCTGGAGCTCCCCAAAGTCTCCATGCAAATGCCATATAAAAGCCAATTTGTATGTGTGTGTGTGTTGTATATTTTGGTACATTAAATGGATGGTCATGTGTGTTGTTTTGGGATGTGTTTCTTGTTGGAAATTGTGTGGATCATTAAGTATTATAGACCTGGAGCCTATGGTATTTTGAGTCCCTCATATGGTCATATAATTCTCTTGGGTACTAAAGGGTGCCCATGAATACGAGCGACAAAAAATGTTCTACGATTTTCCTGGAAAATGCATATTGGGGCATGCCAGACAAAAGGGAAATCGAAAAATGATCGCTTTTTGTCGTGATAAGCCCACGACCTGAAATTGGTGTCATTCGATGCCCACGGACCCTAATAAACATAAAAACACCCGCCAGACAAAATTCAGTCGGAACTGTGAGCTGCCAGACAAAATGAAAAGCCCAACATGGCCGATTTTTGTCGTGATGACCCCATGATCTGAAAGTGGTGTCATTCGATGCCCACAGACCCCAACGAACAAAAAAACTATCGCCAGACAAAATTCAGTGAGAACTGTGAGCCGCCAGACAAAACCAAAAGTCCAACATGACAGGTTTTTGTCGTGACGACCCCTCGATCTGAAATTGGTGTCATTCGATGCCCTCAGACCCAAATGAATAGAAAAACCCCCGCCAGACAAAATCTAGTGGGAACTGTGAGCCGCCAGACAAAAAGAAAACTTGAAAAATCACTTTTTCCATCGTGATGTTACATGACCGAAATTTTGATGTTTTTCCATTCCCATGGACCCCAATTAACAGAAAAACCCACGAAAGACAAAATCTAGTGGGAACTGTGAGCCGCCAGACAAAAACCAAACTTCAAAAATCACTTCTTCAATGTGTTATTTGTAATTCATTTTCTCTACATGATTTCCACGGTTACTTCAAGAACAACAACATACATTTGTAAATGAATTAAAAAATTAATACGAGTCAGAGTCGTAATCTTCAGATATTTCACTTTCAATGTCACTATCAGTATCAGTAGTATCATCAACGTCATCGATCTCATCAATATCATTTTCGACAACTTCGTGTACGATTTCATTGATGCTGCCTGGTGCTGCGTCTCCCTCAAACCAGAATGGTGATAAGCGATCATCGATTTGCTGCCAGCCAAAGTTTAAGGGGTTCAACGTAGACGGTTGTAACATCACGATGGAAAAAGTGATTTTTCAAGTTTTCTTTTTGTCTGGCGGCTCACAGTTCCCACTAGATTTTGTCTGGCGGGGGTTTTTCTATTCATTTGGGTCTGTGGGCATCGAATGACACCAATTTCAGATCGAGGGGTCATCACGACAAAAATCGGCCATGTTGGGCTTTTCATTTTGTCTGGCAGCTCACAGTTCCGACTGAATTTTGTCTGGCGGGTGTTTTTATGTTTATTAGGGTCCGTGGGCATCGAATGACACCAATTTCAGGTCGTGGGCTTATCACGACAAAAAGCGATCATTTTTCGATTTCCCTTTTGTCTGGCATGCCCCAATATGCATTTTCCAGGAAAATCGTAGAACATTTTTTGTCGCTCGTATTCATGGGCACCCTTTAGTACCCAAGAGAATTATATGACCATATGAGGGACTCAAAATACCATAGGCTCCAGGTCTATTAACTTCCACTAGGTTGGTTCCTAAAATCGTGGTATGGTTGGGCAGCGGGAAAAATTGGGTCACTTTCAGTTTTTAAACTTATCTATGGAACTGTGGCAGATGGAGGTTTGGTTCCTTCAGCAAAGTCTTAGAGTTTTGGGAGTAGATTAGGGCAGTATGTACAAAAACTGTAAAAATTTGGTCACTATCAGTTTTTAGACTTATCTCGGGAACTGTGGAAGATGTAAGGTTGGTTTCTTCGGCAAAGTCTTAGAGTTTTGGGAGTAGAATTGGACGGTATTGGAGAAAAATGTCGCGAAGTTGGAATTTTCTGTTTAAATTAGGTTTTTAGAGCTTAGAGTTTGGCGCGGCAGATGGAGAATTGGTGTCTTCGGCAAAGTCTCAGAGTTTTGGGAGTAGAATACGGGCGAAATGACCAAAACTGGAAAAGTGTTTCAATTTTATGTTTTTGGACTTTTTTCAAAATGTATGGCAGATGGAATATTGGTGTCTTCGGCAAAGTCTCAGAGTTTTGGGAGTAGACTACGGGCGAAATGACCAAAATCTGAAAATTGTTTCAATTTTAAGGTTGGTGTCTTCGACAAAGTCTCAGAAGAAGCAGAAAACAGTGGCAAATATGAAAATTGTCGGGTAGTTGGATTTTCCTGTTTCAAATGTGGTTTTGGTATTATCTTTTGTGTTACGGGACATATAAAATTGCTCTCTTCGTCTCTAAAAAAAAACTTTGGATATGTTATAACTGGCCCTTTATCCTTAAAACTTACAAACGTACTGATATCAGTCAAAAAACCCTTAAAGGGTAAATGTGACGCAAGTCCTTTATCTTACTTACAAAATAACTGATATCGCTGAGGGTGACGCATTTTGCGCCGTACGCAAAAAATTGACCCAAAAAATTTTTGAAAGAAAGTTTTACAAAAAGAAATTTGCGTCACAAGTGGCAGATGTTGAGGAACGTATTGTTAGAAAAATAGTTTAAAATGTACTGAAAGAATTTACACGGAAGAAAACCGAATCATCTGCCACTTGTGACGCAAATTTCTGTTTGTAAAAATTTCTTTCAAAAATTTTTTGGGTTAATTTTTTGCGTACGGCGCAAAATGCGTCACCCTCAGCGATATCAGTTATTTTGTAAGTAAGATAAAGGACTTGCGTCACATTTACCCTTTAAGGGTTTTTTGACTGATTTACTTTACAATAAAATGTTTCAATGAGATTTTTTTGCTTCAAGTGATTGGGCGGAAATGGTGCTATACTTTGGCCGTTGGTTGATTTTATTTTTACAAATTAACACTTAATTAAAATAGACAATTTGTGATCACAATATGAAACGGATCGACATCATAAAGTGAAATGGAAAAAGGTTGGTTGTAGTGTATCGTATCAAGCGTCGTCATATTATATAATGAGAAGTAGAGACAGTCTACAGTCGAAGAAATTTAGTTTTCGGATTTTCCAAAGGTATTAATCTAATTTAACCCATACTTTATCCCACAACAATGGAATCCACAAATTTAAATTTAGTTAACACAGCGGTCAAAATGTGATATAGGGTGGCTAAACTAAATTTTGGTTTTGGCTACATTTTCGCTTGGTTTTTAATTATTACATTAGGCTTCTAAATTAAGAGTATCTTTATGCAATATAAACCGTTTGAGTTTGAAAAAAGATGTTTTGTATCGGTGAACGATATAGGAAAGCGTTCAGTACGTCTCAACAAACAAAAGAACGTAAAACATATTTGTCAGAGAGATGCTAATATAACGGCTGGGACGCCCAGCCGTCCCAGCCGTTATATTAGCATCTCTCTGATATTTGTACATTTAGCCACTCTACGTCCGTCACCGCTTCTATTGTCTTCAAAAACATATTGTGTGCTTGTCATGATATGTATCAGAAGTTTGTTTATTTATGTGTGTCTCACCTAAAATGCTCGCCAGCAAAATTTTGATCATTAAATTCAACGGCAAAATTGATCTAAATGTTAAAATAATTGTGAATAATAGTGAAGTTAATGTGATTTTGTTTTCTCTTCATAAAGGAATTTGCATCAGTTCGATGTAAAGTGCGGAGCACCGTTAGAAAAAAAAACTTGTCGCTTAAGAGTGATCAAAAAGTTGCTGGACGTAGTAGCTACAACCAATGTTTTGCAGGATATAGAATAAAAATTAGAGAAACACCAAGAGCCGTCCATTTGAAGTCTTCATCATCATCATTTCAACTAAAGGTTTTTTTTTAAAACGGCTGTAGGCTAGAAATTTACCAAGAGGTGAGCGCTCTTAAGAGGCATCGGTGCTTTGCTGAAAAGCTTAATGTAAGGCGATTTTTAAATACTGGATTTTAGATAACTTTTGATTTTATCTTTCCATCAGAATCCTTTTTGAAAAATGTACGATCGCAATTCCGACCTCGACTGTGGTAGCTTTCAACAGAAAATACATTTGGCTGAGACACGTGATCATTTTATGAACATTTCGTTAAACTGTTCACTTTTCTCAGAGCTGGTCACACTGTTACAACCAAAACTAATTTTTATTTAAAGTTAACACATTCGTGGTTGTACATTTTTGAAAAGGGATTCTGATGAAAAGATATCATCAAAAATGAAATACGTGACAAGCTACAATTTTATGCTCAAAACAAACGAGGCATTGAAAACGTGTTTTGGTCCTAGTTTTCATTGACAGATGCAGCAATCGCGATTTTGAATAGAAAAAGTTCTAACTTCATTTGACAGTTTAGAAAATTTCGTCATGAAAAATAGGACCAAAACACGTTTTCAATGCCTCGTTTGTTTTGAGCATTAGCTAAGTACCGGTGTCCCTTAACAATTTTACCCGAAATTTTGACCCTTTCAGGTGACAATTTTGAGCTCCATTTACTATTTTCAAATAATTGATGAAGTAAAATTTTAGAATTTTGGTTCGTTTCGTCAGTCTGTCCTCTACAAAAAAAATTCTATGAGACAACTTCTGGGTGTATCAAGTTAGCTTTACTAACTATTATCTCGTAAACCTATAAATAATAAAATTCGCTCGAAAAAACGTTACTTGGGGAACTTTAAAGTTCGATGATTCTCCAAAAATTGATGGGTTGAGACCCATTGTGAAAAATCAACTCCATTTCTATCTGGAACGGTGGGAATGGTCGAGTGGGGTGTCAATGGATAGAGCTTGAAGTAAGCTACAAAACTCCGGGGTAGAGCTTCCTGTTACTAACTTTCCCAGCCGCACAGAGCCCTTCCAAAATTTCTGCTTTTTTGATGTTTTTCACTTGTGTCGGCGGCTGGGTGGAGTAACGAGTAATTTCGCGCCGCGCGAGATTACACATATTATAGTGGAATTTCGCGCCCATACATTTTTCAGTGGCTAACTTGCTTTAGAGAATTTTTACGAGTACCTGGCGATAAATTGGCGGTAGATTCAGTTGAGTATCAGACACATAAATTTTGGAGATGCGAATTTTATTCTAACACCCTAGAGCTTTGTATCAGGGATACCGGTATCCTTAGAAAGTGTGGATTTTCCTTTTACAAAACGTTAGGATACCGGTATCCCAACTGAGATACACGTATTTTGTATCAAGGATACCGGTATCCCGACATAGAAAGTGTGAATTTTCCTTTTACAAAACGTTAGGATACCGGTATCCCAACTGAGATACACGTATTTTGTATCAAGGATACCGGTATCCCGACATAGAACGTGTGGATTTTCCTTTTACAAAACGTTAGGATACCGGTATCCCAACTGAGATACACATATTTTGCATCAAGGATACCGGTATCCTTACTCAGAAAAAGTGGATTTTCCTTTTACAAAATGTTAGGATGCCTGCATCGCAACTGAGACGTTGCGAGATTCCTACCAGCAAGAAATTCCTTATGGGCGCGAAATTACACTAATAAAGTAGGAATTTCGCGTGGCGCGAAATTACTACTAGCCCTGGGTGGGCCGAAGATCGGCGTTTGTTGGTCAATAATATTCAGCTCATTGACCTTCATGAACGTGCACAAATTGACATTATTCAAATCTCGCATGTTGGAGTAATTGATAAAAAACGATTTTCGCGACCACTTCGGAGAAAAATTTTCTAATGGCCAGGACAGCCCAACAAACATTTTTCGGGAAAAAAGTTGTTCCACGAAATTCTCAGAATTGAACGACGATTCATTTGAGCCATACCTCGATCGGATCGCTGTCGGCTTGAATCCCGATTCCATATAAGCTGTTCGAAGTCTTGACGAATCTCTTAATGGAAAAGAATTTCGGTACTGACTGAGGTGATTCTTTTCTATAGAAATCGTAAGCTCTCGACGGGTAGACCACTTATTGAATTTGTGGTACGGTTTTGTATTAATTTTTCGAATTTTAATTCTACAAATTATGAAGCCATGATGACACTCAATTATAAAATTTCTTTGTGTACTAAAATGCTTTAATGAAGAAAAAAAAAACAATTCACACAGGTCAGGAGCAGGTTTCACATTTCCACAAATTAACCATTAGGCTAACCATCGATATAATATACTGTAGATAATGAGACACGAAGAACGAAATTTCGGAAATATAGCACACATACAAGTGCAAAAAATACGAATCACAACACAAAACGAAGAGAAAAAGGAAATTGAGAAATGCAGAGTTTCAATTATTTTCAAATATTTGTATGACATTATTTCGCTCACTTTCTCAAAACGTTACGTCACTCATACATCTATGAGATCTTTCCGCATAAAGTTGCTTTGACATTACTTATCTACCCTATATTATATCGATGAGGCTAACTAACGATGTAGCACAAACCAGGCCTTCTTCAATAAAGTTTTGATATCACCATCACGCTCAGAGTGACAGCTTTTGTGTTTCTGTCGATTATGCTACCGACAAACTTGAACGTGCCAGTCGGAGCATACGGTGGGACATTGGAAACATTTCCCGAATAATTTATCAGTTCGTAGTGATTACCCTGAAACGAGAAAAGATGTGCGAAAAACAGGATTTGGAGAGTCTGCCATTTTACGAATGAAATTGACGAAAGTATTCACACTGCAGAGAAGTGATACGTGTCTTCCATTTTGAGGATTATCTATTTTGATTTGATGTTTATCCAAAAACCTCGTCATTTCAGGCCAGTGGTCTTTCTGTCTGCCTTCTCCGACACAAACCTTCTCCGCAACTAACCTTTTTTAGCAAATCGCAATAATTGATCTTCTTATCATGTTCACACGGCAAGTTCGAATGGCTGGCCAGGTCATCCATTACCCGATCCCGGTATTCATTGTTGAAAAGCTCACAAAGTGGTTTTCGGGGTATTTTAAATGGACTCAAAACAAACTGATTGTTGCCCATTGCGCTACGGTACAGTGTTCCTTGTACCTGAAAATATTTATAAAAAAAGAATTGTCGAAAATGGTCAAATCGAAAGCATTTTCTATTATGTTACATCGTAAATACTGAGATCGTCACTTGTTATAGTGGCCGTCATATTGAATTTGTGATCCCTGTTTTCGCCACGAAACATTTTCAATGTTCCCATTATTGGTATGTCGGCGAATTGTTGCAATTCGAACTTGATGATATCGTAGTCTCGAGTACCCTAGATAACAAAAGAAAATCGATTGATGTCTTGGCAGTTGCTCGAACTGCACACACCGATACACAACATTTCAAATGCTGTATTGCGACGCGAGATTTTAAAATTTTTCATTCATCAGCGCTTTCACAGTGTCCTACTTTGTCCTACATTTTGAAAATTCGTCCTACTTGTCCTACCGAAGGACACGAAATTTTGAGTGGGACCACTGATTCATAAAAGCTTACTGGACCTAAACACACCGACGTATGCGAAAATATCGAAAATATTAACCACAACAACATCGAATGGCAATTTTTTCAAGGCTGTAAAATTCACTGTGATGATTGTCATCTCCGTGATGATGCGGTGAATTTTGTTTATGTAAAATCATCAGACGTGGTGTGTTCCCGCGTATCTAATAAAATGGCGGTCTGCGTGACCTTCCCAAAGTTTACAGCCTTGAATTTTTTCTGTTATGGCAATCCCCAATTTCATTCACGGAATGACAAATTGTAAAATATCGCTCCACAATGCAGCGTTGGAAAGTTCGCATACGTCTTTGTGTACATCGATAGTCTTTGCATCGAATTTTTGATGTGCTGAATTGCTGTAGTGGAAAGTCGCTGGAAAGATGCTTTGGCCCTAAGAGTAATTATACCAGGTATAATTGCTCTAAGCTTTGGCCGAAATAAAAAAAAGGATTATATTAAACCGGGAGATAAAAAAATCAAAAAGGGAAATATTTTTGGAGATAAAAAATTCACAGTTGGAGATATGAAATTCATAAAAGGAGTTAAAAACAATTAATATAGGAGATATAAAAATCAAATTTCGAGATAGAAAATACAATCTTGGAGATAATAATTTCGTTTTGGAGATAAATATTTAAATTTTGGAAATAATTAAAATAGTAAAAGAGATAATATAATTGAAAATGAAGTTAAAAAACATAAAAGAGGAGATAAATATATATTAAAATGGAAATATTTAATTTAAAAAGGGAGATACCGAAATTAATAAAATGGAGATAAAATAAATTCAAAGTGGATATAAAATTCAAAAAATGGAGATAAAAAAATTAGAAATGGAAGTAAAAATCGAAGATAAAAAATTCGAAATTGCAGATAAATATTTAACGCGTTTACAATTGTGGAGCGGTTTGACAGATGAAAAGTTGGTTTCTTCGGCAAAGTTGTTGTCTAAAAGTGACCACACCACAGTGTACGCTTCTATGTAATAGTGACCACCCCCTCGATTTTTTTAACTTTTTGTGTGAAGCAGATGGAAAGTTGGTCTCTTCGGCAAAGTTGTTCGGTATTGAAACAGTGGTTGTGGTGTGGGGTGTAGAAGGGTACGGGTTTCACCAAATTGATGGTTTTCAACAAAGGGAAATGGAAAAATGTGTACGTGAAACGGAAAAATGTCTACGGGGAACGAGGTGTTTTTCGATAATAGGTGTTTAACACGCCGAGCGATCCGGCTCATTGCCCCGGAGCGAAGCGGAGGGCCGCAATGCGAGCCGGGCGCCGGAACGGTGTCGGTAACTTAGGTGTTAATTTTTTTTCTCTCGCTTCGTCTAATAATTAGTCTGTGTAACTCATTGCAAATAAAAAGCGTTTTAACACGCCGAGCGATCCGGCCCATTGCCCCGGAGCGCAGCGGAGGGCCGCAATGCGAGCCGGGCGCCGGAACGGTGTCGGTAACTTAGGTGTTAATTTTTTTTCTCTCGCTTCGTCTAATAATTTTTCCGGGCAGAAATGTGCTGAAATTACTGCGACTGGCAGATGGAGTGTTTATTAGTCACAAACCCTTAAAGGGCCTTTTTACATAAAGCAAAGTCAGCTTTTAGTGACCATTCCCTCGAGCAGATGCAGAGTTAGTTTCTTCGGCAAAGAATTATTCTGTATTGAAAGAGTGGTTGTGTGGAAGGGACCAAAGTGTAAGCTATTGAGCTATTGTGTGTTACTGACCACCCCCTCGATTTTCGTATATCTCTTTTAAGCAAATGTAGAGTTGCTTTCGAACAGGTGTTTCTCAATAACAGGTGTCTGCCCGGTCTAGCTTGCTAGGATGCGACGTGGCACGAAGTGCCACAGGATGCAGACTAGTTATTGAAGAGTTGTAAGGTTGCAACTTCATTTCAGCTGCGGTCTGTTTTCTAGTTTTCGAACTCAAGGAAGATAAAATAGTTACAAATGTGAGTCGTTGTTCAAAATCCAGATACAAACCCTTGTGAATGGGTTAACACAATTCACCTTAATATCCATCTTAAGATATATAGTTCCACTGTTCTAACTCAAGTAAACAACTTGAAGCGCTGCAGGCTAATTTTTTAAGATTTTTCGATTTACCACTCATGTGTGCTAGATTCGTCTCTAATGATAACGATCTTCAACTTTTTTTTACAAAAACGAAAAAAGAAAAAAAAAGTAAGATTTTGCGGTGAGGGTCAAACTTTAAAAGTTTAGGCTTTTTATAAAGTCGAACAACTATTACTAAAACCAATACTTTAAGGTATAGATTCTTAGAAATTTTATATTGTATCAATACAGTTAGAGACAATGCAATTTCAGGATGAATTTGCTTCAGCTGTTTTTAAGCTAATCCAAATATAAAAACAAAACTGTTTATAGGTTTCTTTCATCGCACAGTAAAAACCCAATGAAAGTATACTCAATAGGTGGGTAAATCCACGTATTTTGTGACAGTGATTTTTCTCTTTCACTCTCACAACATCACCACTGTATTGTAGCGATAGCGCTCTACAATATCCATTTTCACATTTGGTAACATGACTTACGGTGTGTTTTTTCGCATCTTCTTTGGTGCATATTCGTACATTGAAAAGAGACAAAATTCTGTTTTGGTAACATGACTTACGCTGGAATTTCCCAGGTATGGTCTAATGTCAAAATTTCTATGGAGTGTAGGAAATAGCAATTTCATATAAACAAACTCACCTTTCAATGATTTTAATTGAGAGGTGAATTTTTTAGATAAAATCGCTATTTCCTCCGGATTGTATGGACATTGGAAAGACTGACTCGAAGGAGTGACGAGAGCAATTTCCTCAATCTATTTTACATCATGAAACCTAAAAAGGTGTTTCATAAAAAGAGGCCCTAGAAACCAAAATGGTCCAGGGCGCTGAATATGCTGGATGCGGCACTGTGCCTGCCACTATAATTTTGCACAATTAGAGCGCTTGCTATGAAAACTGACTCAAGTTTCAAAAATTTGTATGCACATTACATGACGTAATAAAATTCAAAAATTGAGATAATTTTCACTAAATTTTGGAATTAAAAAAATTAATTTTGGAAATAAATAAAATAAAAAAGATGATAAAAAACTAAATTCTGAAAATGAAAAATTTAGTTTTGGAGATAAATGAATATATTTTACAGATAAAAAATTTAATTTTGAAGATAAATATATATTAAAATGAAAATTTTAAATTAAAAATTGGAGATAACGATATTACAAAAATGGAGATAAAAAATAATTAAAATGAAGATATTAAATTCAAAAAAGGAGACGGTATGACTCCAAATTTAATTTTATTATCTCCTGTTTTTAATTATTTATCTGCAATTTCAAATATTTTATCTTCGACTTTTAATTTTATACCTCCATTTCTGTTTTTTATATCTCCTTTTTTGATTTTTATATCTCCTTTTTTGATTTTTATATTTCCTTTTTTGATTTTTATATCTCCCGTTTATTACTATCCATAAAAAAAAGTCCATTTTGCCAATGCGAGATTGACAGTTCATATGATTTTACGAATGATTCTGCATTACACAAAAAAATGGTTTTTCCGTTTCAATGCAACTAGAGGTTAAGAAAAATTTGGCATTTGGTGTTGTTGCGGTGAACATTTTCGCGAACGTCGTTGTGTGTATAGGGTCCAGAGAGATGCTAAAATGACGGCGTCCCAGCCGTCATATTAGCAACTCTCTGATTGTTAAGTCGAATGTTAAAGCAAACGAATAAACCAATTTCACTGTTTTTTTAGGGTGGCAGCAATCACTATATTTAGCGCTCTAAAATAGGCCTTGCTTCGGTACCGTTGGTCAAGACTGTTGGTTATGATCCAATCGTTTAAGAACACCGCAGACGAATCATCATAATTGGTTCATTCGATTGTTGAATTTTTATATTTACAACCGAAACGGATATCCACAGCACAGAAATTAATAACGGTCGACCGATCAGTTGAAGGAGCAGCATTTTGTTGCACTATTTTCGTGATCAATTCTGCACAATTTATATATGGCAGTTTCCACGCTCAGTGAGAATTCACAATTTGTACTAACACACAGGGACTGTCGTACTAGTGTTAAAAATATACATTTACCGGTATTTTACAGAAATTTGTAGCGGATTTTTGGTTGCTACCGGTATTTGGCGTCATTAATCTTTTGTTTTCAATGTAAAATAGCGCGCAAAGCGCTATTTGTATACCAATTTAATGCACTTTAGTAGCGGTTTGTTCGAAAAATGTTTGCCTATCGGTATGATGTTTTGGATTTTTTTACTAAGGAAACGTTCGGAACGGTGATATTTTAAATTATTTTATATTAATTTTTCAATCAAATTTAACTTAATCTGTGATTAAAATGAAGTTTTGCCCTTCTTCTTATTTTTAAATTAAGTAATGGTTCAAATTTAATTATGAAACTATAAGAAAACACCTTTGCCGTCGATGACTGCATACAATTTTTCTCACTTTAGAAACGTTCGGAACGACGATTGATTTTGTTGTACTTGGCAGATTTTGCATAAAAATTTAGATTTTTTTGTCTTAATATGAAGATTTATCCTCATTTATCATTAAGAAACAGTTTT
The DNA here is from genome assembly GCF_014529535.1 of Bradysia coprophila. Taxonomy (NCBI): domain Eukaryota; kingdom Metazoa; phylum Arthropoda; class Insecta; order Diptera; family Sciaridae; genus Bradysia; species Bradysia coprophila. The sequence continues at coordinate 1,734,804 of NW_023503496.1, read as the reverse complement.
CAAATCATTTCCAATGTTTGCAATATCTTTATTTTGTATTGAAAAAACACCATGCACGAAAATGTTACAAAAGAACATGCCATATATAAAATCGAGCTGTGTGAATGTTGGATTAACATCACCATGAGTGTGTTCGTATAACAATACCAACGGCCGATAGCTCGGGAAGAAAAAGGGATAAATGTAACGATGCTTTCAAAAAGTTTATTTTTTTCTTCTTCAAATCGATGCTGTCGGATTTTTGCTGTTCATTTTTTAACGGAGATGTAGATGGCATGTTCTTTTGTAACATTTTCGTGCATGGTGTTTTTTCAATACAAAATAAAGATATTGCAAACATTGGAAATGATTTGAAAACTGTTTCTTAATGATAAATGAGGATAAATCTTCATATTAAGACAAAAAAATCTAAATTTTTATGCAAAATCTGCCAAGTACAACAAAATCAATCGTCGTTCCGAACGTTTCTAAAGTGAGAAAAATTGTATGCAGTCATCGACGGCAAAGGTGTTTTCTTATAGTTTCATAATTAAATTTGAACCATTACTTAATTTAAAAATAAGAAGAAGGGCAAAACTTCATTTTAATCACAGATTAAGTTAAATTTGATTGAAAAATTAATATAAAATAATTTAAAATATCACCGTTCCGAACGTTTCCTTAGTAAAAAAATCCAAAACATCATACCGATAGGCAAACATTTTTCGAACAAACCGCTACTAAAGTGCATTAAATTGGTATACAAATAGCGCTTTGCGCGCTATTTTACATTGAAAACAAAAGATTAATGACGCCAAATACCGGTAGCAACCAAAAATCCGCTACAAATTTCTGTAAAATACCGGTAAATGTATATTTTTAACACTAGTACGACAGTCCCTGTGTGTTAGTACAAATTGTGAATTCTCACTGAGCGTGGAAACTGCCAGATACATTTCACTGAGACAATAACAGTCACCGCGTTTTTTGATCGTTAGCAAAGAGCTTTCTTTTATTGGATTTTTTGTTTGTTTGTTTACGAATAGAGGAAACGTAGAATTCACATTAACAGTGCCTCACTTTCTATATGGGCTACAATTTCCCCTCGCGCCCAAATAAATCTGTCGCCCTCGCTTACACAAGACTGTTATAGTAATCAATTATACCATCGGTCGGATACCGATATAATATTCGAAATCGTTTCTAAAATTAACTTTAACGAACCTTTAGGCGACGACTGTAATATTGAATTTACCGACCAGGTCGAGCAGAAGAGAGTATATGATTATGCTTAGTTTCCTCTTACCAAAAAAGTACTCCGTGTGAGAGACAAAATTGAATTTTTTCAATTTTTTCATTGTTTATTTGACAGCTTGCTCTCTCATGGCTCTCTCACAGAGTACTTTTTGTTGAGTGTAGTGGACACTTTATTGTATATGTAAAGCACATTGTTTGATATGACAACTGTCACGTACACGGAGGCTAAACGGAATGAAAACGGAGACAAAACGGAATCAAAACGGACGACTCTGAGGACACCTTTAAAGCTAAGGACAAATTCAACCATGAACTGAAATTTTGACAGATAATGTATGGCGTTTCTGTCAATGAACGTCAACACAAGGTATGGTCGAATGTCAAACTTTGTATGGAGCGGAGAACATGGCGTTTGTTTATATGAAATCGCTACGTCCAACCTGGTTTGTACATTCATTGGTTTCTGTACCTTTTTTCGCTAACATGAAACAACGTCAAATTCTCATTTCCCGGCTGACTGTATACGCTGTATACTTAGCTTAAATTATTTTCCTTTGACGTATTAAAACACTGAGAAACGTCAAAATTATCGCTGCAACAAGCACAGTTACTTTTGCCGTCATTTTAGTTATTTTTATTAGTTGAGTAACAACGGTTCTGCTCGGACTTACTATAATGACAAAATTTGAAAATATTTTCCTCTAAAAAAAAAGTTTTTACCGTAGCGCTGGTCCTAGCTTCAACTGAATACTGAAAATGAATTAACAAGTTAAATTTGAAGCTCTGGTGATAAGAGCTACCGCTTAACATTGTTTGTATACTATGTGTTTTAACCATAATGGTAGACTGCCTAGAGGAATTATGACCCGAAATTCATTGAAAATTATATCACACACACACACCACTAACACGAAAACGTCAACTTTGCTTCTTTTGACGTTGTGGGTCCATTTTGCTGTCTGTACACAAAGCTGTCACACACATACATTTAAATATATGATTTCTCATTTTAATTTGTCACTTTGTTCTATTGAGCGGGCCCTTGGTTTTAACTCATACAACGAAAACAGGTCATCTATCTTCAAAGTGGCATTCACAACCGTCCGTTTTAGCTAAGTTTAGCTCTTTGCTACGTGGCGTTTCTATTGTTTAGGTGACTTTTGCAATCTTTGAATTACAACTGTCAAGTAAACGGCTGAAAAACGAACGACTGTGAGCCACCTTAAGGCTTGATTTTAAGAATTTCGCCGTAAGAATGCTCCCTGTGAAGGATTTTTATTGGTTAAAAAACGAGATAACACTTTTAAGTGGAAACCAGACACATCTTGAATGGAACATGCTCGCACGTTGGTAAGCGGGCGTGACGCCAGTCCACTACCAAAAATTTTTTTTAAAAAAATTGTGGATTTTGCAGCATATTTACAGCAACTTTTTGACTTCTCTCCTTTGACTCCAACGACCTCCAAATTATCCATACGAGTTCAACGAGCTATCACACGTTACTGCAGCTTCAAAATTGGCAGAGATATTGAAGTTCGAAATATTGATGTTTGTATGAAAATGAGCAATATCTCGAATTTTCAGATAATGCAAATCGCCTACGTTAGTTAGTTAGTTCTTATGGAAAAGTGTATCCAGCAACTCCTAAACGTTTCTATAGATTTTCCTCGAATTTTGGTTATAGGCTAATAATGGCCCAAAAATAAGAATTTTCAAAAGTTGGAAAAAATCCATATCTTGGGAGCTGGAGCTCCCCAAAGTCTTCATACAAATGGCACATGATAGCCAATTTGAATGTGTGTTTGGGTTGTATATTTTGGGGCATGATATGGATGGTAATGTGGTGGAAGTAGGGTGTTGTTTTGGGATGTGTTTCTTGTTGGAAATTGTGTGGATTATTAAGTTCTAACTTCCACTAGGTTGGTTCGTAAATTTTGGGATGACAGATGATCCTCTGGCACTTCCTAACTTCCATCGGATTTTTTTATGGATTTGGGTTATTTTCGACAAAAGTGAGGTGTTCCAAGGCTGGTTCCTAAATTTTAAGATTCAGACTGATTTCTCTAGAATTTTTTAATTTCCATAAGGTTTTTGATGTTGTCGAAAGTGGTGATATCAAAGCCGCTAAAACCGGTAAACCGGTAAAGGGTAAATGTGACGCAAGTCCTTTATCTTACTTACAAAATAACTTATATCGCTGAGGATGACGCATTTTGCGCAAAAGTTTTATCAACAAAAAAGTGATCCAAAAAATTCGTGAAAGAAAATTTTACAAAAAGAAATTTGCGTCACAAGTGTCAGATGTTGAGAACGTATTGTTATGAAAATGGCTAAAAAATGAACTGAAAGAATTTGAACGGAAAAAAACTTGTGTTATACTCTTACCTTCTTCCGAATCACTTTATGATCACAAATTGTCTATTTTAATGAAGTGTTAATTTGTAAAAAAAATCAACCAACGGCGAGACAAGCACCATTTCCGCCCTATCATTTAAAACAAACAAAAAATTCTCATTGAAACATTTATTGTAAAGTAAATTGCAATTAAATGCATGGATAACACAGACTTCAATTAACTAATCAAATATTTCAATTCCAGATAAGAAATCTGCTAAAATGATGTAAAGTTTTCCATCAAGATCTAATTAACTTACATGCAATGACGAGTCGCATGCATATGGCATGTTCTTTTGTAACATTTTCGTGCATGGTGTTTTTTCAATACAAAATAAAGATATTGCAAACATTGGAAATGATTTGAAAACTGTTTCTTAATGATAAATGAGGATAAATCTTCATATTAAGACAAAAAAATCTAAATTTTTATGCAAAATCTGCCAAGTACAACAAAATCAATCGTCGTTCCGAACGTTTCTAAAGTGAGAAAAATTGTATGCAGTCATCGACGGCAAAGGTGTTTTCTTATAGTTTCATAATTAAATTTGAACCATTACTTAATTTAAAAATAAGAAGAAGGGCAAAACTTCATTTTAATCACAGATTAAGTTAAATTTGATTGAAAAATTAATATAAAATAATTTAAAATATCACCGTTCCGAACGTTTCCTTAGTAAAAAAATCCAAAACATCATACCGATAGGCAAACATTTTTCGAACAAACCGCTACTAAAGTGCATTAAATTGGTATACAAATAGCGCTTTGCGCGCTATTTTACATTGAAAACAAAAGATTAATGACGCCAAATACCGGTAGCAACCAAAAATCCGCTACAAATTTCTGTAAAATACCGGTAAATGTATATTTTTAACACTAGTACGACAGTCCCTGTGTGTTAGTACAAATTGTGAATTCTCACTGAGCGTGGAAACTGCCATATGGAGAATGTCAAAATGTCAAAGTTAAAAATTGTAAACGGCACTGAGGGTGGATGATGGCAGATATCGGTGTATATATATATGCCACCTACAGGTAGAACATGAATAAGGGTTTAAATGGAATGAATATTGTCGGTATATCGGTGTATATCTAGATAGTAGAGTGTGTTCCAGACTCCGTTTGTATTAATATTCGGCTTTATTTATACGTTAGCCATCCCATACCGGTGGCATTATATCAGATATTCCGTTTTCATCCATTTAATGGATTGTTCGGGCGGCTAAGAAAATAATGGACTTTTGTGAGTTGATAGTGTGACGTATAAATAAGAAATTAAAAAAGAAAAATTGCGCACCTGGGCATGTAATACTGTATCAGTATAGTTCTAGAAGTCCAAGTTAACATTATCATGCTTCGGGGAAAATGAGATCAATTTTGAATTTTCTCTCGAGTTTTGTTCCTTTTGCATGAAAAGTTACATACGTTCGACGACGATAGGGCAAGGATCTTGTTGATGTTTTTCACCACTTGTCAGCCAATTTTCTTTAGCTGAATATGGCGCTGTTGTAGTTTTCAGGGTAAAGCTTCACGAAACCACCGTATTTTGCTTTAAGGTAATAGTTCCATATTGATTTGAAGCAGTTTCAATTGCCAAAAAGGTCTAAAATCAATTGTCCCATCGAAACGATATGTAACTAATAAAGTTCAAATGCAAATGTTAGCCGAAAGAGCACACCGTGAAGAATTTCTGTTGGTTGATATTCGTCTCTCTCGTTTTTTAACCAATAAAAATCCTTCACGAGGAGCTGTCTTACGACGAAAATTATTAAGTGGAAATCAAGCCTTACAACACTACATCGATAGTGTTTACATCAAATTGTTGCTCTGCTGAATTGCTGTGTTTGAAAGTCACTGGAAACATACGTTGGCAAAATTGAAAAATTTCATTTTTACCTATGCGAAAGTAACAGTTCGTCTGACGTCAAATTTTTCTGTGATGTCACCTCTTAATTTCATTCATAAAATCAGGTGAACTGACACTTTGTCATCGACAAAATTGAATTTTTTCACCTTTGCCAACGTGTCTTTCCAGTGACTTTCCAATACAGCAATTCAGCACAACAAAAATGTGATGTTCACACTATCGATGGAGAGTAAATATTATAATGTAGCGTAAATTTAGTGTGACAGTAAGATTTTATGAATGAAAAATTTTAAAATCTAGCGTTGTAATTCAGCACTGGAACCTCGTATGCGAAGTGGTGTAAAGGCACAGTTACTCTAAAACTAAAATTTACGCTACATCGATGCTGTTTACATTAAATTCTCGTTGTGCTGAATTGCTGTATTGGAAATTCACTGGAGAGATACGTTGGAAAAATTAAAAAAATTTCATTTTTCCCTACGTGAAAGTGACAGTTCATCTGATTTTATGAATGAAATTAAGAGTTGCCATCATTTGGTGTTGTTGTGGCGAATATTTTCGCGTACGTATCGTTGTGTGTAGGGTCAGTTGGTACTTTGAAACAAAACGCATATTCTAATGTACAGCCTCTTTACGGAGTATCTTTAAGTATAGTTTTCACTTAAAAAGAGCACTCCGTTTCAATGAAAGTAGAGAACAGGTATGGTCGATTGGCGAATTCGTCTTAAACGCACTCATATTTTATGTCAAAATAATATGAAAATGAGTGTGTTTAAGTACGAAAATCAAATTTTTATGTCCTCCGGGCGGACAATAGACCATACCTGGTTTACACTTTCATTGCTCCGTTTAGCCTCCGTTTACATGACAGTTGTAAAATAGAACAAAGGAAATGTCACGTAAACGGAGTAAAAAATTGAAATAAATTCAATTTCCACTTCGTTTGCGTGACAGTTCTTTTGTTCTTTTTTACAACTGTCATGTAGACGGAGGCTAAACGGAGTGCTCTTTTTAAGTGGAAACTATACTTTACAAAATGTTAACGAAAACGAAATTTAAATCTTTATCATTTGAAAATGCCGCACAGGATAGGTTAGGCGGATCAGGGACAGGTATTATATTAGATACGCGGGAACATACAAAATATTTCACTTCCTACAGTTTGCAGCCTTGCAGCTAGTGCCAGAATGACTTAGAGTAGAGCAACACACTTCAAGCATGAGTGGTACTCTAAATGGGGTACTGAGACGGGACAGTGTATCGAACAAATTTCGGTGCTGTAAAAAATCTGGAACCATTTTTCATACAAAGTAGTTCTCTATTTGGACGCTGTCACCCAAAGCACTTTTACTTGAAGAAATACATAAATAAACTCTCCTGCTCCGACCCTTCTACTCCGAAAGACAACTTTGAATTTGATTTCCCATTTAATTATTTAGACCAAAACAAGGGCACGAACAAAATTTTCTTAATCGAAATTAAAACGTCGCTTGCCATCGAAACGATAACCATAAGCGGCCGCATTTTTAGTGTCGACTAGTGCCGGATTTCGGTATTTAAAAAAACTGCCATGGGCGTGCGGAGCTCGTGCAGCCCCATTCGGAATGCCAGCCATTTCGCGCGGATAGAATGCTTCGAACGAACCTTCCGGTGGCAAAACGGACCATATTTCCTTATCGGCTGGATCGTACGGAACAGACCAAGTGACAGCGGCGAATATACACAATATGACACAGCAAACCACAGAGAGATGACGTATCATCTTAAGCTGATTAAACGTTGATTGTACGTGAAAAGAGAGAATGCAGAGTTGAATGAATGAACCGCATACGAATTCAATGATGGAGAATTAACACATCAATGCATGACCAACAAAAGTAATCACACTACACTTACCATGGCGATATGTTGTGTAGTAAACACAACCATGCAGTTAAACTTGTAAAACTGAAACTATTCTGTGAACTTAGGAACACACTATACACGACACTACAAACCAGAGAAGAATTTCTTTCTTTGTCTCGACAAAAACGGTTTCAAATCTCCCCGTTTAATGCACAAAAATTCCGAGGAGCAATGGTTACACTTCAGACTACGAGTTCTTTTCAGTCGAAAACTGAATGGTTTTGAATGAATGAGACATACAACAAAACAACAAAAAAATTATTAGAATGGTTCGTTCATTCAGCATTGACATACACCGATGTATGGATGGATATAACACACACCGTACTGAAAAAAAACACTTTCTCCTTCAATGACTATATGAAGCTGTTTGGGTTACGATCTCAATTGAATTCACCGTATAGGAAATAATGTTGTGCGAGTGGAGTGAATTGTTTAACATTTAAAAACAACGAAAAATTTTTACGAGATCTTAATTGTTTCGTTCGTGTGCTACACTTCTGCTGTGCTATTATCAGGGTCTTTTACGATAGTTTAGGAGTTGTGACGCAAGTCCTCAACGGTTCAAAATAGCAATTTTGATTTTATGAATGCACTGCTTTCGATCGGGGGGTTGTTCACTTAGCTGATGAACATGATTAACCACTTGTTAATCAAGTGATTAACCACTCAATAGTCAAGTCAAACGTCTTAAATCAGTTTCTAATCATAATAAATCAACGAGGAATAACATTTATCAAGTGTAATCAACGAAATTTAACTGATTAGACGAGATCCATACCAATTTTTGTGTAATCAAAGTGAGCAACCCCGGTTGGTTGTATCTTCTCGTGTGAATCTAAAATAATTTCTTGGAGAGTCACTCAGTCTCCCTTTTCATAAGAAAAGTAAATTCAGTCTAAAAATTGTCCTAAATTACACAGGAAGGTTCTGAGTACGTTACAACCACTGTATAAACGACTGATGAAGGTAAATTAATGCAAATTGAAACGGACCATGGATTGGATTGGATTGGATTAGATGGGATTAGATGGGGGGGAAGGGGGAAGGGGAAGGGGGTCTAGTGGGCCTGTTGTGCTATTGCACAAGTCACTTGATCATATGAATTGTGATTTTTTCATCATATCTCTTCGGACTCAGATAGTTCACAAATCGACCGTGTAAACGTCCCATACGTTGTGAATTCTCTAAGCCACGAGTGGTATGCGAAGACCACAACCATCACTATACTAATGACTCATGCATTTTCCCAATGAGCGACTAGTCGATCATAGATGGCGCTTATCCTACAGTCTGTTGTATATTGTGAATTGTGTCATTGACATTATGTCAATATGGCGTGATTGTTGCGAAGAAATCGAATATTGGATTTCTTTGAAATTTGCGACTTTGTTACGGTCGTACAACCATTAGATAACTAATAGCGAGTGCTTAATCACCAAGTGATTAGAATAAAACCAGGCAAGCATTTTTGCGCCGGGAGTCGAACCCGGGACCTCTTGGGTATGAGTCCTATGCTCTACCGATTGAGCTACCTGGACCATACTCCTCTTCTAAAATGTTCATTGTTTTTCTGTTTGTTTGTTTTGGTTCTCTTCTGGACTTTTGAGATTATTGAGGTGGTAGCGGGTTGATTCCTGTAACTTCATCACTACAAATGGTCCACCATCTTCTCAGTTCTAGAAAATCAATGTTTTGAGGAATTTTTCCGGATTTTTTGGGTTCTCTTTTGGACTATTGGGATTGTTGAGGTGGTAGTAGATAGGAGGTTCCTCTTACTTCATCACTTCAAATGGACCACCATCTTCCCAGTTCTAGAACTTCAATATTTTGAAGAAAAAAAATCCAGTTTTTTTGGTCTATCTTCTGGATTTTTTGGATGATTGAGGCGGTAATAGGTCGGTTGCTGTAACTTCATCGCTCCAACTGGTCCATTATCTTCCCAGTTCTAGAAACTCAATATTTTAAGTAATTTTTCCGGTTTTTTGGGGCTCGCTTCTGGACATCTGGGATTGTTGAGGTGGTAATAGGTTCTGTTCCTGCACAGGAGCCGACTCAAATTGTAAAACGGCTGATATCGATCAAAAATCTTATGTAAGGGAAATGTGGCGCAAGTCCATATGTAAGGCTTAAAAACGGCTGATGGTGACGCATTATCTACGACTAACGCAAACATTTCATAAAAAAATTGCGTCACAAAGTGGTAGACAATTTGGATATCTTCTCTTTCTTTCTGGACATATTTTGCATATTTCTGCGCCACATTATGCGCCGACAACGATATCAGTTGTTTTGTTAGTATACGCAGGAACTTGCGTCACATTTCTCTTTTATGGAGTTTTTGACGGAAAGGTATTCCCTCGGTGTAGAATTTATCTCCAAAATTCGAGCAATCATATTCTGAATAACTCATCAATTCTACTGAATCGTAAAGTGCTGCTCTGAAGAGAATGTTGCGCTCGAGGTTGCGCTGCATTCAAATTCACCTGAAAGTTTCGTCTACTGTGTTAAGATTTAACGAAAATATTTTTAACGAAACGAACAGACTAGTCCCACTAGTCCGCCCAAACGATCGGCTGTTGGACGGTGTATGGGTGGCAGAGACAGATCTACACACCGAAAAACTACTTCATTTTGATTCAGATTTACTAGAATATGATGACCTTATCAGTCAAGCCCGAACTGGCTGCCAAAAGGCCAGTTTGTGGGTCGGGTCCCTTGACTGCCTTTTTAAATTTAGGGAAATTAATGTACAATGCTAACTGTAGCACCGACAGCACCAACCAGTGATAAGCTCACAGAATGTTTACTTTTACAATGGACTTTAGCACAGACTAGTGCACTCTTTCATTTATAATGCTCACTTTAGCGCCGATGTTATAGGTTTCACCCGAACAATATTTTTTGTTTAAATACTGGAATCAACCAATTCATTAAAAATTATTGAAACGAAAAGCGTCTTTCGAATTTTTTGGGTGATGTATGCTAAGATAAATTAAAAAAGCGCGAAAAATTGAAACTTTCATACAAAAATTGAAAAAGCCCAGCTATGCCTGGTAGGACAGTATGGTCAGTCGAGGACAGTTATCAGTTGATCTTTACCCCGACTTTTGTAATTACTTCTTACCTCTCGAGAATAATCCAGTTGATAAACTGTTCGTCAGTCAATTTATTATTGATTACAGTAATTTGCAGGCTACTGATGTTAAGGATGTTTTGGGTGCTATTAGAAGCTTCCCATTAAGTTCTTCAGGGGGAATAGGTGGTTTGAGGCCCCGACATTTGAAGGATTTAGTTTCTTTTACTTGTGGTGATTTTGGGAATCGGTTGTTGAAGGCAATAGCTTCTTTGACGGATGTTATTAAGCGTGGGAAGGTTCAACAGGACGTGTGTAAGATATTTTTCGGGGCTTCGTTGACTGCCCTTATGAAAGGTGAAGACGATGTTAGGCCAATTGCAGTAGGGATAGTTTGGAGACGTTTGGCAGGAAAGGTGGCTTGTTGTAATGTCAGAGATAGTTTAGTTAAGAAGTTAAAGCCTGTTCAGTTTGGGTTTGGTGTTCCGGGAGGTGCAGAAGCGTTGGTTCATGCAGTTCGTCGGTTTTGTACAGTTCAGCATGACAAGCCGATGGCCTTGGTTAAGTTCGATTTCGGTAATGCTTTCAATATGTTGTTTAGGAAGTTCATGCTAGGTGAGGTTAGAGACGTTTGTCCTGAGTTGTTGGCGTTAATGCAACAGTCTTATAGACATTTTTCTAATCTTTATTTTCTTGATGAAACTCTGCTTTCAAGGAGAGGGTTTCAACAAGGAGATCCTTTGGGACCTCCCGGTTTCTGCATAGGTATTATGAAGATGACGCATTCATTAGATGCAAGGTTGAATGGTTGGTATTTAGATGATGGTAGTATTGGTGACGTGCTTTCTGTAGTATTGGGGGATATTAGGAAGATTTTAGAATTTTGTGATTTGTCAGGGTTGCCTTTGAATGCTAAGAAGTGTGAAGTCTTTTTTGTGAGTGCTAGTGAAGGTGAAGCGGCTCGTATGTACTCTGAGATTTCGTCATTGTTACCAGGGATTAAGCGGGTTGATGAGTCTTCGTTGGAGATGTTGGGCTCGCCTGTTTTTGAGTTAGGTTTAGAAAGGATGTTTTCAGCAAAAGTTGAATCTATCAAGTTGATGTGTGATCGTTTAACTTTGATGGATGTTCATCCTGCTTTGTGTGTTTTTAGGAAGTCTCTCGGTAGTTCTAGGTTTAATTATTTGTTGCGTTCTTCGAAGGCGTTTTTGTTAGGTGATCGCTTGAGAGCTGTTGACGAGATTTTCCGTTCAACTCTCGAAGCCATTGCGAATGTGAAGATGTCTGATTTTTCTTGGGACCAGGCTTCTCTTCCTTTAAGCTTTGGAGGTATAGGTGTTAGGAAAGTTGAGGATATTGCGATGCCAGCTTATCTGTCGTCTGTTTATTCTACTTTAGAACTGTCGAGTGAGATATTGAGAAAGTTTAGTTTTCAGGTAATCGAAACTAGTGTTTTGGAATTAATTGAGGAAATACCTCGAGATTTTGTTCCAGAAGGTGACGAGAAGAAGAAGAAGCAAAAGAATTGGGATTTGCCGACGATTAAGAGTAAATTCGATGAGATGTTTGACTCCAGCGAACCTGTTGCTCGTGCAAGACTACTTGCATCATCAACCAAAGAATCTTCAAAGTGGTTGCAAGTAGTTCCATCGAGCCAATTGGGTTTGCTATTGGATAACAACTCTGCTAGAATTGCTGTTGGTCTTCGTTTAGGTTCTGGTTTATGCGAGGAACATAAGTGTGTTTGTGGTGGAATGGTTCAAAAGGATGGCTTACACGGCTTATCATGCAAAATGAAAATTAAAAAAATTGCTGCGCATGATGAAGTCAACAAAGTTTTTTCTCATGCATTTTCTTCAGCAGGATTTCCAACCATGTTACAACCGCCAGGTATGTCTAGAGATGATGGTAAAAGACCTGATGGAATGACACTGATTCCATGGAGTCATGGTAAATCTCTTATTTGGGATGTAACCATAAGAGATACATTGGCGCCTTCATACATTAATGAATCTAGCAAGAAACAGCGGTCGATTGCGGACAACGCAGAAAGATTTAAACACAATCATTATAAGCGTTTAAAAGAAAATTATTTGTTTACTCCTCTAGCTTTCGAGACTTTAGGCTGTATGGGACCTGAAACAAAGAAATTCATTGAGAAATTAGGAAAAATTATAAAGGCCACTTCAGGGGAACCGCGATCAATGGATTATTTATTGCAGAGAATTTCAATTGCGATACAAAGAGGCAACGCTGCGTGTATTTTGGGGACTTTGGGAACGGATAGAGTAGATGATTTTTATGTTTTGTAACCTTTGATTTTTGAAAAGATCGTTTTTTTACGGGCTGCATCATTGTGAGCAGCCTTTTTTTTCGCATATTTAAATAAAGAATTTATTATTGATATCGGTCTTGGAAGGAAGCAAGTCTCTGGTACCCATTCAATAATAGCCGGTAACCAAGGGATATTCAGTAAAAAAAAGCGATTTTAAGGAACGAGAAGATTTATTTTTAATTTCAAAACTAGATTTGCCGAGCAAGGAACGTTCAGCCAAACTTAAATGCAACAATACGACCACGCTCTCTGAGCGAGCATATTCAACAACACAACTCTTAAAGCTTCAAGGACCACTCAGTGGCTTCAACTACAACAAAATGTTAATTTCTTTTCGACTATGTCTCCTGGAAAAATGCCACGACTCCCCAATGATCGCTGGGAAATGAATTCGTTCCGGCAACCTTCGACAAACCGGTCAATCCGAAGAATTCCGGTGTCAGTGTAGCCGGAACCGATTCACGAAAAAACAGCCGATCAAATCGACACCGCGGTTGCACCTTGCCCGGCATCTGTTTGTTCGTATTGTATTTCAGATCCCAGGTGAACTTCGACGAACTCGAACCGTTTCTCATCCACAGATCGTGCATGTTCGCCGGAACTTTGCCTTGCACTTCGGTGTCACGTGCATTCAGATCACCGCCGAAGATGACATTCCATTCCGGCGGAATGGAGCGGCAACGGTCAAAGCACATTTTGAGTTGAATGACCCTCTGTGGGGCAAATGCTGCCGTGCTCTCCAGATGAGTATTACAAATTGCCACGTTCACTCGATCGATTCGGCATCGGGTGATCAACAGGTTCCGGTCCATCATTGAGCCGGGAAAATTGACGATTTCGTGATCCACATAAATGACACGATTCGTTCGGAGAAAGGTTACGGTGAAGTATGTGGATTCCGGCTTATGCGTACCGACGACCGGCTTGTATTTCGATTTCAATTTGGCCGCAATGTATTGAAAAGTGGGCAGAATCAATTCCTGTAACATGACGACGGTGTAGTCTCGTTTTTCCAGCAGAGCAACAACTTCGGCTGTTCGTTCCGCCAAATTGTTACTGTCCAAACCGTCCAAATTCCACGAAATGACGGAAAGTTTTGCCGGTGATCGGGAAAAGGTCACTTCCTCAGCAGTGGTTCGATTCGTTGCCATGTTTAGCGATGAACGAAATTCAATATCACAGAAAACGATTACAATTTCGATGTGACACAAAATGTAAACAAACAACAACATCAATTATGACCGGTGTATGTTTGCGCGCTCAGTTTTCGTATCACATTAACGGATTGTTTCAGCTGATTATGAAAAATTCATGTTTGTGTGTGTGTATTCAATGTCAATGTCATGAAGCAGAAACAGCATGCGCCGATGTAGCCACCAGATGATTTTCAGACGCATAAAAGTGCGCGAAATTCAAAGTCTGAAACTCAATTTCAATGGTCATGACATTTTGCAAACCTAACATTTTGATACTTTGATCCCTCGGATAAAACATACATTTGGCAGCAAACGGGAGATTTACTCATTTGATGAGTAAACAGCATGGCATATTTTCGTGAAATTGATTCTCTAAAAATCCTTGAAATTCATGAAAATCCTCCATATTTATGAAAATTCTCGAATTAAGAATTTCAGGAACTCAGCAGTGCATGAGCGGTCGTAGTGACAGCTGACTGTCAAATTTCAAAGTATATAAACACTGAAGGTAATGCCAATCCACAAAAGCTAACGGAGTTCATGGGGTCAATATAATTTTTCGGATTCGAATTCAATTTGTCAGATTACAACACATGCTAAAAATCACTACTAGCATACACAATTGTTACAACATTATTACGTCAAATTTCACGGATGCAACATAACAAATCTTATATTCACCCGAAACTTGGATTGTGATCCGCTGAGTGTTTGCGTTACCTTCAGTGTTTATACTTTGATCTAGAGTTACCACGCATAGAGTTATATTGATATGTTAAAATAATGACAGTGTACCACCTTGACATCATGCCTGAAGTGCCTTGATTCGGTCGTTAGATAGGTATGTTAAAATAATGACAGTGTACCACCTTGACATCATGCCTGAAGTGCCTTGATTCGGTTGTTAGATAAGTTTGGTGATTAGTACACCTTATGGTTTTGAGAGGCTTTGTTTTCCAAAGTTATTGTTGACTTGGTCAGAGTTTATGTTGTCGACCATGATTCTGCACGTAAACATAGCACTGAGCCCTGTGTGGCGCAATTTTATAAATGAGAAAAAGGACCGATTTTCCGTTAAAAAAATCCGTTCAAGTGCTTCGATCAGTTCTATGACGTAAAAAATTCCCTCATATGCTAGGAGTTCATTGTAACGTTCTGTCGTGTCTGCCTTTAAAAAGTTAAAATTTGACTGGTCAGGCCATATAGTTACACTCTGCTCTATGTGTCAGACGAACTTTTCAAACTTTTTTAAATGTCACTCTTGATAGGGCACTATACGATAGCACAGAACCAACGTACTTCAATAACAGACACAAGAACAGATTTTTTTAATTGTCATTTGGCATCTTATTTTGTATGGAACTGGAACGTCTGTAACGCAGTGGCCCAAACCAATATAAAAAACTTAATTTATATGAGAATTTTGGACTACTCTTATTTGAATTCTATTCTCGTGACTGTTCTTGGAGTGCGTTGACTGCATCAAGCACGACAAGAGAGCGGGCTACTCGATGCAGTAGTCAAAATTTCTAATATAAATTAAGTTTGTGAGGTTGGTATAATTGCGTCGCATTTTTATATATTTTGAGAAGATGGAACGATTTTCCTTTAAAACCTTCATAACACCTTCACTTTAACATCAATCGTTGTGCTAACAAATTATCGAAACAATGCATTGGACAGGGCTGCACTGGCTACCGAAAGACAACTGTCACACAACAGGCTTTCTTAATCAAAATCAATGACTGTAAGGCTTGATTTCCATTCAAAAAAGTCTCCGTTTTGCTTCCGTGTGTGAGCGAACAAAACAAATCAATTTTGCCTCCGTTTCCTTAACAGTTCCGTCTCACACGGAGGCAAAACGGAGAATTTTATTTTTGAGTGGAAACCTTACTTAAGGTTTGATTTTCCGTCGTAAGAGAGCTTAAAAACGATATAGACGAGTTTCAACCAATAGAAATCACGGTGCTCTCTTACGGCGAACATTTTTAAGTGGAGACCAGACCTAAGATTTGAGATTTGAGTAGGTGAAGCAATTATTTATTAAATACTATTAGCTAATCAGAAAAGGGTTTCATCAAGGCCTAAGTTTGCTGCATTGCAATCCTGTCAAAATCCTTTGGAGTAGAACCACGTGCAACAACTATACGACACCAAAATTCGGATTTCAGTTACTTTCGTGAGTGTCATAAACCTGTTGTGTTAAAAAGTGTGTTAAAAAGCCATAGAGGGTAGCACATTAAGCAGTTCAACCTTTTTGAGCTTGTACAAATCGCTGAAAAACACCTTTTCGCAGGTTATCACTCTTAGATTCTGCGTTCACTAATATGCAACGACTTTCGTCTGGAAAGATGTTTAAAAAGCTCACCGCACCACCTGATAAGTTTATTCCCAGCCTTTTACGTTGTCACATAATGAGACCTTCCATAAATTCTTCTCGATTATTATGCAAACTTATGCACATTTTTCTCTACAGAATTTACCACATAACTTTCACTTCCACGTCGTTGAAGACGAGAAAAAAAAACCCGGCAGATTGATGAATGCACAATACGCCGTATATTACATTTTTGATATACCAGAGGGAAAAAAATGACGAGAAACACGAGAAGCCATACCATACCATATACTAAAGATTTAACTTTATTGTTCCTTTAAGCAATATTTCCATCACCAGTCATCGTGTACCAAAGAGTACCGAAGACTGGAAACGGTTTTTCGCAAAAAAGACGGAAAATTTGTATTTTCCTTCCGGTTAGTGATTATTTTGCTAGAGGCTTTATTAGCTCCAATACACTACATGCCATTATATATATGGAAAAAGCATATAAAACGTCGATGTCGATGTATACTTATTCATCAATACAATTCCCTCTTGGTGTGTCGTAATACACTCTCCCGTTTACTTGCAAATTTCTTTTTTTATTTCAATTTTTTTCCCTTCTGCTTTATGTCTTCCGGTTCCAGTTTTGTGATGAAAATTATTAATATTATGGCGTCACATCAGGTTGTAAAATGAAGAGTGGAGTGGAAATGTACTTATCCTCGCATGTTCTAAAATAGACGTGGGATGCGGTTAAAAAAGGAGCCTACGCCGTTATCGCAAAGAATCGACTGATCTTTGCTGTAATTTTCATACAAAATTGAAGCGCGATTTCACTTCAGTTGAAATTTCTGAACTGCAGTTAGAGTTACGAATGGTGGCAGACAATTATACTGCGTTTTCCATTGAAATCCGATTCCGATTCACCACCGGTTAAACAATGTAAATCGCGACATAATTTTGAATACCAAGCCGTCAATCCACGCGTTAAGTGGTGAACTTTGTAGCGCTGCATAAAAAAGCGGTCGAATCCGATATTTTGAATTTTTGTATGGGAATTGACATTCAAACGTTGATATCTCCGTTGTTTTTGAAGAATAAGAGCCAGATTTTACTTGGTTTGCATCTTTTATGCAGTTTTATCGATTGGCATACTTATTTGTGTGAAATTGTTTGAAACAAATTTTTACTCCACATTTCACACAAATGAGTATGCCATCGATAAAACTGCATAAAAGATGCAAACCAAGTAAAATCTGGCTCTTATTCTTCAAAAACAACGGAGATATCAACGTTTGAATGTCAATTCCCATACAAAAATTCAAAATATCGGATTCGGATTTTGCAGCGCTGCAAACCATACCACTAAAGTTAGCAACTTTAAGAATTCGTAATTTGACAGTTATTATGGGATTTTGGATTTTATAGACTGTTATGATCAGAGCGAGAAAACCGAAGACTAGTTATTATAACTTGCCTTGGGGTACTTGTCAAATTATTTGCTTCTCTTTCAACGTGGTACGTTGAGAGCGAGAGGACAGAAGACCAGTTTATTTTAACTTGCCTTGGGGTACTTGTCAAAATGTCTTCTTCTCTTTCATCATAACACTACACACAACCGTCAAGTTATTATAGGTATCGGGGAATCTGTTACACCGTGCCAAAAGAACGCACTTTTAAACTACGTAAAAGGTGAACTCGCACACGCTACTTTATTGCTGCAAATGATTTTTAGCCATGTCGTCGACTTAATGACTCCTTTTACAAAATGTTGGTATCGAAAAATCGTGTGCGAGTTCACCTTTTACGTAGTTGTAAAATGCGTTGTTTTAGCCAAATTACCCCACGCCCCTTTTCAACAAAAAATTACAAAGAATCATAGTCTTTCGTCAGTGAAGGGCCGTGACGGAAGTCCTAACTCACTAAAAAATTTCCGTAGGACTGACGAACACACGAATTTTTTGACTTTTTCCACCTAATATCTTCAAAGTATTTTCATGCTAGCGATGCGAAAATCCTTATTTTGTCCACTATGGCGTTTTGTTGTCATTCTGAGAGGCGCCATTTTAGGTGAGAAAAAAATCATAATCATCGGCCTAATCTTAACCAATTCTGACATGTCATAGCTCGTTAAACTCGTATGGACGTCCATATTACGAATAATAGTTATTTGTTAGCCAATGGGAGAAAATTGGAAATTTCATCTTTAATTTCATCCAACTTTAAGTTTGCGACCAGAACGAAGCGAGATTAGGCATTAAATTTAAAAATTAGGTAAATTGTATGAAGAAATGGATTTGTCTGTCAGCCGAAACTTTTGAATTACTCACTGAAATTGGCTGAAATTTTCAGGGACCCATAACTCAGAAAATATGGCAGTTAGCAGGTTCGTTTAAAAGACAAAGTTATAGAGCTGCAGACACATGTTTCAGGGTTTTTCTCAAAATTCGCCCATTTGGGAGCTATTAGCGTTTTGGGTGTAGTGATAGAAAATTCGGTTGGAAGGCAAATTTATAGAGTTTTAGATGGAAGCCGACACGTGTTTCAGGGTTTTCCCAAAAGGCGTTCACGTGGGAGACCATTTTCAGTGTCTAGCCCTGTCGTTCGGCTGAGTTTAATAGATGGATACAATCGGATTGGTCTGCAATGCCCTATATTTTAATGCAGATTCAATCGGGTCAATTTAGTGGGTAATAGATAGTAGCGAAAGATATTGCAGGCTAGATCGAAAACAGAGACCATAATGGTCATATTACCGATTCGGCAGCATAATAACTGACCAAACGAGATAATTGTTACTACGAAATCGTATAGCTGACAACAGATTTACGCGAAATGATTAGGCAATCCCAAGATTATGTGGAAAATAATAATGTTCCGCTCTTATCTTACACCTGTTCGGATTCTCATTTTTCTCATTTTTCGTATAAAAACGGTAACATCGTCTTCGATGGGCCAGTTTAAGTTATTTGCTCATATCAAAATGCGCTGCTTGATTCTGATATTGTGTGCGGTGTCTTTGAAAGTCGAAGCTTCCGATTGGTTGAACCGAACCGTTCGTGTCGATTTGATTGTCGACCAATCAACCATCAATGTCAGAACCTTCGATCCAAAGTTTGATTCTCTCGTGCAATCGGAGAACATTTTGAACGCTGTGAATGCCACAAATGGCCAGTATCCTTGGGTCATTCGTACGACAGCTTGGTCAGATCAAGGCGGTGGTTTCAGATTTGGCACTCCGTGTGCGGGCACAATCATCAACAGCAATTTCGTTCTCAGTGATTTCCATTGCATCGGTCAGACGTGAGTTTCATTTTGGTTTCATCATTGGAACGCATTGCCATCATGACCAAGAATATTTCTCTGTGTTCTGCGTTTAGCCTTAACCCTCCAGCCAATTCGATTGAAGCTCTAATTGGATTCGCTCAATGGAATTCATCAAGTACAGCAACCCATTTCGTACGAAGCTATTGGTACATCGAACCATCGCCTGAAAATCGTCCCAATATCGTGCTGTTCAGAATGAACAGCACCATTACGTTCAATCCGAATGTTCATCCCATTCGGTTGCCATTTTATCAAGACTTTGACTACGAAGGCTGGTCTTCCCTGATGCTAGGTTTCCGATCGCCCGATGGACCGTCTACTCCTCACTTGCAGTCAATGGAAGCCAGCATTTTCAACAACAATCAGTGTGACTTCGACAGTGACTTCGCCGACCATGACATCTGTGCTATCGACAGCGGTGAGCTGTACCAAGGACCGATAAGACGTTTTAACTCGTTCACCGGTAGCATTTTCTTTGAAAACATATTTTCGCATGAGCTCTAATCGACTTTTTTCTCTCATTGACGGCGTACAGGAGGAGCGTGGATTGTGTACGAATATGCCGATGCAGGTCTGGTGTTCGTTCCCATTTTAGTCGGGATTCATCAATTCCAGTACGCTAATCAAACGGCATCGTTCGGACGTGCGACCAGAGTCTCTCATTTCGTGGAATGGATTGAAACACTTTCCGCGGAGAATTAGTGTGCGCAGCTAAAATAAAACTTTTTATCTGATGAATAAACAGAAATGTATTTTTAACGCATGAGTCTCATTATAATAGCAACACTTGAACGAATCAAGTGGTGTTCCATGGAAACACTACGAGATTAAAGTGGAGAAAATGGAATTTCGGCAGAGAGATAACGTTCTGCACATATACGAACTGATATGTGAGTTCTTCCATGTAAATGTGAAATCTGAAAATAACTTCAGGAAATCAGTCGTTTCAATCAGTTTCTGATAATTACTGGAAATATCACACAGATCTTTAAAATTTTGCTTACTGTAAAGGTTGAAGATTGTCTAATGAAGATAAAACGGAATCATTTCACATCTTTACAGTATCTGAAGTGTATATATACAACTCAGTCATTGCTCATAGTAGGGTGATTTCGATTTATAGTCAGGTATACAACCAGTCGGTGAAATGAAATTTTGACAGAAAATGTATGGGCAATCTGTCAAAATTTTCAGCTCGTGTGGAGTTAAGAAATTCTAATTTCACCGACTGGCCGTAAACATGAATTATAAAATAATTTAACGTAAAAACGTAAAGACGAAGAGGTATTCTTTTGAAAAACAGCCTACCGAAATCGGACACATTTTCTAGCGGAATTTTTTGTATGTGCCTAGAAAGGACTTCGACACTAGAAGCCAAAACCACTTTCAAAGAAATTCTTCGAAGGTTGTGTGGCTGGTGTGATCAAAAACCGAAAACTTGCACTTTTCTTACAATAATTTCTCCAGTTACACGAGCCGTACAGGGTCGTGTGGGGTGTCATTAGAAAGGTAATCACATGTACTAATGAGTCGAATAGGGACTTGATGGTTTTAAAATTCATCCACACTGAAATATATGCAGTTGAAGTTTTCAACCGAAGACTTACACTGTTCTTACAGAAATTTCTCGAGGTACACAAGTCGTACATGGTTGTGTGGGGTATCATTTGAAAGGTAATTTTAAGTGCCTTTAGGACAAATAGGGACTTATGTGGTTTGGATGCATATGTGATCAAATAGAAGTTGAAATGTTTAAGTGCCCATATTTCATCGCATTATTCAAATGTTAGAATTTTCGTACTACGCGCAAAAGTCCATGTTTAAATGTTACAATTTTGTATTCTACGCGCAAAAGTCCATGTTCAAATGTTACAATTTTGCATTCTACGCGCAAAGTCCATGTTCAAATGTTACAATTTTGCATTCATTTGAACATGGACTTTTGCGCGTAGTACGAAAATTCTAACATTTGAACAACGCGATGAAATATGGGCACTTGAACATTTCAACTTCTATTTCATCGTAGATACATTGCTAAACCACGCATATTTGCTATTGTTAAAAGTGTAAACGGAGAGAAAACGGAGTGCCTTTTTCGTAAGTTGAAATCAAGATTATAAATAGACCGATAAAAAGAGAGCTATTTTCGTAAAGATGCATGCGTATCTGTCGATCTATAGATCGATTATTTTATAAGAGAGGATTCGCTCAGTTGCGGTGTATCTTTTGTTTTAGTCGCTGTACGGTATCGTTTAACTTTTGATTTAAACTAATAGAAAAGGATTAGACGCACTCATGTATTCTTTTTGACGTACTTCAGTCTTTCATGAGGCTAGACTTTTTAGAGTTTTCAAAGTCAGCGATTTTCTCAGTCAATTAAGTGCTTCCCAGTCTTTGGAATTTTGGCGTAAAATTTAAATTCGCAAAGGGATTATCAAATTTTGCGCCAAAATATCATAACCTGGAAACACTTACTTGACTGGGAACATTGCTCAGTTTTAAACATCTTAAAAACCTGTCGAATATGTTTTTTTTTAAATGAACCATAAAAGAAACCTCAAAATTAACTGCATTTTGCCTGGGTCTTTGTCTGAGCAGTCTTTGTTTTCATGTGTTTTAGCTGTACAACGTAGTGTTTAGTTCATGGGGAACACTTTTTGGCTACTTGAATTCAACTGATCCTGAGTCATACCTCAAAATGATAGGAATAGAGTGTTATAATCGCAGCGAGACGACCGAGTGCCAGCAGGTTATAAGTTGCCTTGGGGTACTTGTCAAAATATTTCTTTCTTTTCATCATAACACTCTCTTGCATTACAAATTTAAACTGAGGTCTGGCTCAGAATGTTTTTTACCCAGGACATCAGACCCACAGACTCCTTTAGCTTTTGGGCGCCATCGGGCAAATCGAAAAATAGGCGTCAATTTGCTAAAGTTAAATTTTTTAAAAGGATTTCGGGCGCCATTTTCTTTTGCTCTACTTCGGGCGCCACGGGTATTTGCCCATATAGAAAAGGCTCTGCCCACAGATCAATTAAATTTATCTCCTTTTCGCTCTCCGTGAATGTATTAATGTTCCCAGCAGCAATAATATACAAACATAAAACGATCCACAAAAAAGTACCTGTGTACATGTTCAACCAAAATAACAACATCTCTGCCACACAAGGTTCCTCCACATGCATAAATATGAAAACATTCCAATTTAACAAATTATGTTTTATGAACGCTTAACCATGCTTTAACACGATTCATATTGTTCATCATACATGGAAATTCGTGAAATAAACTTAAAAGTTTGCATAAAATTTCACTGACTTTATATTATGTGGAATACGCGACACATATGAGTACAGTAACATACATACATGAATGAATTAGGTGGGTGAAAAGGGTGAATTATGAATTTTGTACATTTTCATTGTTAGTCACCGGGGAAATCTTTTTTTGTCTGGGAAAAACTTCAATCAACGAAATTCAGCTTTAGCTTCAATTCGTTTGTGTTTACTAAAGTCCTACTTTCAATATATTTCAAGGAATGGAAAACCATAATTTAATGAGAAATAACGCCATCTCGACTGTTATGATGAAAGAGAAGGAAATATAATTTGGACCAATTATTTCAACTTGCCTTGGGTGGATATGTCAAAAAATTGTTTGTAAAATGCAATGACAAGTACCCCAAAGCAAGTTATAATTAACTGGTCTTCGGTTCTCTCGCTCTGATCATCTTGATTTCCACTTACGAAAAAACACTCCACTCTCTCCGTTTACTCTTTAAACAATAGAAACGAGCCGTGGCTTGGTTTGGCTAAACGGAGACAAAATGTAGCGTTTTCTTTGTAAGTGGAAATCGATTCTAACAGTCCATAAGTGATACTGAAGAAATCCTCTGCCAGTCCACGCTACAACAGGTCATCGACACATTACTCTATTTTCGTTAAGTTTATTTTCAAAACTGTAATCTCCAATTTTCCAGTAAGACTGACAACACACATGATGTATTGATGGTATCGACAACTCTTGTCCTAGGGTTGAGTACGTATCTGTCTTAGATGGTTTATTTTACGCGATTCTTCTAGTCTTATTAGTAGCCGTGTGGAAATTGTAACAACTGTGGGTGTGGGTTTGGCAGACGTTTCTTTCAATTTTTCAATTTAAACTGAGTACATCATTTTCATGACCTTGTAAACGTCAGACATAACGAATGAATTGAACGAGCGATTTGCACGAAGTTAACGTCAATTAATTGAGGTCGATGACATAACTGATAACTTAACGAAAACTGAAACGTAACTCCAGTTGATGAGTACAGATATGTAAGATCAAAAAAATCTTAGACGTGTTTTGGGGCCTAGGTACCAAGGCCTAACTAGGCATATATAAAGAAGTCCCGGAAAAAATAGCGCCGATTTCGGTCAGTCGAAATTCAAAAGAATCCCTCTGAGGGAATGTAAACATGAACAGAAAATTAACTCGAAACTTTCACTAACGTATTTGAACGGCAAACGTCAGACAACTGTTAGTGTAACATTAAACGAATCGTCAAATCTTCACTGAGTGAAGAATTTTCCGTTCCTGAACGAGCCCCTGAACGAGCTCTTGGGGTTTTTGTCAAAATATTTCTTTCTCTTTCATAATAACAGGTTTGTTCCAAGGCCATATGAATTGTCAAATTTCATCCATATAACCATGTTGATGTTGAGATTTTCTTGGATGTAGCGGCGTTGAGTTGACGAAAGAAAACGAGGATTTTCGCAATATTTCGAGGTTTATTCACCTCTTCATCAGGCTATAATTGAAAAACACAAAAGAAAAACATTTTGATTTGGTTACAAATTAAACTTAAAACT
Organism: Bradysia coprophila; assembly: GCF_014529535.1. Taxonomy (NCBI): domain Eukaryota; kingdom Metazoa; phylum Arthropoda; class Insecta; order Diptera; family Sciaridae; genus Bradysia; species Bradysia coprophila. The sequence continues at coordinate 1,710,291 of NW_023503496.1, read as the reverse complement.
TATTAACACAGAGTCTTTACCTATTCTTTAACTATAAACACTATTTTGGACCACATTCCGAACTATTTCCAACGACTCATAGCCGAGAAGATGCATATCTGTGACACTGAGAATACAGTAAACCTGCTAAGTGACACAAGTGGTCTTCACGAGTCGTACGTAAATTTGTTCAAAAAGAAGTGAGCACGAACTGTAGATATGGACACTTGGTCCGGACCGTGAATGAGTATGACATACAGAACCAAAGAAGGAAAGATGTTTGTTTATCAACAGAAGTCAGATTGTGATGAGTGTGCAATAAATTAGTAAATTTTCTGTTTATAGTTAAAGAATAGGTAAAGACTCTGTGTTAATAAGTTTTAAGTTTAATTTGTAACCAAATCAAAATGTTTTTCTTTTGTGTTTTTCAATTATAGCCTGATGAAGAGGTGAATAAACCTCGAAATATTGCGAAAATCCTCGTTTTCTTTCGTCAACTCAACGCCGCTACATCCAAGAAAATCTCAACATTTACAACGAACGGCGAAGAAACAAAACACACAATCCATATAACCATAACCTCAATAATATCTCAGTGTAAATCGCGTAGGCGACGTTGCTCGATTTGTATGAAATATCACGTAAGCGACGTTGCTACGGATGAAATTGTCGTTTTTCGGGTTGTCAAAGTTCGTGTTTACAGTTACTTGGAACAAACCTCGATGTTTATTGTGAAGTATGATCGGCCGTATACGGTTTTCCTGCTGTACGCGCAATTTTTGCGTACAAAAGACCTTACAGCAGTTGTGAGAAGCAGAAGATACGGTTTTAACTACGTCCTAGAGTCGAAGCTCGCAGAACACTGACAAAAAAGTGTTGCAGATAACTTTGTCTCCAGGTAATCCATGTTATCTGTTTCAGCTGTAGCAGCTATAAAAGGTTACCTTCAGACAAAGCGACCTGCAACAGGTAAGATTTTCAACTCTTATTTGTCAGTGAAGATAAACTCTTCCAAAGCACTGTGCGTTGACAGTGCGTTGACTCTTCCCTTTAGATGCATTTAGACACACGCACTACGGCGTCGTACGGGCCAAATTTTTGTAAGTGTTGTAAGGTCTAGGTCATCTGTGTTTTGTGGACTTACAAAACTTAAACGAAACACATGAGAACCCAAATCCCATTCGATTTATTCAAATGCGGAACGTATGATTCGACAGATGTTTTAGTGTTTGCACATGATAAGCAGCTGTTTTCATAAGTGACGAAAAACGATTGGCTTACGAGTGTATATGACAAGCTACTGTAGACGATTCAATTTTCAGTAGTTTAAAGTGATCGATAGAGGTAGAGGACCCGTTTCTGTGATGGTAATAAAAAGCCACTGTCAAAAGCCATAGTCGAAATCGGAGCTTAGTTTTAAAAATGAGTTTGCTTCTTCTATCCAGACTGAAATATGTTCGCTGTGTATCCAATCAATTGGTGAAGTGGAGAGTGTTGCTTCTTCTGAGTTTGATTGTAATATCGATTTTCTTTGATTTTCTTCGAATGAACACTAACAAAAATCCTTTTGCAGAGTTTAACGTTCATACTCATCACAGTGTTCAGTCTGCCCACATGGTTCTCTTTATCACCTCATCGTGCAAAGACAAAAATTCTGTTCATGAACGAAGAACTGTGCACTCCATCCACGCCATACGATAGAAATCAAAGAACTGCAGTGATTGTAATACCGTCAGCACGAAAACACTTCAATCGTAGAAGCGTGATACGCCAAACGTATGGTTCAGTTAAGAAAGCGAACAATGTGAAAATCTTGGCCGTCATTTTCATATTGGCAAAGTCGGACGGACGACAAGAAGATGATGAGGCCGACGACAGGCAGCTACTGGCGGAGGCAGATTGGTTTGGTGATGTGATTATCGGCGACTTTGTAGATTCGTACAGAAATCTGACGCTGAAAACGATTATGGCCTACGATTGGTTGACTACCTATTGTAGGAAGGCTCAATTTGTGATCAAAACTGATGATGACACCGTCGTTAATATTTTTGAATTGACCGAGCATTTAAGTTCATTATCACCAGTTGATGTGTCATCATCGAACATTTGGTGTTGCGTTGATCGAAACGAAAGTACGGTGAGCGATGTGACCAGCAAATTTTATGCTTCGTCCACAGACTTTCCAAGCGGAAAGTTCCCAGATCATTGCTCCGGCATTGGTTACGTGACAACGTTTGTTGTGATCGAACGGTTCGTAGAAGACATTTCAAAGTCATTTCCGGGACGAGTTTGCACCCATGAAGATGTGTTTATGACAGCAGTCGTTCCGATGCACATAAATGCCGATTGGAAGTATTTCTGGCGGAAACCGGAGCCCATTCAACTGGTGCATCAAAAGTATAGCATCAGTTGTGTCTTTGAGGATGGAAGGGATGATGTGGATCACTTTCTCAGGGATTTTGTCAGAAATACGACGATGGATGCGGAAAGTAGAAATTTTATTAAGTTCAGGGAAAGGTATCCGAAACGATTTTTCTTCCTCATTGCACATACTGAGGAATTAGAAGAGATTCATCTTCGATTATGGGAAATAATAAAGAAAAGTTATTGAACGCACAGTGGGGTGTTTTTAGGTCGGAACATATTTGAGATTTTCTAGAGTTTTGAAAGTCATCGATGTTTCCAGTCAATAAATTGTTTAGCGTTAGCGAATTCAAATTTTGCGCCAAAATTTCATAAACTGAAAAACTTGCTTGACTGGGAATGTTGATGACTTTTAAAGGTTTTCGTTCCATTTTGCCTCGAAATTAGAATTCTTCCATCGCCAACAGTCGTGTCACCAAGTCCCTATCGTTGACCGGTTTCAATGATCTGCCGATGAATTTTCCAACGTATTGACAGCGAAAATTCGATGATTCCATTCGTCTCGAATTATTGTTTTACGTTAAAATGCGATTTGTCACGTCTGTTCATAGAGGTAGACTACCCGTTAGAGATTGGACCAAGACATTAGTGACCGGACTAAAGACCTTCTTCGTCCGTTTTACTTCTATATACGCAGTAAAGAGTATAACCTGAAGTAAACCACAGCGAGCCGGTGACTTCCATTTTCATTCCAGAGCTGAAATGCCTATCAAATGAAACTCAAAATAAAAATAGGAACAAACAGAGTTTGAACACTCTTCCCTTGCCCATGGCTCACGTTAAGTGAATGAATGAAGAAAAAGAAGGCTGTTTTGACCTCGAGAACTAGCGGCGGTCTAAAAGTCAGAGTAGCCTAGGCTTACACAAGATAGCATCAAAGCTTTCCATGAACAAGTGTAGGATAGTTTGCATTGAGACATTGCCATTTGCTGTTGGAAATTTAGGAAATTGTGGAAAGCTGCTGAGAAATCACCAAAAAAAATCGCAGCAAAGAAAAGAATCGAGCCTAAGCTCAAAATGTACAGCTACGCGCGGTACGTTTCCTTCATTCTAATCCAATTGTTACCGCCATGTCATTTCAACAATAAATCTTTTCGAACTATCGGCTGTGCAGTGTGCATTGACTTGTCTAGCACTTTTCAACGTTTCAGCATTAACGGCTACACCTTACACCAGCTGCTTTCCAATTTGATTTGTCCCGACTGACTTTGATATTAGATTTTTTAAATGTTCACGTCCCCACGTGTTCTATTATTTGTCCTTAAGACCACTCTTATTGTTATTGTTCGTCCTTAAGTACACCTTCACTTCAGAAGTGACGAAATTCAGAAAATTTGACGAAAGTAATTCTCTATCTGCCACCATTCAAGAAATATCTCCAAAACCCCAATTGACCCACCCATTTCCAACTTTCGACATTTTTCACATATGCCCCTCTGTTCTACTCGTAAAACTCTGAGACTTTGCCGAAGAAAGTAACTCTCTATCTGCCACCATTCAAGAAATACCTCTAAAAACATAATTGACCCACCCATTTCCAACTTTCGACATTTTTCACATATGCCCCTCTGTTCTACTCGTAAAACTCTGAGACTTTGCCGAAGAAAGTAACTCTCTATCTTTCGTAACCCAAAAAATATTAGTCCTTTCATCCTACGCTCGAGTAGCTCAAAATTTGGTCACTTTAATCACTCTAGCTCAAACGAATCTGACCCGATTTTTTTAATTATTTTTTTGTTCGAATCGTGTTACGAATACCTTTCATTTGATGGGTCGCACGCCTCTGTAGGTTTCAATACAGCTAAGCTACAGCCGAAAATGCGTTCCCGACCCTCGAAAACTACACTCAGAAACCACTTCGATGCCAATAAAACAAAATTCTGGTTTTTCCTGGGGTAATGGCGTATCACATTTTCATTTTTATGTCCACCCTGAGGTTCCTGCAAAATTTCATGGAGATTGGCTGACTAGTTTCCGAGATCGACCGTCGATAGATAGACAGATAGACAGATAGAAACATGCAGAGTAAGTTGAAAGATTTTGATTGTTTGGAAAACGTTAATTTGGTGCATTTTCTATCAAAATGACCAACTTCAAAACGATGTATCTCCGGCAATTTTAAAGCTACATAGTCGAGTGATAGCTCGTTTTGCTCGTGTTTGAAGCGAGAATAAGATGGAATAGGATGGTGATACAGGCCAAAGGACATGATTCTCGCCTATATATAGTTGCCGCGTCTCAAAAAAATTTCTTCGTTCTTTTTTTGGAAGTTAGACTGCGTCAAGTCCTCCGCTATCGCTCCGGACATGATACTGCGCTCACGTAAGGTCGCATTTAGAATATGCCTGCACCGTTTGGCAACCACACTGTACCACGAGAATGCACGAGATCGAGTCCATACAAAAGCAATTCATACTTGAAACGAACTGTACGACGCGACAGCACCTTCAGACTGCCGTCATACGCTGCAAAATGGTTGGTATCGAGACTTTATCGAGTAGACGTATCAATTTGAGTGCCACTTTCGTTTACGATGTCCTTACCGAACGCATTGATGCCTCCGAGCTGAAGCCCAACACAACTGTTCGTCAACCTACCCGAGTTCTTCGTGCGAATGAATTTTTGCAAATTAATAGGCATCGAACTGACTATGGATACTATGAACCAGTGAACCACCTATGTATGATCTTCAAACGTTTTGGACATTTGTACGACCGAGCAGTGTCTAGGGGCACATTTCGCAGCAGTGTCCGTTCCGTCGAGATACCTGAGAACTATTCATTTGCAAATTACAGAACGTACTGAGTTTTAAAGTTTTCCTTATTCTGTTTTTGTTGCTTCGCTTTTAGTTCTTTTTTCTTCATTTTCTTTTTAATTTTTCTATCTTCTTTGGTTTTTTCTTTGACGATAATTTCATTATTGATTTAAGTTTGATTCATCTCTTTGTTCTATTATTGTTATCATTCCTGCTTTGGATTATCATAACTATCAGTTGGTGTAAACCGTTGATAAATAATAAATAAATAAAGAAATAAAAATACTTGTCACTTTGCTTTGAGTCTGGCTTTCACTACAATTTGTAGATTAATAAATGGTAATACAACACTTTTAGGCGATTGATGATCCGTTGAGCCCCCATGTAGGATCGGAAGAAAAATAGAGATGATAAAACTCCACTGAACCGATGAACGAAACAATGCCTTTATTATAAGTGTTGTTCTTTTCACCGTTCCGTCTAATCTGATCACAATAACAATGATGTTACACTCTACCTGCTACTCTGTATCCACATACATACGTTCCATAATAATGCAAAATAGTGAAATGAAAATGGTTGCAATGCACGAAGACATCATTCTTACCGCCGAGCTCTTAATGGGTATTGACTGCGGATTACTGTTAAAAAAATTGTCCGGATCAATTTCCGTTTTAATATCAATTAATCTTGGCAAATTTGCGCCATAATATCTCTCCAACGAATCACTCATCTCATCGTCTGCATAGTTTTGAAACGACGTCGTGTGATTCAATATTCGTTTACTTTTCTCGAAAAAATCAATCAATTTAGCCGATACATCCGGATCATCCGTCTTCTCCCGTACCATGTATATGAACAGAATGAAATATGCGTCCCGATGAACAAATGACGAGTGAATGTGTGGATGAAAATCGTTAATTTTTAGCCCAAATGAATCGAGATGGATGTGAACATCAGGCAAATCAATAGCACTGAGCAATTGTTCCAATTCCAAAACGTCACCGCTGCTCAACAATTTATTGACAAAAAATGACTTCGATTTAAACCACTCGGATCCGATCCCATAACTCGTTATATTGAGAATGTCTTTCGGTTCGGATAAAATAACGCTCGGCTGGATGTAACCAAAAGACCGGACGTCTCCAATAGACCGTGTGAGATACTCTGGAAATGTTTGCACAGTTGACACTGGCGGACTAATTGGTGCCGGGAGTAAATCAAGTGCTTGTTGGATACGACGCATTCCGATAGTTTCTGCTTCTGTTTTACTCTGAGTCTCTTTAAAGTTCACTTTGATGATGCCATCTTTGAATTTGAACCGGTAATAATATAATTCGCTAGCGATGGCTTCAAACACTGAGTAAACTTCACGGAACTGTTCAGCATTATAATTCACATCAACATTAATAACCTGTTGCGGGGCTGGGTATAATTGAAGGACTAGCTTTGTAACAATTCCAAACGATCCGGTCGATCCAGCGCCACGTAACGCCCAAAATAAATCAGTGTTGGTTCGATTGTTAATTGTAAGTAATTCGGCGTCGGCATTCACCATTTCCAATTCGATTAAACTGTCCAGTGCCATGCCATAGATGTAAGAGAATATTGAGTGTCCACCGCCGAGTATGTATCCGGTGATTCCAACTGAAGCACATCTACCGTACGGAAATACAAAATTTCCATTCGCCCATATCTCATAAGCAACGTGTCCCATGAGCGCCCCAGCATCAACAGTTGCAGTTCTTGCTTGCGTATCTATCGCAATCGATTTGAACGTTTTCAAATCCAGAATCAGAGTATTGTCATCATCACTGTGACCGTAGGCAGATTTTACATAACCATGGCCACCACCCCGTGCAACTATTTCCAATCCAAGAATTCGTCCGCATTTAATTGCGGCTTGTACATCAGTTGCCGAATATATGTGAAGATAGGCTTTGGGTTGGCGGTGTGCTCCACGTTCTTGCCATTGGAAATTTATGTCGTCGTACGCTGAAGGACTTGCCACATTCCTTTCGACTAAATTCGAATCGGTGTCAATGCCATTTGAGAGCAAACATTCCGATAATTCTGTTGTTTCAACTTTTGTCAGGCAGACCAAACACACGAGTAGTATGATTGAAGGTAGTGTTTCCATTCGGAAAAGCTTAAGAGTATTTCAGTGAATCGTGAAGCAGTAAAGTTGTTGACTGGTCAACGTATCACACTGAATGGAACTTTTAATACTTTAGATAGTACGTAGAGAGTATAAATCAAAATTTTATCTTTTATCTACAAATTAAGATACGATGATGCCATTGACATTCTTGCATCTAATTTTAGTCTTGCGACTACACGGTGCGCTTGAAAAAAAAATTATTCAAACTCTCGTGTGGACAAGAAATATTTTTAGTGGTTTTTGCAGAGAGGGCAGTACCACGATTAAGAATAACACAACAAGAAAATATTTCGATACTTCATTTTTGTGCCCACCGGCCAGCAAGATCAAGCATGTTTTTTTTAAACTAGCCGTTTTACTGTGGTAAAACATACACATGGTGGCCTCTGTTTGGGCCCGTTATGCTGGTTTGTTGATGGAATTGCTGTTTATTAGAATCTTCCTGTACTACCAATGTAGTTTAGGATGTCCTTCGGATAAAGGTTTTTGGTCAGGTTATACCTGATGATGAAATTGCCTAAGTACTTTGTCCTCTTCATGATGAAAGCTGGGCAGTGATAGAGTTAATCTTCGGCTGTGTCTGTGTGATAGCCACACAGATCGAATCCTGGATCTGTTCGTTTACCGATAGTTGTTAGGTGTCTGTTAAATCCGTAGTGTCCTGTTGTCTTGTTCTGCTTATATTTAGGATAAACTTTGACTTTCTCTTGCATATCTTGATGCAGTTTTTGGCAAGGCTGTATACTTTGAGGAGGTCACGCAGACCGCCATTTTATTAGATACGCGGGAACACACCACTTCTGATGATTTTACATGTAAAAAAATTCACCACATCATCAAGACGACGAGAATCATCAGAGTAGGTGAATTTTTGTTTGAAATCGGCCATTTTATCATCAACTGTGGTGTGTAACCCGCGTATCTGTATCTGCGTGACCTCCCCAAAGTATACAGCCTTGGTTTTTGGCTTGTCGGCAGCTAGTAAGGTTGTTCCAATAGTTTTTGAAACTTTTTTCTTTTATTGTACTTACTATACCTTTACTGTACGAATGGGACGTAGCTGAGCTATTGGTTCCGCTTTATGCCAATATTATGTTGATATGGTTGATAGTGTGCACTGTTCAAAGTTTCCCAGCATTCCAGTGTTAATGCAGACTTAAAGCTAAATGATGCTAGAACCTTTAGTGCTGCTTGACTGTCTGAACAAATTGATATTGTTCCAAGAATCTTTAGAAAACTTCGCTAATCAGAATTTTGCCCACAAGATGTTAAAATAGCCAATGTGAGGCGAAGCCGAGATTGACAACAGATCGATTGTGCAAAATTCTAGTTAAGACACGATTTCATGTACTGTGGCACTCAAAATAAAGACTGCACTTATGAAGACTTACTATTGAAGGCGCACCCATTGTCTGAAAATGCGCATTCTGCAAACTATTCCTACCGACTCTGATAGTGTCCATGTCCTCTGGATCTCTGGTAAAAAAATCGAAAAAAAAAACGCGGACGCCCTTTTTGGATGTCCCCTGTGGAGAATTGCGGAAAGATCGTCTTATGAGTACACACAGAGACATAATAAACAGTCAGTTCAATTTAAATTGTGCTCCGGGGAGGTGTCAACGATCATTATGTCGTGTGTCCATGACCGCAATTTGATCTCTAAAATTTAATGTGAGGCGTCTTTTGAGGTGTAACTGATTTTGAAAAATGACTCTCTAATTATCGGGGTGGGTCGTATTTTACTTGGCACGATTAAAAAAGTCAAGAATGGTGTGTGATGAGAGCAAATAATTTTTTTTTATTAAAAAGATCATGAAAATTAAGAAGAAAAATATCAGAGAACTAATAACAGATGGCGATGCGCTGTGAAATAATTACAAAAAGTTACAGACAAAAAGAATCACAAATTGCTTTGATCGTCAACCAAATCCTTCTTCAGTTCGTCTACCTGCAAAATCGGGAAAACAGAATTGTTCAGTCATTTATTTCTACATAATGTTCAATGAAGTAGAAGGCCAGGTATTGTGGATCTAAGATTTATATTATGAAACGTGCACCTGAGAGATTCTGAATCAACAATATCAAAGACTGCGTATAATCGTTTCGAGTCGATAACATTATTACATGTGGACACTGAGAATAGGCATAAAGTGGATTGTGAATGCAAAAGCTCGCGGGTGCACATTTTGGTATGGATCCACTATGTACTTTGCCTTCACACACATAAACAAAACATTAACAGAGAAAATATCGAGCTCCGATACATCTCGCAATGAGTGAACGTTGGATCGATGGACAAAATTTCATTTCTTACATAGATAATCCGTAGACGATCTAAACCCCTGTGTGTCTATCATGTGAGTCATTCTCATTGCGAGATGGATCGGAACCGTTGCGTAAAGTGCATGATTTCACGGACCGTTTGCCTAAACGTTTCCATGTCTTTCTCCATGCCATTCATTCTTGTCTGCAGCTGTGTTATCTGCGCCTGAATAGCCACAATTTGCCCTTGGACTGGAAGATTGGCCACTTGCTTCTGTATATTGACTAATCGGTTGTCAATGTCGTTCAATCGATTGGTGTTACTTTTACCTAATTATAAAATCCATGAATAAGACAGACGTTGAATCACAACATTTTACTCAGTTAAGATAGTCAATTGTTATAACATAAAACGGAAAGAGTAAGTTCACATGTAGTATAGTGTGCTACAGCTGACACGAACTGACACGGAGAAAATTGCGTCACAGGTGACAGATGCTGAGGAAACCCCACGAAACGACAATAATCATCTGCCACTTGTGACGCAATTTGTTTTGTAAAATTTTCGCTGTAAAATCTCATCGGTAAAATTCTCGTTGACTTTTTTTCTTGTTTAAAATTGATTACGTTTAGGCGCAGAACGTGTCACCAAAACTGATATCAAATGTTTTGGAAGTTTAATTTTTACAGTACTAGCGTCACCTTTTCCTCTTTTGAGGTTTTTGTGGGATATTCAATAACATTCAATCGTGTGAGTGACATGATTAAGAGTAAACCGAATCAAATTCTCAATGTCGGATGTAAGTGATATTGGGCTCGTTTGGAAGGTATTTTCAATATGTGTCGAATGATAACGACACATGACAAGTCGGAAAATTACAATATTGATCTCGTTTGAAAGCAACTGATGAACACGACATCGTTCATTAGCTGAATCACAAATAGGGATGTTTTTGTATTAAACAAAAAATGAACTTGGACCGATGCTATATGCTACAGCCACAACATAGAGTGAATCCGAGAGTGAATCCGATTACAAATTATGTGGAAATACGAAAGTTCCATCATTTCTCAACAAAGCCAAAAGAGAATGACGAAAATCAGTTTTTCCGTTGCCATTATTCTCAAGTTGCCGGTTTTCAGGATTACTGTGCGCGATGCCCTTTTAAGGAAGGCTGTATGCTTTGTAGAGGTCACGCAGATCGACCTTTTCCATACAAATTCACCATTTTTTGATTGAAACGTGGTGTGTAACTCGCGTATCTGCATCTGCTTGACCTCCCCAAAGTATACAGCCTTGCTTTTAAGTGAAATGAATGTTTTGAAAAATGACTCCGCAACGGACAGTTAGTGAAACCACTCCATTAAATGTTATTGTCAAGTGAATTCCAACAGGTTGTTCGTTGTTTGCATACGCACTTACCCAAAATGTGCTGAAACAACCACATCAATACGACCGGAATAATTAGTTGCAGGCAATACGAGAACAGATCTAACGAAGTCATCTTAACCACTACAATCACTTCAAAACAAAATCAAAATTAAAAAATGTAAATCTCTTCACCGAACCGATCGAACCGTTGACGTTTTTGACAAATTTAAATCTATCCATTTAGTGCGTCGTCGGCTTGAATTGGATGTCAGAATGGATTAGTTCAATTTTTTTCCGGTGGATTTGAATCTTGAACGGAGAAAAGTTTCATTCGTAAAATTATGTTAAATGGACATAACATCACGATAGCTCGAATAAAATTTTTTCAAGCTCACCGTGCGCGCACTGTATATGTTTATCGTCCCACTACATTTTTGTACACTGATTGATTTATTCACATTAATTACTTAAGCTCGTGATTTACGAACCATTGTCAGAAGTTCGTTGTATGGTACTCTCTGTAATATTCATAGGGACGTAGTTGTAATTTTAGTTCAAATTATCAGAAACGTAATGATAATTTGGTAGTGATTGGTGTTATCAACATAACTGCGAGTATGACTGTTGTTATCAATTTGATTTTGCAATGAAGAGTCAATTTATCCCGTTGAATTAGTTGACAAAAAAGTAGCAGCTGGCAGCACTGAATGTCTTTTTGTCAATTACTTCTGCTTTAGCGGCAAAGTATTTGACAGTTTTTGTTGACAAAAGGAGGATATGTCTTTCGTAGCTTTTCGAGACAAATAACTTCTACTACTACTTCTACCCGAGGGGTCACCGATTTCAACATAATCCCAAAATAACCCCAAATGACCCCAATAATCATAAATAATCCCTGGAAGCTGGAAGTCGGTGACCCCTCGCTTCAAGTTGACAATTTCTTCATTAACCTGTTACAGACGGAGACGGCAAGCATATGACCAGTATTGTTATGGGGTCTATTACTTAAATCGATCAAAGTATCTTTAATCATCTTTTTAGCCTGCATTTCACTTTATAAATGACCATATTATCGTTTACCCAGAGCTTGTCATTATTTTTGTCGTCTTTATGATAACAGATGAATATTGAATAGCCGTATGTGACAGTTTAAAAAGTGGCGAGTTTCAAATTGATGTGATGAGGAAGGCTGTAAACTTTGGGGATGTCACTCAGATACAGATATACTTGATGATAACATGGCGGATTTCATACAAAAATTCATCTACTGTGATGATTGTCATCGCCGTGTTGATGTGGTGAATTTTTTTGTATATAAAATCATCAGACGTGGTGTGTTCCCGCGTATCTAATAAAATGGCGGTCTGTGTGACCTCCCCAAAGTTTACAGCTTTGGTGATGAGTTTTATCTTTTGAAAATATAACCAAAAAATTGTAAAATCTGATTTAAAGCAGAGGTAGTTAACAATTTTTCTGCTTTAAGGTGGAAATAGTTAATAATTTGTGTCCTAACATTACTTGTATTAGGTGAGTTTATTCAGAGTTGACAGTGGGTGGATTTCCGGAAATATTTTTTTTTTATTTCGAAATTGATGGCCGCTACCTCACAGAAAATATTTCCCCAAAATTTTCCGAGATTACCTTGACGAGTTAAAATTGGAGAACGTCACTTATCGCATAGGGAAGCTGTTTTAATCCCCCGATCGATACAAAGTTTTTTAGCCCCGTACGAAGTACGAAGGGGCTTATAGGATTACGATGCCGTGTGTAATTGATGGAATTCGAAGCAGACGGTAAGGGCAAAGTGTTTGCCTATGTTCATAGATGACGAATCCGCAATAAAAATTTGGGCCGTCTGTCCGTCTGTCCGTCTGTCCGTCACGTCGATATCTTGAGTAAATCAAATCCGATTTCAAAAATTTTTTTTTCCCTGAAAGATAGTCAAAATAGTGAGGCTAAGTTCGAAGATGGGCATATTCGGGTCGGCCCTTCGTGAGTTAGGGCCACCTAAGTGATTTAAGGTCTTTTGGTGATATTTATGGCAAAATAAACGATGGAAATATAAATGACACGGCAAATGATAGGTATTGTCAATACCAATCCAGGAAAAAAAAGTTTTTTAAAATCGGGTGAGTGGACCGTGAGTAAGGGCCTTAGAAGTGAAAAGCTACTAGGGCCCTATGTGTATTTTACATAGAACTCAAGTAAATTTAATCCGTTTTTCGTAATTTTTGTTTCATTTGGAAGGTAATCGAACGCCGAATAGAAAGTTGTTGAAAAAAAATTAAATTTGGGTCCTTGGACTAAGGCCACTACTAGGGCCCTATGTGTATTTTACATACAACTCGAGTAAATTTCATTCGTTTTTCTTAGTTTTTGTGTCATTTGGAAGGTAATCAAAGGCCGAATAGAATGTTGTTGAAAAAAAATTAAATTTGGGTCCTCGGACTAAGGCCGCTACTAGGGCCCTATGCGTATTTTACATACAACTCGAGTAAATTTCATCCGTTTTTCGTAATTTTTGTTTCATTTGAAAGATAATCGAACACCGAATAGAATGTTGTTGAAAAAAAAAATTTGGGTCCTTGGACTAAGGCCGCTACTAGGGCCCTATGTGTATTTTACATATAACTCGAGCAAATTTCATCCGTTTTTCGTAATTTTTGTTTCATTTGGAAGGTAATCAAAGGCCGAATAGAATGTTGTTGAAAAAAAAATTAAATTTGGGTCCTCGGACTAAGGCCGCTACTAGGGCCCTATGTGTATTTTACATATAACTCGAGCAAATTTCATCCGTTTTTCGTAATTTTTGTTTGATTTGGAAGGTAATCAAAGGCCGAATAAAGTTGTTGAAAAAAAAATTAAATTTGGGTCCTTGGACTAAGGCCCCTACTAGGGCTCTATGTGTATTTTACATACAACTCGAGTAAATTTCATCCGTTTTTCGTAATTTTTGTTTGATTTGGAAGGTAATCAAAGGCCGAATAGAATGTAGTTAAAAAAAATTAAATTTGGATCCTCGGACTGAGGCCTATACTAGGCCCTATGTGTATTTATACTCAATAAATTAAAATTTTAGGGCTATTTGAAAGTTTTGTTTTATTTGAAAGGAACGTCGTACGGGGCTTCGTAATTGCGCTATGCGCAATTTCTAAGATGTACACATTACATAATAATTTTACTTTAACTACTTTAACCGGCGCATAGGCTTACGGTCAAAGTAGGGTGACAGACGCACTAGGGTCACGAACGCAATAGATATACGGGTTTGTACGGGGCTCAGTCGCAGCAAACGCTCCGACTGTTCTGATGGCTCGTTTTTCTCTTAAAGTCATATGCAATAGCTTTCGAATGCTTTCATATGTAGGAAAGTAATTTCGGTGGAGATGACTTTTTACTACTTCGCCGCAGAATTAACCAAAAATCTTCTAAAAATGAAATTTCGTGTCATTTAGTACAATAGACCGTGCGCGATTTTGAGAAAAAAGTTTCATATTTCAATAAAAAGAAGATTTACCATGAAAACCATTGAAAAAAATATTTTAATTTTTTTATAGAAATTATTGAAAAATATTGTTGCCATCCCGATGCCATCCCACTTATTAGAATCTTAGTAAGAATCCAATTAGAATGAATTAGAATGGTTCGGATATCCTTTTGGTCTCATTCAAATTACAGCTTTTAAAGTGAGATATAAAATCAAACAGACATTTTTCAGATATTCTGTTTACACTTTTGTTCTACAAAATAATAATCTACATCAATTAAAAATAAATTATATATACTGCACACGGTCTATTGTGCAAGTATAACGTTCGGTTGTAAGAAGAAAAAAAAGTTTACCGAAATCGGTTCAGGTCTAGTGAAAATATTTCGAAAAGCATGTAAGTATATAAACCACTAGAACACACGAGCGTTTTCCATTGTAATTCGATATTCACCACAGGCTAAACAATGGAAAACACGACTTAATATCGATCAAAACAACGTGAACTTACTTGTGTGTTTTCGTTTCGGTTGAGTTCGAGTCTGTTTAATTTTTCCCTGTATTGCAATACTTTTCGGCGTTCGGACAAAATAACACCGGACTTTCATATTCATAACATTCCAACAATTCTATAGAAATCGTTAGCGCTACACCAAACGAAATGTGACGCTGAGCGTCCCCGAAACTTGGGTATCCTTCAGCCGATAAGAGTTATTTTGGATCCCGACTTTGAGGTGAATTCATTTGTAATGTTATCATCAACACATTTTCTTTGGTGTCTATTGTTGCACCTGCTAAATTTGTATTGATATGGAATCGAATTCACCTCACCACTAGCTGCAACTTGACGAAAACGAATACAATATGTGAGCAACGAAACTTTTATCTAAAAGTAGGTATCCGTGCGTAACTACGCATTTGCATTACTTTCAGTGTTTGGTTAAGCCGATCACTCAAGCCGTCATCGCAAAAACCCGCTGAGATTTGGTGTATTTGTTAGGTTGCATCTCACGCAGCTCAACACTCAACATAGAAAATTTTACACTGAGCTACACAGTTCTGACAACATTATTGCGCCAAACATCAGAGATGCAACATAATAAATCCTATATTCATCCGAAAGTCGGGATCGGTATTTCTTGCTATTCCCTGAGGGTCTGGGATACCTTCAGTGTTTATATACTTTGCTGAAATGTCGTTAGAGTTACCGATAGACTCCGTTGAGTAAAATCAAAAACGAAATTTCCCGCTAAAATCGTAACATGCATTTCGAACTCCAAAATCTTTTCATATCGTTTCGACGATCCACTTTCTATAATAAGCAACTCGCGCATAAATTCCCGGTTGATTGGGACGACCACAGCCACGACCTCGCGATACAACACCCACTAGAACATTTCCCATCGATAGTGGCCCACCTGAATCGCCTTGACAAGAGTCGCGACCTCCATCTGCGAATCCAGCGCACAACATGCCTGCCGTAACACCACCACCATAATGGGCGTTACACAGAGCATTAGAAACAACTGGTAAAGTTACAGCACGCAGACTTGGCGCTTCCTCACACCCTTCATATTCGCATAATGCTCCCCAGCCAGCAACAGTTACCATTGTTCCAGCGCGAAGATCAAAACCGTCATCGTGCAATGGTATAACAGCGACTGCAGCTGGGTTCAATGTCAATGCACTGCTTAACCATATGACGCAAATATCATTTTCGATTGTTGACAAACTGAATCGTGGATGATTAATGACGCGTTCCGATGCAACCAGTTGACCACCACTTTCACGTTGAGTAGATCCAGCGCGCACTTCAAATCCAGTGTTGCTTCCGCCAATGGTACAATGAGCCGCTGTTAATATTCTAGTTGGAGTAATAATTGCTGCACCGCAACGGTGAGCACCCCAACTACGCAACGAAACAGCCCAAGGGAAGGAAGAAATACTGACAGCACTTCCACCAACAATGCGACCCTGTCGCACTTCCTGCATACCATTTTGCCCGGTAGACAAAGGACCTACATAAAGTGAATTGACATAAAAGTGTGCTATGTTGTTGAAAGTGCTTTACCAAGCTTACCAGCAAAAGCTCCAGCAACGACAGTGGCAAACACAATGATTAATTTCATCGCTGACTTCGGACACTAATATTTTATTGGTTTCTGTAAAATGATCTTATGGAGCCAAGTGACTGCAGATAGTGTTCTTATCATGAATGAACGGTTATTTCCCCTGATTGCACACGTTAGGTGTACTATCAGAATGTAATTGCTTATCAGGAGAATGGGAATTCATTGTCGAAGCAAAATATGTATGGAGAATGAGCCATCACAACAGGTCGAGATTATCAATGAAAGTATAGATGTGATGGTCTAATATCAAAATTTGTATGGAGCGAAGGAAATAGCAATTTCATACGAACAAACTCACCTCTCAGTAAAAACCATTGAAAGGTGAGTTTTTAGCCCCGTACGAAGTACTGGGGGCTTATAAGATTAATATGCCGTTTGTAACACGTCGAATTGGAAGCAGACAGTAAGGGCAAAGCATTTGGTTATGTTCATAGATGACGAATCCGCAATAAAAAAATGTCCGTCCGTCTGTGACCCCTCTAGCTTGAGCAAATCACAACCTTTTTTCAAAATTCTTTTTTTCCCCGATTGGTATCGACAAAAGTAAGGTCAAGTTCGAAAATGGGCATGGTAGGGTCGGCCCTTCCAGAGCTAGGGCCCTGTAGGTGTTTTTCAGTCTTTCGACGATATCTACCGAAATACGCACGCAATAGCTGCTTGTGATATATCAAATGAAAGGTATTGACGAGTAGAACAAAGTTGCTGAACATTGATTTTGGGTAAGATGCAACGCGAGCTTGTTGGGAGCGCTCAAAGGTCGTTACTCGGCCCTAAGTGTTTTTTGCACATAAATCGAGTAAATCTCAACCGATTTTGCTAGATTTTGTTTCATTTGAGAGATAATTGAATGCCGAATAGAATGATGGCAAAAAAAGTTTCAAATTTGGGCCCTTGGACTAAGGCCGCTACTCGGCCCTAAGTGTTTTTTGCACATAAATCGAGTAAATCTCATCCGATTTTGCTAGTTTTTGTTTCATTTGAGAGATAATTGAATACTTAATAAAAAGTTGGCAAAAAATTTTGGGTTTCTAAAATAATGTCGTAAATTGTTGGTTTTATTTGAGAGGTACTTCGTACGGGCTTCGTACGGGCTTCGTACGTTGCATTTTGGTAACAGACGCATTAGAGGGTTGTAGACGTATTAGGGTTCCGGGCTTATTAGGGCTACGGACGTATTATGGTTGCGGACGAAATAGGATTTCGGGTTGTACTGGGCTAAGTCGCAGCAAACGCTCCGACTGTTCTGATGCCTTGTTAGACCCGTACAAAGTACTGGGGTCTTATAGGTTTACGCATACGTTTGTAACACGTCGAATTGGACTCCCTGAGTAAGGGGAAACCTATTGT
Source organism: Bradysia coprophila (assembly GCF_014529535.1). Taxonomy (NCBI): domain Eukaryota; kingdom Metazoa; phylum Arthropoda; class Insecta; order Diptera; family Sciaridae; genus Bradysia; species Bradysia coprophila. The sequence goes on along the minus strand of NW_023503496.1, from coordinate 1,692,372 downwards.
GGTTGTCTAGAGATGCCAAATCCGCGAAAAAAAAATGTCCGTCTGTCTGTCCGTCTGTCTGTCTGCACGATAACTTGAGTAAAACGCATCCGATTTTGAAAATTCTTTTTTTTTCCGTTTGGTAATGTCAAAAGACAGGCTAAGTTCGAAGATGAGTGATTTTGGATCGACCCCTCCCGAGCTGTGGCCCAATAAGTGCTTTACGGTTTTTCGAAGATATCTCCGGACATTTAAACGTTAAACTTGTAAGTGATACGTCAAATAAAAGGTATTTACAATACCGATCGACAAAAAAAAAGTTTATGGAAATCGGATGACCGACTCGTGAGTTAAACCCTTTGGTTTGGAACAGGCACAGGGCGGGAAGCAGTTTTTGCTTGTAGGTCGGCCACATTTGAACATATTTCGTCTGTTTTAGCTTTATTAGATAGGTATTGACCGTACCAATCAGGAAAAAAAAAATTATGAAATTATGTTCTCCGGAGCTAGGTCTCTTGGAGTGAGCTCTTATCTGGCTACTCGGAAGTACAGTGAATTTTCATGAATTTTTTTTGTTTGAAAGGTATTAACGAATGTAAAGCATCGGTACTATTTTCGGTTTCCTAACAAAATGGCTGCCGGCGGCCATATTGGATTTTATTAAAAGTGATATAAAGTGGGAAAAATGATACTTAGAGAGTTTCTGTTAACATGGAAATAATTTGTTATGTGTGTGGGGTGTTTCAGGCATTCCATATATGGACATCTATATATACCTATATACAGCTATATTGAGCTATATACAGACATATAGAGCTATATTATAGCATATATTCCTCTGTGAAATGTTTATTTATAGTGAAATATAGGTAAATAAAGCGGTATATAGCTGTTTAAATAGGAATTTATGAAATTTGACTTCGTACGGGGCTGTCTATATTGCCTCCGGCAATTTAGTTGTATATGATAACAAGGCAAAGAGTGGATAATGTAAGTGATTTTAAAGGCTTTTGACACGAATAGGTGTTTCGTACGGGTCGGCGTTAGCTATGTTTTTATATGAAATCGCTATGACCTCCGGTTTGTATGGACATACCATACCTAGTTTGTACATTCATTGGAGATTATCAGTTAAAACTGCCAATGAGAGCAAGTGATCATTGTAGCGCTGCGGCTTATACCACATTAATTTAGCGCTAAAACTGACGCTGTGTTTGTTTCCACATTAATTTCCTTCAGTTGCCTAGCCCAAGTCCATGCTAGTACACATAGCAACGTCAGCGAGTGACAGGTAATTCTACTCTGAGTGTTGTACATTCCGTGAATTTTGTGTTTTTAGAGAACGTCAGATTTGTTTAATGCTAAATCCCACACACTAACGCTAAATCCATACGATAAATTCCGTAATTTATGCCCAAGCCATGAAAAAATTAATTCATTGCCATAGTTCTATGGTTCATTAATATGAGATTCGTCATTTATGACTTTTGTCTTATGTGTACTGTCTCTCGCATTATGTATACAATACATACATTCGTCCCACGGGTTGCATTTTCAGTTTTATTTAAGGCACTTTCGACTTTCGCATGTCGCAAAATTGCCTAAAATATACCGTATCTAACATGACGACTCCGATGAGTGTGACACCAGTTGCGGTATCTTATTACAATATTAGGTAGCTGGTACGAGTGAGAAGTTTGCGGCCAAAGCAAACTTAACATTAGATAAGTAAGTGTGCCTAAAATTTGAATTTGAAGTGAACGAGTCGATGAAAAAGTGAACCGAAAAAAATATTTCAACACTCCCTTGTATGAAAATGACGCTGCGTTAGAAAGACTTGCATGAGAAAGATTTTGAATTTCGACCGCACTTACGGCAATATTAGACAGCTCGGACGAGGGAGAAGTTTTCGGCCAGAGCGAAGCGAGTCGCGGTAACTTATTACGTCAGTAGTAAACAACTCGGGTCTCTTTGGAACATTGGGCAATTTGAACGAATGCGAAATGAATTTTTGTGGGGATAAAGGATAAAGATATCAAATTGAGGGGTTGTTTAAGTTTATTAATTTGATGAGACAAACAAACGAAATTTATTAATTTGACATTATCACATTTACCTACAACTGTTCTAAATTAACAACCTAATATAGTCGAGAATGTTCATATAATAGCATTCTAAATTAAATTGTCTGTCGCTAAATTATTATTTGGATCACTCGTGGAAGCTTCCCGGATCCTGGAAAACTAACATGGAGCTCAACGCGAGTCGGGATATTTTCTTTATTACGAAAGAAATAAATTTATGAGCAAAGTGAGAATATTTATATTGTAAATTTTCTTTAGAAATTACGTATGATGTGATAGTTGAGTTCAAATAAATTTTTTGGGATCAAAGTACTCTCATTTGCGTGGACTTCATAAATTGTCCATTCTCAACCAGACGAAAAAATCAGTTAAAATAAATCATGAACCGAAGCGATAGCGGAGGTTCGTGACGCTAGTTCGACTTCCCTAAAAAAAGAAAAAAGAACAACCAACGGGAGAACTAAGGAACCTATATATAAGAGAGCATTTTAACTTTTCCATACTGAACCGAATCAAAAAACATAGCTAACGCCGACCCGTACGAAACACCTATTCGTATCAAAAGCCTTTAATGTGAAACTCTTCATTTCTCTTACTTCATTTTCTTCTCTGCTGAAAAACTATTCTTCCTTTAAAATCACTTACATTATCCACTCTTTGCCTTGTTATCATATACAACTAAATTGCCGGAGGCAATATAGACAGCCCCGTACGAAGTCAAATTTCATAAATTCCTATTTAAACAGCTATATACCGCTATATTTACCTATATTTCACTGTAAATAAACATTTCGCAGAGGAATATGCTATTATATAGCTCTATATGCCTGTATATAGCTCAATATAGCTGTATATAGGTACATATAGATATCCATATATGGAATCCCTGAAACCCCTCACACTTAACACATTATTTCCATGTTATCAGAAACTCTCTAAGTATCATTTTTCCCAAGATATTTCTATTTTACTAAAATCCAATATGGCCGCCGGCAGCCATTTTGTTAGGAGACCGGAAATAGTACCGACGCTTTACATTCGTTAATACCTTTCAAACAAAAAAAATTCATGAAATTCGGTCCAAATTTACTCGAGATATTGTCAAAATACACCACGTTCACTGTACTTCCGAGTAGCCAGATAAGAGCTCACTCGAAGAGACCTAGCTCACGCTCCGGAGAACATAATTTCATAAAAAAATTTTTCCCTGATTGGTACGGTCAATACCTATCTAATAAAGCTAAAACAGACGAAATATGTTCAAATGTGGCCGACCTACAAGCAAAAACTGCTTGCCGCCCTGTGCCTGTTCCACACCAAGGGGTCTAACTCACGAGTCGGTCATCCGATTTCCATAAACTTTTTTTTTTGTCGATCGGTATTGTAAATACCTTTTATTTGACGTATCACTTACAAGTTTAACGTTTAAATGTCCGGAGATATCTTCGAAAAACCGTAAAGCACTTATTGGGCCACAGCTCGGGAGGGGTCGATCCAAAATCACTCATCTTCGAACTTAGCCTGTCTTTTGACATTACCAAACGGAAAAAAAGAATTTTCAAAATCGGATGCGTTTTACTCAAGTTATCGTGCAGACAGACAGACGGACAGACGGACATTTTTTTTCGCGGATTTGGCATCTCTAGACAACCACAATAGGTTTCCCCTTACTCAGGGAGTCCAATTCGACGTGTTACAAACGTATGCGTAAACCTATAAGACCACAGTACTTCGTACGGGTCTAAAAATGTTATGTTCAAACGAAAGTACTCTTGAATACGAGTTCAACGAACTATAGATCATCACAAACGGTTACCTACATCCGGAGAAAACACTACCTGAAATTGAAGCATCCTCACACATTTTCAGTTATTTCACCATATTCGAGTTAATAGAAATGTTTCATGTGTTTACGAAAACTGCACCGGTACTTTTGCTAAAACTTACATTAATTCAATCTTAGGACGTTTTCACCGGTAAATCAATAAATGACATGGAAGTTCTGCACAGAATTTCTGTAAATTTAATTAAAACATTTTCATGAACATTTCCAAAAAACGCACTTACATGAAAGCCATTATTTCATTTATATGACAAAAATATGACAGCTATAATGGTGGTGTATGTAGTAGATCAGTGTTGCCATGCTTCATATAAAATGTTCGCGAAGATTATGAAATTTAAAAAATTGTTTCTTCACAAAATGTGAGTTTAGGATTAAAATGTCCAACTAAATGGTGGACAGCCACCATCTTGGAAATTGTATCAATTTTTTTGTATTTAGGCCTATATGGCACGGCACATACGTAGTTGATGTAAGTTGCTAATGATTGTAGTTTCCCCAGCGGAAAACTTTTATCGACATTTCAAGAAAATGGCGGCCATCTTGAAATTTCGTATTTTTGAGATATTTTCGGCTATACGGCATGTAGAGATTTGGGATAAGGTGTCACTTGTAGAGCTTGCTTAACTCTCAGCATTACCCAAAACTTCCAAAACAACTGATATCCCATAAAAACCTCAAAATAGGAAGAGGTGACGCTAGTACTGTAAAAGTTAAACTTCCATGCGTCACCAAGACTGATATCAAATGTTTTGGAAGTTTAACTCTTACAGTACTAGCGTCACTTTTTTTTCTTTTGAGGTTTTTGTGTGATTAAGACATTTATAACAGTGTAATTAATTGATTAACAAGTTTACCAATGACAAAATAACAACATTATATTGGGAAAATTATCAGTCAAGGGACCTGATCCGCCCAAAAAATGTGACCTAGTTTATGTAGATGCAATAATTTAAGATGAGCACCTCATTAGGCCATTGGCCTATTTGCTTATCTATAAAAATGAAATAAATAGACAAATCTAAACAATTCGTTTCAGATTGTACCAAAAAAATTGTATTTATCGACTAGTTTCGGGAACAATGTTTCCACAAGCTTGATGTCTAAACGGAATCTTGATAATGAGCACATATTGTTCTGTGTGTAATGTTTATTCGCTTAAGATAGATGTCGGAAGAAAAAAATAATTTGGAAATGATCTTAAAAAGGCTATTAAAGGTCTTGGAAATGATAATGAGCAGAAATAATTTTGTTTGAAGATAATTTTACAAAGCATAAGTTTTGTTGATAAGCACAAAAAAAGATCATAGAAACTTTTTTATAACAACCCATTCGATTTGTACGTAAGGTCTCTAGATTATCAATAATCAAATCAGTCAAAAAACCCTAAAAGGGTAAATGTGACGCAAGTCCTTTATCTTACTTACAAAATAACTGACACATTTTGAGCCGTTGGCAAAATATTTATCAACAAAAAATTGACTCAAAACATTGGTGAAAGAAAATTTTACAAAAAGAAATTTGCGTCACAGGTGGCAGATGATTCGGTTTTCTTCCGTTTAAATTCTTTCAGTACATTTTTAACCATTTTCCTAACAATATGTTCCTCAACATCTGCCAGAGGAATCGACTGTCATCCCAAAATTTCCGAACCAACCGCCGTACACCTCACTTATATTGAAAATAACCCAAATCCATCAAAAAAACAGACGGAAGTTAGGAAGTGCCAGAGGAATCATCTGTCATCCCAAAATTTAGGAACCAACATTGAAACACCTGACTCGTGACGAAAATAACCTCAATCCATCGAAAAATTCGATGGAAGCTAGGAAGTGCAAGAGGAATTATGTGTCATCCCTCCAACCTAGTGGAAGTTAATACTTAATTATCCCCACAATTTCCAATAAGATAGACATCCCAAAACAACACACATATTTCACCACCATTTTACCATCCATATCATGCACCAAAATATACAACCCACACACACATTCAAATTGTCTTTTATGCGACATTTGTATGGAGACTTTGGAGAGCTCCAGCTCCTAAGATATGGATTCTTTCCAACTTTTGAAAATTCCATTTTTATTTTTGGGCCATTATTAGCCTATAACCAAAATTTCAGGAAAATCTATAGAAACGTTTAGGAGTTGCTGGATCCTCTTTTCCATAGGAACTAACTAAGTAGCTGACTAACGGAGGTAGTCAACTGCCAATAGCACAGCACTGCTACTAGCACGAACATAGAAAATATTCGGAGGCTGATGAAATCACAGTAGGCACTGCGTTTCTGTTATACAGATAGATGACTTGTTTTCGTTGTATGAGTTAAAACACACAATCCTAAGCGGTAGCTCGTATCACTAAAGCCTCCAAATTTGACACTTGTCAATTCAGTGTTCATGCTATTCGCAGACTAATGGTGCCTTCACATTGATGAGAAATGAATTTGCGCTGTAAGGGGAGGAAGATCGCAGTTTGTAATAGGCAGCAACAGTCTGTAATGTCACAGCTTGTAAAATGGAGCAATAGTCTGCAATGTGACAGTTTGTAAAAGGGATCCGTAATGATTCAGTTGGTAAAAGGGATAAACAATACCTAGTGTTACAGTTTGCACAGTATACCAACAGTCTTCAAAGCTTATACAATGGATAATCAGTTTCTTTCGTTGCATTTTTTTAGCACGTTGCCGGTTATCGTGACCTGTCAACTTTAGGTATTCCTCGACCCCCTTAGCACTTTCCGGTGTGCCTAAAGTGCCTGCTTGAGCATTATTTTTTGACTGAACAAATATTCTTTGTTTAGATATAAACAACCCACCGATTATCCCAACCTGTTCTACTTTTATTTTAGAAGTTTACAATTTGTCAAATTAGTAACTGCGAATAGCATCAATATTAACTATCGGCAGTTGACTACAAATAGCCACTTTGTATTTTCATACAAACATCAATATTTCGAAGTTCAATATGTCAGCCAAATCGTAGCCTACTTTAACTTTAACGTACGATAGCTCGTAAAACTCGTATGGATGATTGGATTCCAATTATTGAAGTTTAGGGGTCATTGGATTCAAGAGGGGGAAGTCAAAAAGTTGCTGTAAATTTGCTCAGCCGTCCCCAAATTTTTTTTTAAAAACTTTTTCGGTAGTGGACTTGCGTCACGCCCGCTTCCTAACGAGCAGGCATGATTTCAGACATAATAAAGCAAAGTGTGGTAACTGAAACATTCAAGCTGAGGTCCCATTTAAAAATATAAACTAAAGTTATACTGACGCGCACAATGAAAACGTTACTGTTAATAATTTTAATCAATTACGCGTACGGTGCAACTATCGAAAATTACGTGTTTGACGAGGGTCAAGTTAACCTTTGTGTATTTGCGACAAATCCGCGAAATATTACATATTTGCAGCATATGCAGTTACCCGAAACAGGATTCAACAAAAATTTGCCAACAGTTTTCGTGATCCATGGATTTCTCTCTGGATATGATTTCATTGAGTTATTCCGAGCAGGTAGGTACACTTATCGAATGCAAAGATTTGGTTTTGTGTGGGATGAAAGATTCCACATTGGGTGTCGATTTCAATTCACTTAGACATTCATCAACACTTTGCCTGTTGACTGAACTTCCATTTTAGCATCATTTGCGACGGTGATCTTATCAATTATTGGGCCTGGAACTTTTTGAAGCCATTCACTCCGACCAGTCATTGGATACGATGCACCAGAATCAATTATCCAATCTTGATTAGCTTGTGCAACTGCACATGTAGCGCCGTAAAATCCATTTGCATTTGACCCATGCGGACCGACGAAAGAATTTTCATTTGTTTGTAAACCAACTGCTGTCATTGCACTTTTCTTCTTCTTCGGACAAAATTTCGAAATATGCCCGAGCTCTTGACACATATAACAACGAATACCGGTATTTGCTTTGTGGTCCGATGTCTGCGCTGGAAATTGCTGCGGAGGTTGATGGTACTGTTGCTTAACACGTCGACGGTTGACTTTGGAGAACAATGTTTTTGCATTCACTGAATCAGGTGACTTCATTTCTTGCAATAATTTGGTTTTAATTGCGTCTGATGTCAATTCCATGCCCGAATTTTCTATAGCCATTATCATCGACTTATAACGTTCAGTTAAACCGGCAAGTAGAAAGGTTGCGATCCATTCGTCAGACACTAAATTCAAATTCTAAAGTATAGTTTCCACTTAAAACGAGCACTCCGTTTAGCCTCCGTCTACATGACAGTTGTAAAATATAACAAAAGAACTGTCACGCAAACGGAGTGGAAATTGAATTTATAACTATAGGTTTCTTCCAAGGTCGTTCAAAATGTCAATCGTCATCCACAGAGAAGCCAACACAACCTCACTTTGAAGTTTTAACGAACAAATTTGTTTAAGTTGCGGTTATGTTTGCTTCTGTGGATTACGGTCGGTTGTTTTCGGCCTGTCAAAATTCGTTTTTACCGTACGATGGAAGAAACCTATACTTAAGGTGTACGGTACGTACGGCGAGACGTACGTTGTTTTGAATATGCGTTACGCATACGTTTGCGCATTCAGGCTGTCTGATATAAATCATTCAGGGCCACCTTTTTTAACAGTTCGTAGCAAGAGTACCATCCATATCTGTTGTAAGAATTACAGGTGAAAGTTTCGAGGGCTACTTAGGAGCCGGGTTAAATAATTTGTGAGGGTTTTTCCGCATGCAAACAGTTGCGAGGGTTGAGGGAGATATTAAAAAATTAGTTTTTCCAGAGTGTATTCCCCACATACCTGAAGTACACACATAAAGTAACCGATGTGCTTCTAATCTTAAATGTGCTTTCAATGTGGTCTCATTGTACAATCAAGTATAAATTCGATTTTCTAGGATATGGGACTGATTTGACGAGAAAGCTGAATCTAATTGGAATTGATTGGTCTAGGGGAGCCGGAACTTGGGTTTTGGACTATTGGCGGGTTTTGCGTCGGATCTCAACAGTTGGAAGTGCAGTCGGACGATTTATCATGGCGGCAATTAAAGATAACGTCATATCCGATCCGAATTCTATTCACGTCGTTGGCCACAGTTTAGGGGCTCATATTGCCGGCTTTGTTGGGAAATATATGGCTGAAAGTGGACCAAATTCAATTAAATTACGGCATATTACTGCTCTCGATCCAGCTGGTCCATATATTGGAAGTTATGAATGCCCTCGTAGACTGTGCGACACTGATGCTTCATTTGTGGAAACCATTCACACGAATGGAGGAATGCTCGGTATGAACACACGTTCTTGTTGTTGTAATTGAAGATTGAAATTTTGTTAATCGAACTGATAAATGGAGAATCGTACGTACACAGGTAGGTGGAAGCCGATTGGACAACTTGATCTGTACGTGAATGGAGGACGTAGGCAATCAGGTTGCATACTCCCAACGTGCTCACACTCTTTTTCGCATAAGTGGTATAGAAGCGTGATGACCGGTACACCCGAAACAGATGGATGGCTGTGTAAAGATCTTAATGAAATGGAAAATGAACTGTTCTGCAAGCAGGCCGGTAATCCACGTAAATATCGTTTCGAAATCTTAGAAATAAGAACAAGGTGAGTGCAAAACCGATTTATGCAAAGAGAAAGTGTAGAGAAGTATCGTGTGTTAGGATTAGGATGACTGAGCAGAGGCGAAAGAGAAACCCCAGAAGTATTTTGTCCGAACCACTTCCACTTCTTTTTTCTCGACTACGATCAGGCTGGGTGAAATCTCATCCAAAAGAAATCTTTTGTTCTACTACCCAAATTTCCAAAAGAAATGATCCGTTCTCTTCTTAATCTAAAGCAACGTAACATCAGATACTCTGTGAGTATTGGTACTTGAGATTCACTGTAGATGGCGTGATTTTCATATGAAAAAAGAGCGTGATCAAAGATCACGAGTTGTCATCATGTCTCTCATTTTTGACGTATCATGATCTTTGCTAAATTCTGTTGCCAGCCTGCCTGTCAATGACTTGACAACCTTTTGAAGAGAAACGAGCCATCAGAACAGTCGGAGCGTTTGCTGCGACTGAGCCCCGTACAAACCCGTATATCTATTGCGTACGTGACCCTAGTGCGTCTGTCACCCTATTTTGACCGTAAGCCTATGCGCCGGTTAAAGTAGTTAAAGTAAAATTATTATGTAATGTGTACATCTTAGAAATTGCGCATAGCGCAATTACGAAGCCCCGTACGACGTTCCTTTCAAATAAAACAAAAATTTCAAATAGCCCTAAAATTTTAATTTATTGAGTATAAATACACATAGGGCCCTAGTACCGGTCTTAGTCCGAGGACCCAATTTTTTTTTTCAACTACATTCTATTCGGCCTTTGATTACCTTCCAAATGAAACAAAAAATACGAAAAACGGATGAAATTTGCTCGAGTTATATGTAAAATACACATAGGGCCCTAGTAGCGGCCTTAGTACAAGGACCCAAATTTAATTTTTTTTCAACAACATTCTATTCGGTGTTCGATTATCTTTCAAATGAAACAAAAATTACGAAAAACGGATGAAATTTGCTCGAGTTATATGTAAAATACACATAGGACCCTAGTATCGGCCTCAGTCCGAGGACCCAAATTTCAATTTTTTTTCAACAACATTCTATTCGGCCTTTGATTACCTCCCAAATGAAACAAAAATTACGAAAAACGGATGAAATTTGCTCGAGTTATATGTAAAATACACATAGGGCCCTAGTAGCGGCCTTAGTCCAAGGACCCAAATTTAATTTTTTTTTCAACAACATTCTATTCGGTGTTCGATTATCTTTCAAATGAAACAAAAATTACGAAAAACGGATGAAATTTGCTCGAGTTATATGTAAAATACGCATAGGGCCCTAGTAGCGGCCTTAGTCCGAGGACCCAAATTTAATTTTTTTTTTCAACAACATTCTATTCGGCCTTTGATTACCTTCCAAATGACACAAAAATTACGAAAAACGAATGAAATTTACTTGAGTTCTATGTAAAATACACATAGGGCCCTAGTAGCATTTCACTTCTAAGGCCCTAACTCACGGTCCACTCACCCGATTTTAAAAAACTTTTTTTTCCTGGATTGGTATTGACAATACCTATCATTTGCCGTGACATTTACATTTTACATCGTTTAACATCGTTTATTTTGCCATAAATATCACCAAAAGACCTTAAATCACTTAGGTGGCCCTAACTCACGAAAGGCCGACCCGAATATGGCCATCTTCGAACTTAGCCTCACTATTTTGACTATCTTTCAGGAAAAAAAAAATTTTGAAATCGGATTTGATTTACTCAAGATATCGACGTAACGGACAGACGGACAGACGGCCCAAATTTTTATTGCGGATTCGTCATCTATGAACATAGGCAAACACTTTGCCCTTACCGTCTGCTTCGAATTCCATCAATTACACACGGCATCGTAATCCTATAAGCCCCTGCGTACTTCGTACGGGGCTAAAAAGAGAACTGATTTGCCTACAATTCAACGCTTCATTGTATGAAAATGACGCTACGTTAGAAAGACCTCCGCACTTTCCATTTTGAATTTTGACCGCACTTACGGCGTGAATTGCACTGACAACTTCTGATGACATCTATTTTGTGTTTTATGCAGAGAACTTGGCATTGTGTATCTACCTACTCCAGACTACGCCTACACTACCATAAATAGAACAGAAGTATTCACAAACCAACCGAATGACTACACCATCGTCATTTTTGCTAGCAATAACGACAAGGGTCTAGTTCTCGCTTCACTTCTAAGTGACAATGGTCAACTTATAGTTCAACACCACAACAATGAAGTGATTATCGTAAATCCGTCGAATCCGGCCTGGTCGCCGGATCCAAAGTACCACTTTTGCCGCGAAGTACAGCCGGATGGTATTGAAAACTGTTTACGTGATTTGAGAAAACCTTTCAAATTTGTTGTTGCATTTGATGTTGACGATATGTTCACGGACCCATTCTGGGAGATGCTCTTTTATTTGGCAAAATATGATTCTCAAGATCAAGTCTTTTCGAATAAGTTACAAATGGTAGCAACAAACATTCCACATGACGGAATTGTGTTGCAGCAGCATATCGACGAGTTAAAAGTTGCAATTGATAATGCATTGCAAGTTCATTACGCGGCCGTATTTCAGATGGCTGGAATGCACGTGATTGAACACAACGGTGTTATTGCACAAATGTCACAACTTGTATCTGAACTGGTCGATATTAAGAACGCTGTAGACCATTGAAGTGAATTTCGCAGAGAACGTCAGATTTTATGAACTCTTAATGAAAACGTCAACTGCGAAACAAAACGATTTTCAAATATTGACTCTCAAGGATTTTGTTCAGTCAAAATGCCAGTGTGTACAGCTTGATAAGTGCCTCTAAATAAAGATGTTATGATTTCAACGCTACTCAAAAATGTTTCCCTTAGAACAAATTTTTATAACCGGAAACGGGAACTCAATTAAATAAAATCATTCAAATTCACACATTCAAATTTACCACAAAATTTATGTGACTGACATTCAACTCATGTCAAGCTAAACACCAAACGAGACAATTGCGAATATTCATTCCACTCAACAAAAAGTACTCCGCGGAAGAGCGAGCTGTCAAATAACCAGAGCTAAAATTGAAAAAAAAAAAATCAATTTTGTCTCTCACTCGGAGTACTTTTTGGTAAGAGGAAATTAAGCAAGCATATGGCTTGATTTCCACTTCCCAAAAAGTACTCCTTGTGAGTCTCTCACAATTGAATTTTTTAAAATTTTTCTTTGTTTACTTGACAGCTCGCTCTCTCACGGCTCTCACACGGAGTACTTTTTGTTGATTGGAAACCATACTTAAAGGTGGCCTCAGAGTCGTCCGTATGAAATGCCAACGGAAAAGGACATAAAGCGGAATGACGTAGATTCTCGTAGCGTTCGAAACGGTAAGAATTCGTAACTTGACAGTTGCATGTATAAAATCCTATAAGAACTGTCAAGTTACGAATTCCTAAAGTTACGAATGTTTCGATAATCGGCGCCCAGACTCTGACTCTGACTCACATTCATTAATTTTTAAGAGCGCAACATTTTCTAATACAGCGTACACTGTTACCACCTTAACTTTTCCAAATATATTTACTCGGCGTGTGTGTGTTGTTTGTATTGAGGCTATTTAATATTTACCTTGAATTTTTCCTAGTTAATTTGCTAGTACAATCGCTAAATCAAACTGGTGTGCATACATTATTTTGCACCAGCTGGTCCCATTTGGAATTGTATGTGACCAGCTGGTGCAAAATAACGTATGCACACCAGTTCGTTTTAGCGATTTGTATTGCTCGATCTCAATCGAACGACGAAAGTTTTCGCTTAAGATCGCAGGAAGAGAGTTTCAATAATCGGCATTTTTAACCACATAGATTATACACAAGTTTCCACGTGTAATAGTGCTGGAAGATTTGGTTAAGTTGGTGAAATATTCGATAGTTATTTATTAAGCTCTAGTAAGAAACACACGAGACCGACAATTAAGAGGAATCTACACATGGCTAAATTGTTGCCTACATTTCAGCGCAAAATTATTATTGTTTGATGATAATAGATAGTGGAAATTGTTATCGTCACTACCGCAAAAATCAGCACTGCCTTCGAGTCGGTCTTTTCAGAAACAGATACTTTTCAGAATCATTTGTTTTCAATTTTCGTTCACATTGTCCATGAAAATATTGTTCGATTAAGTGACAGAAGTGACCAACTTGCCGATGGCGTCAATCATTGGGAGCCCTGTAAAATAGTGCTCAAATCTACAATATATTTGTCACTCGCATTCTTTAGGGAAAAAGCGAGACCATCGTTTGGTGTTGAAATGTGTTAGCTTTAACTAAAAATTTAAATGTTTGTGGTGGTGTAACATCAGTCTGGATGCGAGTCCAAAATTATCATCAAAATAACAATAATTTACCCTTCCCAAATGTAGGCAACAATTTGACCATGTGTAGATTCCTCTTAAGGTGCGTTTTCCATTGTCATCGGATATTTATTACAGGATAATCAATGGAAAAATCAGCATAATGGTCGATCCCGATCCTATCACCGCAAAATTGCTTTAGAAAAATTAGTGGACCGACTGAACGTTCATTAAGAGCGGTGAATCCCTTGCAAATTTGTAGCCTACATTTGGGCGGAAGGATATTCGTTTTTTGGTGATTTCCCTGGACAAAAATCTTTTTTTTGAAAAATTAAAACCATCAAAGCACGCAAAAATGTGTTACTTTTAAAAGAACTTAACCCATTTAAATCTGTGGTGATCACATAAATTTAGACAATCTGCAAAGGTTTCTAAAGTGGGATAAGATAAGTTATCACACACAATTTTTTGAAAAGTAATTTTGGTAAATCATCAAAAAACCAATATTTTTCCGCCCAAATGTAGGCTACAAATTTTCAAAGGGTTCATCGCTCTTAGCAGCCAGACTCTTGGACACTCTTTTTTTAAATGAACGTTAAGGTCAGGTGAAGGTGTTTACTATCGCCCAATGTTGACATTGCGATGTAAGCACCTTCACCTGGCTCGAAGCACTGAATGGATGATGTTACCGAAAACCATTTTTTTAGGAAAGTAATATAAAAAATATTTTGTCTTTAAAACGTCCTGTATCGAACCGTAATGGAAGCAGAAAATTACGATAGATATGTCAAACAGTAACAACTGAGATTCCCCATTTTTTTGAACCTGAATAAAGTGCGAGAGCCAAATTTATTTTCAAAGGGATCAGTAACTCTTGTGGCTATAAATACGAAGTGTATGGTTTCTACGTTCAGTCATAAAGGACATGAGTTGAGTATGCTTTTCCTCGTTATGCATGTACATGACAAAGGTAGTCATTTTGTGCGAGTTCATAAGGCATGAAAATTGGAGGATTGGGTTTTTTCCATAACCGTTAAGAACATCTTTTATGGAAGATTCTTCGCATCGATTATTGATTGGTGCAATCGGCACGGTGCGGGCATTCGAAAAGATAAATGACCTCACCTCAAGTGAACTATAGTGGACCCATATTTTGTCCGATCTCACGCTCAAGAAAAGTGCACCTTGAGCACAAGGTTCGTCTAGGAGTCCGTGCGGCATAAAACTCTGTCTATCGAGATATGTAGCACAAGAAAAGTCTAATATTCTGACGTAAATCTTAGCGAAGGACAAAGCGAAGGACTGAGTTTCGATCATTTTGCATCGATCCTGTGGAAAGTGGAAGGTGTGGTGGAAGGTGGAACATATTTAAGACAGGGACTAAATTCAAAATTAATTTCATAAAATTCCAATTAATTCGCGTACGACTTCCATTTCGAATTCTCATTTACATTGCCCAGTCAAACTTTGCGAAGGAAACCCTCCGCATTATGTTACATGCATCACAACACCTCACTATTGAAAAAACCGACTTGGCATGTTTACATATTTTATACATCGAAAATACCTCGAATCCAACAATGAACACAGTAGCGAGATATGGATTTGAATTGAATTGGAAACAGTGTGCAAATGCAGAGTTTATTCGACGGATTTTTTCCTTACCTATTTTCAAGACACATCAATTGAATGCTAATCTACCAGACAATATCTGCGAAAAGGGTACATTAGATCGAGGATAGTTACATATATAGCATGTTTTACACACACATCATTCGATGAAACGTTTCCGAAATATTCAATTTTTGCCTTTTCCATGTTACGGAAAAGAATATTGATTGTTGAGACGAAGTAAACTGAATGCTGAAAATGTTTACTTTCAGTTTGATGCTTTTCTCAAAGATATTGTTGAATACAAAAAATTGGAAAGATTTTCGAGAGATTTCTTTTTCTGCCACTGAGTTTTCAGCAGCAGGTTACACATCTTATATTGCCTTTTCTATTTGCTTATGAAAGCAGGCACACTGTGAGAAAAATTTTCGCATAAGAACCAGATAGACAGTCGCTAAATTATCATCTCTCTGATCGTAACCACCCCTATTTGTGGCTGAAAGCGTTCTGTTGGCTGGGAATTTTTGTAGACCCAAACCAACTTCACTTATGTCTGAAATGACACTTTAATAAATGTCTTCTTCGACTTTGATTGGATGTATTTCATTTTTATGTCCAACAAACGTTAATTACAATACGCTCCAACGAAAATGGTCCCTACTCCCATCGCTGCATCTAATAGCACAACCAAACATATGCATATGTACAAAATCTCCGCTTTCCTGTTCCAAGGCCATATGAATTGTCAAATTACTGTCAAATTTCATCCATAGAGACATAACCTCATCAATATTTGTATGAAAACCGAGCTCTGTGGATGAAATCGTGTTCATTCGGCCAGTCAAACACGAAACAGTTACTTGGAACAAACCTATACGTAGCTGTAGCTAAAGCATAGAAACACTGAAATTATCCCTTCAAATCCTGAGCGAATCACAAACTTTACCGAGCATCAGTGACGCTTTGGGTAATGATGTTGTTGTAATCAAAGTATATAAAGTATATAAATGAGGTAATGCAGACCCTCAGCGGATCAGAGAAATTACGGATCCAAACTTTCAGGTGAATTCATTTTCGAATGTTGTCGAACTTAGACTTGTGCAACATGACGGCCCTAAATCCTTCCAACTCGCCACTACGTACAACTTGACGCAAACGAATTTTATATTTATTAATAAAATTGTTGTATTGCTTGGTCAGTAATTCAACATTGACAAAGTGTTGTATTGCTTTGACTTGACCAAAAATTGTTGAAAAAATTTCTTTTATTCAACTAAGGGCGAACGAAACGTGTTACCGTTTACGATTCGTGACGAAACGTTTTACCGTTTACAATCATAATGCGGACGAACAACAGGACAAAACAATGCTGATTTCGGCATTACACAAATTGAGTGCAAATACACAAATTAAAGTTCAGCGGCTACGAAGTTTAAATGAAAAAGGCAACGTAACAGAAACAAAATTCCGAATTTTCCTAAAAAACATTTTCTTCAAGTTGATTTCACACACAATCTGTACTGGAGTGACTGGAGTGCTTTTACGATTTCGGTGTCACCCGCCTTCGTGGGTGTCTTAACCTGTTATTTCAGAACCTTACGTCGATCAGTAGCAGAGAAATGACAAAAACATGTTGACCTATGGGAGAGAATTGCATACAAATTTTCCTGTTTTTCTCTAGTTTTTTATTCATTGGGTCATTTGAAGGCTATATTTTTAGCCCCGTACGAAGTACTGGGGGCTTATAAGATTAATATGCCGTTTGTAACATGTTGAATTGGAAGCAGACGGTAAGGGCAAAGCATTTGTCTATGTTCATAGATAACGAATCCGCAATAAAAAACAAGGCATCAGAACAGTCGGAGCGTTTGCTGCGACTTAGCCCCGTACAACCCGTAATCCTATTTCGTCAGCAACCATAATACGTCCGTAGCCCTAATAAGCCCGGAACCCTAATACGTCTACAACCCTCTAATGCGTCTGTTACCAAAATGCAAGTCAAGTTGGGCATTGTCAAATTTACTGAAACTGTTCATTTTTAAAATTGCGCATAGCGCAATTACGAAAGCCCGTACGAAGTACCTTTCAAATAAAACCAACAATTTACGACATTATTTTAGAAACCCAAAATTTTTTGCCAACTTTCCATTGGGTATTCAATTACCTCTCAAATGAAACAAAAACTAGCAAAATCGGTTGAGATTTACTCGATTTATGTGCAAAAAGCACTTAGGGCCGAGTAGCGGCCTTAGTGCAAGGGCCCAAATTTGAAACTTTTTTGCCGTCATTCTATTCGGCATTCAATTATCTCTCAAATGAAACAAAAACTAGCAAAATCGTATGAGATTTACTCGATTTATGTGCAAAAAACACTTAGGGCCGAGTAGCGGCCTTAGTCCAAGGGCCCTAATTTGAAACTTTTTTCGTCACGTTCTTTTCGGTATTCAATTACCTTCCATAAAAAACTAAATCTAGCAAAATCGGATGAGATTTACTCGATTTATGTGCAGAAAACACTTAGGGCCGAGTAGCGGCCTTAGTCCAAGGGCCCAAATTTGAAACTTTTTTCGTCACGTTCTTTTCGGTATTCAATTACCTTCCATAAAAAACTAAAACTAGCAAAATCGGATGAGATTTACTCGATTTATGTGCAAAAAACACTTAGGGCCGAGTAACGACCTTTGAGCCCTCCCAACAAGCCCACGTTGCATCTTACCCAAAAACAATGTTCAGCAACTTTGTTCTACTCGTCAATACCTTTCATTTGATATATCACAAGCAGCTAAATTTGGGTCCTTGGACTAAGGCCGCTACTCGGCCCTAAGTGTTTTTTGCACATAAATCGAGTAAATCTCATCCGATTTTGCTAGTTTTTGTTTCATTTGAGAGATAATTGAATGCCGAATAGAATGGTGGCAAAAAAAGTTTTAAATTTGGGTCCTTGGACTAAGGCCGCTACTCGGCCCTAAGTGTTTTTTGCACATAAATCGAGTAAATCTCATCCGATTTTGCTAGATTTAGTTTTTTATGGAAGGTAATTGAATACCGAAAAGAACTTGTCGAAAAAAATTTCAAATTTGGGTCCTTGGACTAAGGCCGCTACTCGGCCCTAAGTGTTTTTTGCACATAAATCGAGTAAATCTCATCCGATTTTGCTAGATTTAGTTTTTTATGGAAGGTAATTGAATACCGAAAAGAACTTGTCGAAAAAAATTTCAAATTTGGGTCCTTGGACTAAGGCCGCTACTCGGCCCTAAGTGTTTTTTTGCACATAAATCGAGTAAATCTCATCCGATTTTGCTAGTTTTTGTTTCATTTGAGAGATAATTGAATGCCGAATAGAATGGTGGCAAAAAAAGTTTTAAATTTGGGTCCTTGGACTAAGGCCGCTACTCGGCCCTAAGTGTTTTTTGCACATAAATCGAGTAAATCTCATCCGATTTTGCTATTTTTTGTTTCATTTGAGAGATAATTGAATGCCGAATAGAATGGTGGCAAAAAAAGTTTTAAATTTGGGCCCTTGGACTAAGGCCGCTACTCGGCCCTAAGTGTTTTTTGCACATAAATCGAGTAAATCTCATCCGATTTTGCTAGTTTTTGTTTCATTTGAGAGATAATTGAATGCCGAATAGAATGGTGGCAAAAAAAGTTTTAAATTTGGGTCCTTAGACTAAGGCCGCTACTCGGCTCTAAGTGTTTTTTGCACATAAATTGAGAAATTCTCATCCGATTTTGCTATTTTTTGTTTCATTTGAGAGATAATTGAATGCCGAATGGAATGGTGGCAAAAAAAGTTTTAAATTTGGGCCCTTGGACTAAGGCCGCTACTCGGCCCTAAGTGTTTTTTGCACAAAAATCGAGTAAATATCATCCGATTTTGCTAATTTTTGAGAGGTAATTGAATACCCAATGGAAAGTTGGCAAAAAATTTTGGGTGTCTAAAATAATGTCGTAAATTGTTGGTTTTATTTGAGAGGTACTTCGTGCGGGCTTTCGTAATTGCGCTATGCGCAATTTTAAAAATGAACACTTTCAGTGAATTTGACCATGCATTTTGGTAACAGACGCATTAGAGGGTTGTAGACGTATTAGGGTTCCGGGCGTATTACGGCTTCGGACGTATTATGGTTACGGACGAAATAGGATTACGGGTCGTACGGGGCTAAGTCGCAGCAAACGCTCCGACTGTTCTGATGCCTTGTTTCGTTACGATTCGGCAACGGGCTACAAGCAAATATACAACGCTCAAATGGTAGCACAACTACGAAAAAACCTGTAAAGAATAGGAGGGCCAGGAAAGGTCAAGGAGACAAGACAGTTAACAGACATCGTTCAACCACAAATCATTCGACTCTTCTCTTCAACTTATTTATAACACATTAAAAAGACGCGCTCCTTTCCCGACCTTCGTTAACAAAACGAAAACAACAATCTCCTTTTCTACATTAATTCCAAACTATTTATCAACTAATTGTGTTGATAAATGAAAACAAACGCGGTAGCCATAGGCACAAGATGTAATTAACGAAGGAGTGAAAAAAGCCGAGAAACGAAAGTCTTGTTGAATTTTCTCCAAGTATTTTAAAGCATAGAAAGTTGTGGAAATTATTTATTTCGTCACTGACTGATTTATACAATGGTAGTGTTAGGATTATGTTAATTCAGAAGTGCTGTTCGAGATTTAGAAATTTGTTTCAATTGATAGCTAATTCATTTTGGTGGGACTCCTTTCAATAAATTACGCAATCCATGATTCACAGTGTTAGAAACACTCCTGAGTAAATTCCGTTGAATCTCTCCAACATTTACAAGCACCCCTTTGAACACTCCACACAGTTCCTTCAATGCAGAATTCAGAAACACGATCAAATTAACCACAACGGTCAAACATGACATCAAGCTGTCGACAAAAGGAAAAGTAATTGAAGTAACAGATTGAGTGATTGCTACCATCACATAGTCCAATGATATCGAAGATAATTCAAGTTTTTTCGGTACGGCTCGATTTTCTTCATACAAAACAGACTGTTGACAAGCGTTAATCCCCTCCACAACAAACACAGAATAATTTAAAATCAAAATCAGAACAGTCACTGCTTCGTACTGCTCAGTTGTGGCGCCTTCACATTGGGTTAGCAAAGTTTCAGCAATTAGAGCGATTGTATTCACAACGACTAGACCCTGCTCAATCACCGGAGTGTACTTGACATTCTTTCGAATGCCGTGCGAGTCCACCTTGAGAAATTCGGTCTGAAAATGTACCAATACACAACTGAATTTGTCCAGAGCATCATTAATTGTACCGGTGAGACGACCGATATATTTGTCCAATTTATTGACGACTTTTTTGAACGTTTCGATTAGACCCGGAAACGCTTTGTTGAATTCGACTAAAATTACCGTAGCCGAGTCCCGCAGCTTATTTAGTTTGCTGAAGCCTTCTAAAATATCCGTCGAACAGGGCTGGAGGACGGTAGAGTTAGTGCTAGCCAAATAGATCAGATGCGTTAAGTATTTCTCGAATCCATGGATCACGTTGTCAGCTAGGCGATAGGCAGGACCCTGGAATGTCCAGTAAGCTGTTCGCACGCCAGTATAGTATTCCTGAACGCCCTTTTTCCATTTCGCATCCGACTGGCAGGTACGAGACTGTTTGGCCTCTATGGCTTTGTAGCTTTGCCAGGTCTTCTCAATCAGATTTCATCAGATTTCGAGGTCTAAATCCAAAAAAGTGGTTTTATTTTGTTTTTAGATCATTCTAAGCAAACCCACCAAATATCAGATTAAAAATCGGAAAAAAAATTTGGTGGAAAAAATTTGCCATGCAAAAGGGTCAAAATTTTCGATGAAAATTGAACATGGTTGCTCCATGAGCAAAATTCGAAATATGGTTTGTATGGGAAAAAGTCTGGAATTTCAATAGTAAATAATAATATCAAGAAAAAAAATAACTTTTAGAATAAATTTTAAAAATCTTTTAACTTTAACCACGAAAACGCACTGGATGCATGGAAAAGTGATGATTATGACCCGGAATTGCGAAAATAACTATTATCAAAGCAACAGTTATTTACGTAACGATTGAGGAGGCCGAAAGAGTTACTTATTGAGTTTTATATGCAGAGAAATGATAACAGATGGCGCTGCGCCGGCCCAGCCGGATCATCATCACTTCTTTCACTTCTTAATTAACAAAAAAATCCAATCTAAAACATAGAACCGCATAGCTTCAGCATGCTGATTAACAATCGCCCAAAACCACTTACAGTGGAGGTGTGACGCAAGTCCTGTTATCCACTTACAAAAGAACTGATATCGGTGCAGGTGACGCTTACAGATTCGATACGCAAAAAGTTATGCGTCAGAAATGGCAGCTGATGAGGAAAGTACGCGAAAGTTTTATCAACAAAAATCTTACCAGAAAAATTTTAGGAAGAAAATTATAACAAAAAAAAAATTGCGTCACAAGTGGCAGAACGGACCATTCACTAACGTAGCGCCATGATTCAAAGGAGCTATTTACAATAGAATATTTAGGATAGAATACGTTTGACGGCTTTTTTCACACAACGGGTGAAATATCAAATTTACTTCGCGTTTATATGGACATTGGTGGCTCACAAATACCAACAAGCAAAATTATTATTTTCGACTCGACGGATCGAAGTTAAACATAGTTTAATGCCTCTTTCCCTCGAGTGAAACTGAGCAAAAGATAATTTTTTTCCAGATTGGATGATTATTATAAAAGATATCGATGTTTGAAAATCGACGAAAAATATTTCAAATGAGGCGGCAGCAACGCCATCTGTTATCATTTCTCTATTTGTATGCTGCCTACTGCTACTGGGTAAGAAAGTTGAAAAATGTAAGCCCAAAGCGCCCAAAGGCCGAAAGTGACAGAATTTATTCGCACGAACTGTCAAACGTTATATATGGAAACACGTGTAATTGTAGCGCCAAAAAATCGCAACGCGTCTCCAGGACACCATTTTGTAATAACCAAGTTTCTACCATTTGAAAAATGTCTTTAAACATGGTTATTGCAAAATGAATTACCGTCTTACATTCAAATTTCAAAATTATACCATGCATTCTTAAATCAAGCGCTACCAATATCCTCTCTATCAAACCAACATCAATTTGTATGGTGTGCCAGATTACTCCACGCGGAAGTCTGAGCAGCGATGTCCTTTTTTATGTTGAAAATATTACGTCACGTGTCACCATTTCGGTGTTCGAAATTGAATAATTTGTGATTGTGGTGTCTTTTTTGTGTGTTGCTCCGTTATTTTGGTATGCAAAAATATCAAAACAAAGTTTGGTTGCTAGAGAGGGTATTGGCGCAAGATATTCGAAAAGCTTTAGCGCTGGAGCTTTTTCACAATAGACCTTTTAAGTTCGAAAAAAGACTAGATGGTGTGGAGGGATGAATAGACCTTTTAAGTTGATAAAAAGACTAGATGGTCTGGAGGGATGAATCGACAGCTGACAGCTGCAATCGGTTCACTTTTCATTGATTGTGTTCACTTTCATTGAATAAAAGTGAAAAGTGAACGATAGTGACCAAAAGCGAACCGATCACAGCTGTCAACTGTCAATTCATACCTCCAGACCATCTAGTCTTTTTTTCAACTTAAAAGGTCTATTGACAGTTGACAGCTGTAATCGGTTCGCTCTTGTTCACTTTCGTTTACTGTTTACTTTGTTTAACTAAAGTGAACGAAAATAATTAAACCGGTTACAGCTGTCAATTCGTCCCTCCTGACCATCTAGTCTTTTTTCGAACTGAAAAGGTCTATTAGCCAAGTCCGCTTGTAAGGTAAATGATTTGAATTCCATTAGAGCTTTGAAAGACTGAGAATTCAGATTTGATTATTGAGTACTCAGAGGAAAAACACTCGAAAAAATCCACTTCCTGCAGTTTTCGTCTCAAGAACCTATCATTTCGTTAATATGCTGAATGGTGATGGTGGCACATTTACCCAATTCGTACAATCGCATTAGCACACAAATGTTTTCAACTCGATTTCGATATTATTCGGTGCATTTTTCACCTTTTTCATTTTTCCCTTCCCGATGCAACCCATTTTTCACTCTTCCTTCCATTCGATTTATGTTCATATTGAACAGCCTTGCGCCAAAAGGATTGTGCACCGAGCGTGCATTGCAAAATAAAAGCACATAAAAATTGATTGTGAAGTTAAGGCTTTTCAGAAAACCGTTCCGGAATATGGGTTCGGTATCATAATATGGATTGGCATGTAGTATATGCAATGCATTATAGACGAAAATCTCTTTGGGTTTCTTGCAGATATGGGAAGTGGATGGGGGCCCGGACGAAATTGCATTGCATTCATTGTACGTCTGAGGATGGTGATTCCGTTTTTATTTACATTTTCGCAAACATCATTCGGGGCTGAGATGCAGAAAGCATCGGAAAAATGACACGTCGAGAAATAGTTCGATTGTTTGCTAAAATGTAGTGCTGGGAACTCTTTTACATCGAAAAAGATGTTTCGAAGCGCTATCAATATCTTGGCTGAGGTGGAAATTTACCATGCACACCGTGTATTCCGTTCGTTCAGTGTTTAACATGCTGTTTATTTCGGAATATTTGATGTGTTGCATAATTTAACGCAAAAGATTTGTTTTAATAGTTGCACCAGTACA
The DNA here is from genome assembly GCF_014529535.1 of Bradysia coprophila. Lineage (NCBI taxonomy): Eukaryota > Metazoa > Arthropoda > Insecta > Diptera > Sciaridae > Bradysia > Bradysia coprophila. The sequence continues at coordinate 1,668,249 of NW_023503496.1, read as the reverse complement.
GCAAGACAACATGCATCATTCGGTTGGTGGAAATGCTAACCTTTGTTTTACATAGCTATGGAAAGTTAACGAAACATTTCTTTTGTTTTCAGCTCTTTTCGCATTGTCATAAAATGTCAAATTTGCATTTTCTACCATTTTTCCTTGATTGATTGAGGAAATTTAGCCGCAAGTTTGACATCTTAAGACAACGAGCTGAAAACAAAAGAAATTTGTTCGTTAACTTTCCATACCATCTGAACCAGCAGTAATGCAGTCGAAGCGTTAAGATCTGTTTCGATCAAATTTTTCATAGTTTTAACTTCGTTAAGCATCAAGAGTGACATTACAACAATGAAAAATTTGATCGAAACAGATTCTTAACGTCTGGCATAAGTTCAACACAGAATGTACACTGGCAAGGTGTCACTATACCTATACAGTAACTGTGATCATGAGGAATCTGTAGTGATTCATAAATTGGGTTGATTTAGTTCCACACGAATCATCAAAACATCACCACATAAAACATTCGTCTCATTCGTGTTCGTTTTAGAATATAGGTACACGTAACACATAACTCTTGCTTCATCACTTATGTTGACAAAGCGCGTTAACACTCAAAACAAAAAGTAACACATTGTCTTTACCTTCACACTAATTGCATATACCGGTTGAACATTCTACGACTGTCGGTCCAATATCATGCTACCTACTGATCGATATTTTGTTACTCAATTAATCGAGATAAAGTCGACTGTTGCCGGATTTTTCTCTTCTTCACCATAAATAGTTGGGGCCCTATTTGCATATGTGTCACTGGGCGCCATACTCTAGTGTCGAGATGTTTTTTTGAAGATGGAAACAATACATGAAGTTGATCAACGCACTTCAAGCAAAAGTGATCATAGTTGACAGCTGTCAAATGGAGTACTATTTTGCAAGAAATGTTTTTTTACAGTGTTTTACAGTGTTGTGACACATAGTTTGTGACACATGTGACACATGTTTTAGTACCTCTCATGTTTGCAGTGTGTTGAATTGATGTAAAGTTGATAAAAGTGAGGTTACGTTAAAAAGTACCGTAACTTTTAGATGATTGGCATTTGAGCTGTAATGTAGAGGGCGTCAATTTTCTATATTTGACGTATCTTGATCTTTGCTAATAGTGTTGTCAGCTCACACCTAAAGTGCCAATAGATCATCCTCAAGGCCGTTCGAAATGCCATCCACGTCAAGAAATGCCATCCACGTTAAAAAAAACTGATACAAATGAATGAATGAACGAAACATTTAACGAAACTTAAGTGAGGTTACGTCTGAAAGTACCGTATCTTGACCACAAGTCACGTCTTCGATACATAAATTTGAAAATTTGAAGGTTTAAAGGTCGTACCGTTATCGCATTGGTAACACCATAAAGTTCATTCAGGCTGCAGCGTAGACACCGAATGACTTACGACGGAACGTAAATCCGATGAAATTTGTTCTCATATGTGTCTAGCCTACATTTAGGCGAGATATCAATCAAGCACCTAAAGTCAATCAGAAATTTTTTTGCATACTTCGATGTCATAGTCTTGTATTTTCGTCTCAGCAATCAGTTCTACCAATTTCATTCAACCCTAAACCTAATGTTTAGACGTATTCAATGGATGACCCATTATCTGCTAGAGCAAGACATAAATTAAAAGTAAATTTCCGACAGAGTAAGGCATTTGTTTTTTCATTATTTGTTCGTAAAGCGAGTCGCCACCGGTCAGCGGTGGGTTTTGATTTTTCATTTCTACAAGTTGGCACACGTGCAGTGGTACACCTTCTGAAAACCCGTGCTTCCACCTATGTAATAAACACATACTAAACTAGCTAACCTTAATCTTTTGTCGTGAGAATAATTCGTTAACTAAATGATTCCAACACGTTGTACCCCACTATTCCTACACAGACCCATGTCCAACATCAATTAAGATTAATCAAATTATGAAGAACAAATTCGAAAATTATGTCAAATGAGAAGAAAGACAAAATTCTCATAGTGAAAGAATGACGAGACTCAATGGTCAAGACTGAAATCAATGCTGACACAACGTTGAAATTGGGCAGACGACATTGAGTGACGGAAAATGTTACCGAAAAATGTTGTGTTGTTTTTGCTCCTGCTGCACGATGTGTACCGATCGGTTTATTGTTATTCAGGAAGTGTTATGTTGAAAACAATAAAAAAATCAAATGGCAAAAGTCGACAAAAACGAATATTGGGTTTGATAACGGATCCTCAGTTGAATTTTTATTTTCAATACAACAGTTGCTATGCCGTGAGTAGAAAATGTTTTTTGTTAGAGTTTATAGGAATAACTATAAATTTAGTACTCAATTTGCGTGAATGAAACTTAGGCCTACTGATGTGGCTACGCATAGGAATGCGAAAGAGACCTAATTCCAAGGTAAATATAGTGAGGAGGTAATGCCATTCAGACGCGCGGCCTAGCACATAAGTTCGATGCCAATGACATCTCTTTTTAAAATGGTTGACTACGATTTACTTGTATTTCACAAAAATATTTTCGCCATCTCACAACAGATGGTCCGACTTTCTATTCCATTTTTTGCGTTCAACGAAGGGATGAGATGGCGTTTGTATCGAACTTTCGTGCCACCGCAAATCTGATTCGGTTATATATGGCATTACCTCCTCACTATATTTACCTTGCCTAATTCGAAGTTATCTTTCGTTATATTGTAAGACTTGACAGAAAAAATGAATTAGGCCTCCTTCGCGTAGCTATGTGCAGCTAGAGTAAGGACTAAACATATGACATCACATTAGGCTAAAATGTATAGAGGTACAATAGAGACCTAATACTACTCTCACAGAACAAAAGAAGACTTTGTGTCATTTGCGTCGCTGCGGTAAAATACAGTAACTACGGATGTACGCAGCATCGTCGAATCAAACCGAAAGTCAACCTTCGCTAAAATTTCAGTTGTTAAAGAAATTTTAGTTTAATTTGACTTTAGATTTGATTTCTCGGGGTCGTGTTTACAGTAATTCTGAAACAAAACGATGTCACAAGCATATAAGTCAACTAATAAACGTATGGGTACATATAGGACCAAACTATGAAGACTAAAAATGTGGGACAAAATGGAAACTCAAACGAATGCCTTAAAATGAGAGACAACCCATAGCACTAATCGTATTAGTAAATACAGAACGAAACTTAGTTAACATCGTACGTAGTGATAGAACGATATGCAAATAGTGTGACATACTTTACGAATAATACCTAATTGTCAGTACACACAGCAAGGCCTACTTCAAATAAATTTATCTTCTGTTATACTGTCAAACTTGACGGGAGAACAAAAGAAAAATTTGAATTAGGTCTATTTCGCTTCCATATGTGTGTGTAGTGCAGATAGACTAAGACGAAACATCAGACTCAACGCAACGACTAAAGTTTGAACTACTCAACCAGTCAAATATCTAATTCGTTGAATTCATTTTTTTTGCCAGCTTGCCGTCGTAGTCTCCCTACCCCTCGAACTGCCATCAAGCCGATCAGCATTTCTTTCGTATAATTTTGAAACGAATTACTATTATGCCTACTTCGATAACGCTGCAGGACTGGTTCCATTACCGTTTTCACAAGTAATGTCATATACTCTTAGCTCGATCGAGTCTACGAGAGAAAACTTAATTCAGTCTGTTTAGATCCTTGAGCCTGGAACAAATCTCGGAACAAAGCACAGAATAGAACTGCCACCTGGATACCGGCAATTTGGTGAGGCTGCCGGACTAAGTAGTGAGCTAGCGAATAAAACCCAGCAAAGTTCTAACCTATCAAATAGTACTGTGGATGTAGAGAGCAAATCCGAGACGATCCTAGCGCCGGAATCAATTGATGATGCGAAAAAGACCGAAAAGAAACAAAAGAAAGTCGACGACAAAGCAAAACTGAAAAATCGGAAACTTCGCTCACTTCTGCAAAACTATTTCATGTCACGCCGTCGATTTTTCAAAATAATGGAAAGCAAAATGGACAGGTGAGGGAGACCTCTTTCCAACTAGTAATAGAAATTTAAATGACTTTTGTATCTACTTCCAGTTCGGGACTGAATGGAAACGAATGTCTACTGAAGGCTATCTGCGAAACGGCAGCCCACTCATTCGGTCAACATAATGGCGTCATTGGCAGTGTTGTGGATATTTTATTCTTGTAAGTTGTTATCGGGCCATAACTTGTTATAAGGCACTGTGACCTGATTGATGCTAATTTCAGACCATCCGCATCTAAAGATGAAAGGTTACCGAAACGATACTACAAAGCTGAGCAAAATGGAAAATTAGGCAACTGTGACGGTTATAATAAAATGTGTCCCACCGGTGTGTTTCACTTCATTTCAAAGCTGATTTAAATAAACGAATGTGTGGAATGCTGTGCGTTGTTTTATAATTTTCGTAGTACGTACAATTTCTGCCCGCAATTCGCTCGAGGTAAAATTTTCTATTTCTCCCCGAGGTTGAACACATAATTTTCCATCCGTGCGTGGCGTGAATAACCGTTTTTATTAACGAAACGATATTTGTTTCACCAATACTCTCTATAGCAACCTAACTGTATTAAGGTGGTAAAAGTGCAACGTAGCCTTTGAATTTTACATGCAAAATGAGAAATTAGTCAACACTTCATGATTCAACAAACAAAGAAATAAGGTGGCATTTTGACAGCGTCAAAACGAAATTTGTTTGCTAGAGAGTATCGTCCAAAACCACTTACAGTGGAGGTGTGACGCAAGTCCTGTTATCCACTTACAACAGAACTGATATCGGTGTAGGTGACGCTTACAGATTCGACACGCAAAAAGATATGCGTCACAAATGGCAGCTGATGAGGAAAGCATGCGAAAGTTTTGTCAACAAAAATTTTACCCGAAAAATTTTAGGAAGAAAATTATAAAAAAGTTTGCGTCACAAGTGGCAGATGTTGAGGAAGGAAAATTTTTAAAATTGTGAAACATATTCCTTTAATGAATGGAATTCAAACGGAAGAAAGCCGAATCATCTGCCACTTTTTGACGCAAACTTTTTTGTTATAATTTTCTTCCTAAAATTTTTCTGGTAAGATTTTTGTTGATAAAACTTTCGCGTACTTTCCTCATCAGCTGCCATTTGTGACGCATATCTTTTTGCGTGTCGAATCTGTAAGCGTCACCTACACCGATATCAGTTCTTTTGTAAGTGGATAACAGGACTTGCGTCACACCTCCACTGTAAGTGGTTTTGGGTGATATCAGTTCTTTTGTAAGTTTAGATTTTTTAGAATTTGGTCGCAGATAATAGACAATTATATTGTGCAGTTTGAACGAAAATATTCTTCTTACAAAACTGTATAACTTTCTCTTTCATCTCTACCTTCCAGCTTTCATTTGATGAAAATCGAAAATATTACTAAATTCAAAAATTTGACGAAAATCGAAAATTTTGAGAAAAATTGAAAATTTGAGGCACTTAAAACGCTCATAGCTCCCAAACAGACGACTTTTTAGGAAACACGTATCGACTAGAATCTAAAACTCTATAACTTTGTCTTTTACACGAGGTTTCCATCTGCCGTATTTTCCGAGTTATGGCTGACATAGCTCGCACTTAAAACGCTCATAGCTCCCAAACAGACGACTTTTTAGGAAAACCATGAAACATGCATCGACTAGAATCTAAAACTCTATAACTTTGACTTTTACACAAGGTTTCCACAGGGTTCAAAAAATTTTGATTTGATTTGAAAAAAAATTAATTATCAAAAAAATGTTATCATCAAAAAGAGTTGAAGATCAAAAAAACCTAATTGATGATCATTCCATCAATTTGATGATCAAATATTTGTGATGCTGAAATTTTCGTCTTTTTTGATAATCAACTTTTTTTGATGATCAATTTTTCTTGATAAATTGGATGATTTGTGATGATCAACTTTTTTTGATGATCAAAGTAGTGCAGTGGCAGTAGAAGTGCCACTTTCCATGAAAAGTGCACGGGATGTCTTGGGTAGACTTAAATACACTGAAAAAGAAAAGTTCGGGTGCGAAGCTGAAATCCTGACAGTTTTCGTGAAAAGGGTGAGAGGAAGTCTGGAGTGCTATATTTCAGCTCTCGACCCTTTTCGCACACTCTGGACAAATATTTCATATTATTATAGATGATATTGATAGAGAATTAAATTTCCTACACCAAAGAAGTTTTTTCAAATTGTTTGGACAACATACGGTGGTCTAAAAAGTGGTCAAAGTGAAGAAATATTTTGAAACATCAACTTTTTCACTGTTTTTATCACATTTCTCGTTTCTCATTTTCACATTGTCTTGAACTTTAGAGAGAAGAGCGAGAGCACAAACAAAACACCATCGCATATGAGTGCAGAAATTAGGGTTTCAAAAAACCGAAATTCAGAAAATTTAATTAAGATAAAGAATTAGAAGCGCAAGCCACTCCGACCAGACCGGATATTGCTCCAAAAATGTAGAAATTTGTTCATATTAAATTTCTGAAATGTAAAATAGACTTATGGTGAGAATCGTCAGGTTTAATGTTTAAAATCAATTAACTTACTTAACTGTGAAGTTGCATTTTCGATGTCCTCCTCGGTAAGACCACCTCGATTGGATTGAATTTTGATTTCCTCGCTGTTTTTATTTGATTTCACCTTGGCAGACACGTGAAGCAGTCCCTCATCGTCGCATCGGATGGTAACATCAACCGGCTCCTGCCCTCGTCTTTTGGACGGAATGCCAGAGAGTTTAAATTCACCCAGCAAATTATTATTTTCGATTTTTCTGTCCTCTCCTTCATAGATTGAAATCTGCATACTCGTTTGGTAATCCACTGTTGTAACATAAGTTTCCGTTCGCTCAGCTGGAAGAGGCGTGTTTTTAGGCAGAATAATCGAAAACCGTTGACCGATAACTTCGACTCCAAGAGATAATGGATTTACATCTTGGAATTTGATGGCGTTCAATCGTCTCGACTTTGATCCAGATATCATAGCGGCTCGATAAGCCGCCCCTTGAGCCACAACCTCATCCGGATTCAGGGTCATTATCAGAGATTTTCCGTTGAAAAACTCGGATAGCAGACGCTGGACTTCAGGGATTCGAGATGATCCACCGACTGAAGAGAAAATAAACTTTTTGCGATCACATCATCGCATTCAAATATAAGTAAAACTTTACCTAAAACAACGTCATCTATTTCCGCTTTAGACAGTTTCGCCTCTTTAACTGTGTCACGCACGACAGTGATGCATTTATCGAACAAATGCTTGTTCATTTGATTGAAATCTTCGACGGTGATTTCGACGTCCATGTTTTTCTGATCATATATGTAGTCCACAACTACGCGCACCCTTTCGGCCTTCGATAAATTTATCTTTGCCATCTCGCACTTCTGCCTTAATCGGCGAAGAGCTTCAAAGACTTTTCTAGCCTCTTCATCCTTCTTTCCCCTGTCCGTCGCCGAAGTCGCTGTTGTCAGAGAGCCGAACACATTTTTCGGGATGGTAAGACCAGTGATCTGACGGAACTTTTCGATGCAAAAGTCAACCATATTCGAATCGAAATCCTCGCCACCGAGATGGTTATCTCCACCAACTGCCTTCACCTGAATGTTACTTTTTTCGGTTGACAGAACGCTCACATCGAAGGTGCCTCCCCCCAAATCAAATACCAAAATGTTCTTCTTCTTTCCATCGGTATAATTGAGACTGTATGCCACAGCCGCGGCCGTTGGTTCGTTCATTATTTCCAGTACGTTGATGTTGGCGAGTGCCGCTGCGTTTTTTGTCGCACGTTTCTGAGCGTCATTAAAATATGCTGGGACGGTTATTACTACATCCGACACGACCCTATCCAAGTATAGTTCAGCATTCTTCCGCAGATGTTTCAAAATTTCCGCAGAAACTTCCTCCGGATGGAATGTCTTCCCATGAACCTCGATTTTGGGCTCTTTCCTATTAACATCAGGATCACGGATCACTTTGAATGGCCATTGCGCAATGTCTTTCTGGGTTTGCGGATCGTCGAACTTTCGCCCAATTAAGCGTTTCGAGTCGAATATCGTTGTCTGCGGATAAATAATCGATTGGTCTTTGGCTGAATGGCCCACTACCGTTTTCGTCGCACTTTCGTAGAATACGTAACTGGGAACAGTGTTGCTGTGATGCTCCCGGTCCGGTATCATTTCGATTGTGTCACCTTTGTAAATTGCTACACAAGAGAAGGTCGTGCCCAGATCAATGCCCACCGTAGCCTCGTTGTATTCAGCTGCCCTGATATCGTTGAGGTCCTCAAATTTTTTCAACACTCCATCTACTGCCTCGTTGAATAGTTCTCGGGTTCGTGACGTTTGCTTGACCATTTCTGCGAATTTTTTACGAACAATCTGTAGGGAATCAAAGTGATGCAGTTGCATGGCTTTGTTATTGTAAATCTCTCCCGATTTCATTGTCCTGTTTTCCATTTCCTTATTGTACTCAGCCACTGCTGTATTGATGGCAAGCTGCATTTGATTTGGATCCGGCTGGATGTTGTCCCATTTTACCCATAGTGCAGAGATCATTTCATCCAATTTTTCTGTACCTAGTGACTTTACCTCTTCTTTTAAATTGATGGGAATTTTGAATCGATTCAATTGTTCGTACAGATCATTTAATTGTATCTCATAGTAAGCCATCACCGCAGACCTTTCTGGAAAAGTGTTCGAATTTAATATTTCTGGTTCAATGTTTTCTATAAATTGCAGGAACTCCTTCAAGAGATGATTCCGAATAGTATCGCTCCGTTGTGCGTTTTCAATTCGTATACGATCTAAAGTATTATCTAATCCAGATGATAGCAGGTCGTCGTAGACCTTCTTATTGACATGAATGGGTACGGACACATAACCGAAATCGGTCCTGGCTTCCCTAGAAAATTGCTCGTGCGCTGATGCAATCGTTTCCTCGGAATTACATTCCATTTCAGACAAAGCACGATTCATATTTTCTTCGTATCTCTTAATAAGATTCTCCACCGCATTTCTTGTTTTCTGATCGATGTCTGAATGGATTTTTTGCCACATCGGTAAAATGGTTGCCTTGAATTGGGAATCCAGTTTCTTTGCGATTTCGTCACGCCCAAGTAATAGTTTATCGGCAGGGTAATGAATAGGAAATGCTTTCTCCCACACTACAATCGACTGCTCCTTAAGCTGTTCATGAAGCTTGTTCAGCTCTCGTTCGTCGGCATAACTGTCCAGATCACGATTGAACATTTGCTTGTAGTGAAGCTTCGTTTTTTGGACGCAGTGCCACAATTTTTGATCCCACTCTGCATGCTGATTATCAATTATTGCAACAACATCTTTGTGTGCAGTCTCAATCATACGTTCCAATTTGGATTACTGTTCTCTGACATTGCCGGCAAATTTTGCCAGGCGCAAGCTCTTCTGCAAATTTTGCTGGGCTCGGGTCTTTACTTTGTTGTGAATCTGTGCCATTTTGACTTTTGAGAAGTTTGTGGCAATACAAAATGCGCCCATCAGTTGCCTGTAATCTTCAACAGCATCTGTGACCAGTTGTAATATTTCAGCATCGGCAGCGGTGATGCGATCCCTAACATTTGTTTCGAATCGACCTCGAGCTTCAGAAATCTTCTTTCTGAGAATATCTCTCAAAATGTTCGTAGCACCTGGAGATATTGGGGAAATGAGCTTGACCTGCCTCTCAAATTGTTTCATGGTCTCATCGCCAAGCGTTTTTGCGTTGCTGTAAAGATCGTCCGTTAGGTCTGCCTTAGACAAATCTTTTATTTTCATGTTATATGACTCCAAACATCCATCCATTTCAATTTGTTGCAGTTGGAAATTACTTTCTAATAATCTGGAATGTGTGTCCAGAATGGTATCGGACAAAGCTATCATTTGTTGCTTAGCAGCACTTCGAAATGATTCAAGCAACTCAGGGTTGTTGTGCGCATTCAACCAGTTGATTTTCCGGATAAATTCAATGATTAAAGTGTCTCGTGCATCACGTAACTCTTCAAGGTGTGGCAGTACCTCTGATTGGCACATTTTATTGAAATGTTGACCGAAAGTCTCACAAATGGAATTTAGCTCAGAGTTCCATTGTCTCTGAAAGTTTTCTCTTTCAGCGTGCCGCTGATTCTGCAAATTCTCGAACACTTTGCGCATTTTTTCCTTTGCAAGCTCGATCATTCGTTGTGCGTCTCTGCTGTCCGGCAAAATATTAAAAATGTCAGAGGTAACGGACATGATCAGCTCGTTCACCATTGTGTTTCGAATATTATTGATGTCGGTAGCGTCACTTATCTTGTCAAACGCTGGCGACAACGATCTTTTTAAACTTTCCACGGCACCATTTACGACTTCTCCAGCCTCCGCAAATTTCTTTTCCTTGTGTGACTTACACAAAGTGACTTTTTCAGTAAAACGCTCGAACAGAGCGGATGCAATTCGGTCCTCGAACACCGATTGAATTTCCGGCGAGTCGAATTGCATTTTATCATTTAAGTCGGCAACGATCATTTTCTTGCAAAATTCGAACGTTGACACAAGTTTTTGTTCAGTTGTGCTTCCCAATTCGTCGTCCGGAAGCCTCATCTCCACCAAAGTTTCATACTTCTGAAGCAGCTCTTCTAAAATCGAATTGAATTTGCTGTAGTGCTTTGCCAAGAGCATATTATTCACTGAAATATACTGCTCCACTTCGACATTCAATCGTTGGTTTAGTTGCTCAATATCCGCAACCGTTGATCTCTCATACTCACTAATAACTTTCGCTTTGACTTCTTGAAGAATGCCTTTGAGATTGTCGAGTGGCAAACATTTGGAATTGATTCGGGGGTCAATTTTAGAACGAAAACGGAGACCAGCCTCCGTCAAGTACGCCGAGCAATTGTTGGCGTAGTCCAAACAAAAGTTTTTGATTGCCTCTTTCAGTTCGCCAATCAAAACGAACTTGAATTTGTCGAACTGTCGTGCATCGTCACGATATTCGAAGTATTCCGTCAAAGCTAAGTCGAAATGGTTTTTGATCAACTGTTTTAAGTCGGCTGATGCAACCACCTCACGCGTGATTGCAGTGCGTAGTCGATTAATGGTTCGGCCAACTAAGTCCTGTACGATAACATCGTTTACCTTATCATCACAACCAATTTTCTGTCGCACGACCGTTTTCTCTTTTTGGACTGATGCACTCGCTGATGCCATGATCAACAATATTCTGTGATATCAGAACTTCAGACAATTAAAATAAATTTTTGAGCTGATCGCAAACTGTTACCGGTTTCCAATTCAATTTACGAAAGAAACCACCTTCGCTTATTCAACTGAACTAGTCAACGAAAACTCACTGATAATTCAAACAAAACTGTAAATTACCTTATCGTAATGATATCATGGGACGCAATTAAATGCACAATCGAAAGTTGGTTCACAACTCTAGATTACATAGATAGTAATACGTTTTGGGCTTGTCTAACAACAGTTCTCCCACTTACAATACCGCAGACTTCATTGTACAATAAAAACACAAGATGGGAAATATCTGATGTCTCTGATGGAAGTAATTTGATATCTCGTATCCAGATCATCCTCATCAGTCATCATGTGCATGGGGCGATTATTACTGGGCAGAGTCGCTTATTGTAGGATTGAATTACGAACGAACAATGTGAAAATGTAAACACTAAACACGAGTGGATAAGGTCGCTGACGAATCTGTAGGTGACTCTAGCGGCAATAGATTAGTGCCTCAGTATACCTAGTGAGTCCGTAATGTTAGTGCGTCTGAACCTCAAGTGCGTCTGAACCTCAAGTGCGTCTGAAACCCTAATGCAGAGCAGTCTTCCATTCCTAGAGCTCTATGTTGCGACCCAAAAACCCACGGTAGAAATTGATTGGTGGCGGGACATTTCCACACCGTCAATATCGTCAGGAACGATATTATCGTTTTTTTGGACGATACTATCGTCTAAAAAACGATAATATCGTTTTTAGACGATAGTATCGTCCAAAAAAATGATAATACCGTTTTTTGGACGATAGTATCGTCTCAAAATCGATATTATCGTTTTTTAGACGATACTATCGTCCAAAAAAACGATATTATCGCCCAAAAACTTTTCATCCACGACGATAATATCGTCTAAATTGAAAAATTCTAAAATATTGTCTGGACGATAGTATCGTTTTCTTGTCGATATTATCGTTCAAAAAACGATATTATCGTTTTCTGGACGATATTACCGTTCTAGAAAATCTAATGGATATTTTCGTTTTCTGTACGATAATATCGTCCAAAACGATAATATCGTCCTGGGCGATATTATCGTTTTCTTAAACGATAATATCGTCCTGGGCGATACAATCGTTTAAAAAAGCGATAATATCGCCCAGGTCGATATTATCGTTTAGTTTTGGGTGGTAATATTGTCCAGGACTCAATTTTACTCAGAGGTGCAGCAAGAACCAAATTCTCTTCCAAAATATCAAAAAACAATTGTCAGAGGAAATCACCTACACATCAGTGTTTAAAAAAGGCGTTTAGTTCGTCCCTAAATAATTCATCTTTTTACGAAATGAATACCAACTTTGATTGTACATAAAAAGCGTTTTAACACGCCGAGCGATCCGGCCCATTGCCCCGGAGCGAAGCGGAGGGCCGCAATGCGAGCCGGTTGCTGGAACGGTGTCGGAACTTAGGAGTTAATTTTTTTTTCTCGCATCGTCGTCTCATAATTAGTCTGTGTAATTTTTCTATATAAAATTTAAATTGACGGAAGCAAATGAACCAATTTTTAATATATATTTGCCGTCTATAAAAAGGTGTTTATCTACAAGATTTTGTGTTTCGTCTTCAATAACCATCCAGAACGATAATATCGCCCAGGACGATATTATCGTCTAGAATTTTTATTTTAAATAAATTAAAAACGATATTATCGTCCTGGACGATATTATCGTCTCAAATTTAAAAAAATAAATTAATTAAAAACGATATTATCGTCCCAAAAATTATCGACCAGGACGATAATATCGTCTAAAATAACGATAAATTCAGAAAAAGAAAATAACGATAATATCGTCCAGCGGATATTTTCATCCAGGCCGATATTATCGTCAAAAAAACGATATTATCGTTTTTTGAACGATATTATCGTTTTTTAGACGATAGTATCATCAAAAAAAAAACAATATTATCGTCCAAAAAAACGATATTATCGTTTAAAAACGATATTATCGTTTTTTTAAACGATAATATCGTTCCTGACGATATTGACCGTGTCGTTATGTCGCCTCTACAAATGGCAAAAGGTCACTAACAATTACGATTCTTTATTGTCACAAAAAGATTCATATTAAAAACTGATCCACGAAGAACGTGGGACTCTTTTTAAGGCCAGGTGAAGGTGTTTGCTATCACCTGGCCTTAAGTGGGACCACTGTATTAAATACTAAACATCACCTAATCATTACAGAGATTGTCAGTTTCCTGCTGATATTTTCTAATCATTAAGTGTCGTTGAAATTTCGTTTTGCGTGTTAATGCGACTGCTACGTCCGTAAATCAAACAGAAATACCGGGAAATACATAGGTATAGTACTTATCGATTATCGGTTTCATTCGAATAAAAGATTTGCAAGTGTGTGGTGCCCATAGATGAAATCATCGTAATTTATTTGATACCACAGTTTAAATACGAAATTCTTTACGGTCGCTGTGTGTGTAAGTGTCATTCACAGAATATCTATTAAAATAAAGGGTTCAGGCTCGGGGCTTAGTTGAAATAGTTCAGAAAGTACATCGACTTTAATTTGAAAATTGTAAACAAGCGATCTGCTAATTAAATTGGTTTGTTGATAGTCACGGTTTTCCTTATTACAGGTATTAAACGAGCATGTCATTGAAAGCTATTAAATTGATAGTGCTGGATGCGGACGCAATATTTCAGCATCGATTTTCATTGTTGAAGAAATGGATCGATGGAGTTTCAAGAATTAGCATCAATGATGATGAACGCATATCGGAAGCTGAAAGCGTCAGTATTTTGAACTTACCATCGCTAAAAAAAGGTAGTACAATGTACCATAGCGACTATTCCCTTAGATTCACAGTCGAAAACCGAAACTTAATACAAATGTGATCAAGATGTGATCAAAAGTATTTCTGTCAAAATGACGTTTTAAACGTCAAACGAAAAAAAAAACTCGTGAGTGGTCAGAAAATTGTTTACAAATGACTTGTACGAGTATTTTTTTTAGTTTGACGTTTAAAACGTCACTTTGACTTTTGATCATAACTTACCCTAAATACAGGAAAAAAAAATTGCGCCCAGAGTCTACAAAAAAAAAGTTTTTTGAGTCAAGTAGTATGTCTATATTTGGCTCAGCGTTTACATATGGCTCCCCGCCAATTTTTTTTCTGATTTAAATTCTAATATCTCAGGTAATATGCTGTCGAAATCACCGTCGGCCAAACTCGAATTAATTTTAAAGGACAAGGAACGTCTCAACACTTGGATTGAGAATTACAAAATTCAATCAGAAAAAGACTCGGTGAAGATTGCAACTTTTCGTGAAGCAGCAACTCGACTTAAAATGCTTCTCGATGACGCCGACTTTGATGAAGGTGACTATCGAATTGCTAGACGCAGAGGAATTGAAGAAATAAACGATATACTTGGCAACATCAGTGCACTTTAGTCGATATTGTCAACTTATAAGTTGAGATTAATTTATACCTGAAGGCAAAATAAACAATTTGCGAGCATTTAATCGCTAATTACATAACATTTTAATGGGAAAAATAACGGAAAAGATGCATACCGCTTGAACTTTGTCAATTCGAGCCAAACGCGATATGCAAGGTATACACACACTTTGCGCGATATGTACTAGTATTTAAGCGAAATGATAACAGGCGGCTCTGCGCTACGCCGTGCATCACACAAGCCACGTAATTCATCTAGAATGGGAATTTTTCATCACACAATTGGTTAGAGTATTCCGCAGGACGATGATAAGTGGGGAGTAGAAAGTATCATGCTTAAAATTTCGTCAGAGTGAAACCTGTCTTAATCCAGTTACAGACGGCAAGCATATGATCAGTATTATTATCGGGTCTCTTACTTCCATCGATGAAAGTATTTTTAATCGATTGATCTCAAACCTAGTACTTCAGTTTCTTTCACATGCGTTTTACTATATAAATGACAGAGCTTGCATTATTTTCGTCATCGTTATCAATAACAGATAAATAGCCGTATGTGACAGGTTGAAATCCAGGTACTGCATAATAGCAATATTTACATAACGAGCGATAAAAAATTGAGTGAAAAGTTTTCATGTGAATTTTTTTGATCCGATGCAAAGACGATAATCACACTCAGTGTCGTAGTCAGCAGCACCCCCTGGAGTGATATTTTTTTGAATTTTTTGAATACAAACTTTTTAGTCCCTCTTCTTGCTCGTAAATCATGTCCGGAGCGTTAGCGGAGGACTTGACGCAGTCTAACTTCCAAAAAAGAACGAAGAAATTTTTTTGAGACGCGGCAACTATATATAGGAGAGAATTTAAGTTTCTTTCCTTTGGCCTGTATCACCACAAATCCTATTCTATCTTATTTGCGCTTCAAATACGAGCAAAACGAGCTATCACTCGACTATGTCTCTTTAAAATTACCGGAGATACATCGTTTTGAAATTGGCACTTTTCATAGAAAATACACCAAATTGACTTTTCCCAGACAATCAAAATCTTTCAACTTACTCTGTATGTTTCTATCTATCTATCTATCTATCTATCTATCTATCTATCTATCTATCTATCTATCTATCTATCTATCTATCTATCGACGGACGATCTCGGAAACTAGTCAGCCAATCTCCATGAAATTTTGCAGGAACCTCAGGGTGGGCATAAAAATGAAAATGTGATACGCTATTACCCCAGGAAAAACCAGAATTTTGTTTTATTGGCCTCGAAGTGGTTTCTGAGTGTGGTTTTCGAGGGTCGGGAACACGTTTTCGGCTGTAGCTTAGCTGTATTGAAACCTACAGAGGCGTGCGACCCATCAAATGAAAGGTATTCGTAACACGATTCGAACAAAAAATAATTTAAAAAATCGGGTCAGATTCGTTTGAGCTAGAGTGATTAGAGTGACCAAATTTTGAGCTACTCGAGCGTAGGATGAAAGGACTAATATTTTTTTGGGTTATGAGAGATAGAGAGTTACTTTCTTCGGCAAAGTCTCAGAGTTTTACTAGTAGAAAAGAAGGGCATTTGTGAAAAAGTCGAAAGTCGGAAATGGGTGGGTCAATTGGGGTTTTGGAGATGTTTCTTGAATGGTGGCAGATAGAGAATTACTTTCTTCGTCAAATTTTCGAATTTCGTCAAATTTTTGATTTTCGTCAAATTTTCGAATTTCGTCAAATTTTCGAATTTCGTCAATTTTTCAAATTTTGCCAAATTTCCGAATTTTTGTTATAAACTGTTATAAAAAGCAGTGTTCTAAAACTTCTAAAACGACTGATATCCCAACAAAAATCTCTTCGAGAAAAGTGTGACGCAGTCTTTGAAGTACAATTTCTAAAATGAATGATATCGCTAGAGTTGACGCTTTCAGCTTCGTTACGCAAAAATTAAATTTTACACCCAATTTTAGTTCAAACAAGTTGGCTTAGGTTTTCTCATCATCTGCCAAATAATTTTTACAAAAAAAAATTGACTGAAAACAACAAAAATTTTACCAAAAAAATCTGCGTCGCAAAGTGGCAAATGTTCAGGAACAGACCAGCAAGAAAATTTATCTGCCACATGCGACGCAGATTTTTTTGGTAAAATTTTGGTTGTTTCCAGTCAAATTTTTTTTTGGTAAAAATTATTTGGCAGATGATGAGAAAAACTAAGCCAGCTTGTTTGAACTAAAATTGAGTGTAAAATTTAATTTTTGCGTAACGAAGCTGAAAGCGTCAACTCTAGCGATATCATTCATTTTAGAAATTGTACTTCAAAGACTGCGTCACACTTTTCTCGAAGAGATTTTTGTTGGGATAAGAAAATTGATCGCTAAGCAGCACTAGCGATCAAATCTTCATTTTCTGCTGCCATTTCCTATTTTATTGAATCGCCAGTCAATTTATCCTTACTGCGGGCCTGGAAACGCACACAAGTTTATAGTATAGATTAAACGTAGAAAGTATCTACTTGGTAAGTGTATGGCTTGATGGTATATTAGACTACGATATTGAAGCAAATTATCTGATAACACTTCTTATACTGCCAATAACAACTATATTTGTTAGATGATTCAGTGCTTCGATTATTATCAATTTGTTCACGACTTTTTGCAACAAATATCATTGGAAGTCGTAATAAACGAAATCGAAAGGTACGTGCCAAAAATGTTTTTTTTTTAAATTCGAGCTTAAAATTCTTCATGGAATTTTCATGTAATGTGGGCGCCCGTTAAATTTATAATATTTTCGTTAAGATGTAACGGATCATGTAGTTTGACTGAACTGTTAGATACATACACCCGAGGCTTTTTTGTGGGCTGGGCAATGGGCTTGGACATTTTATTCGCTAGATGCAATTAGTCTTTTTTACAATATCTTACACTCTTAGTTTCTGATGTAAAAGAGTCATGTTAGAGCTATTAATAAACTAGTATGTGCTGTGACAGCACTGCTGTCTCACTCTAAAGCAGTATCAAGTTTGGTAAAAAGAGGCAAAGGAAATTTTCCGTTGTATAAGCCAAAGTATATAAACACTGAAGGTAATGCAGTGCAGACCCTCAGCGGATCAGAGAAATTACGGATCCAAACTTTCAGGTGAATTCATTTTCGTATGTTGTCTAACTTAGACTTGTGCAACATAACGGCCCTAAATCCTTCCAATTCACCACTAAATACAACTTGACGCAAACGAATGTTATATGTGTGCAACATAACGCTGCTAAATCGTTCCGAATTCACCGCTAGATGCAACTTGACGCAAACAAATTCAATACGTGTGCAACATGATGAAGCCAAAATTCGCCTGAAAGTTTGGATCCGTGTGTAACTGTGGATTTGCATTACCTTCAGTGTTCATATACTTTGCATTCTATCCCATATATGCCAGCTGTCATTCACAAGTTCCTTCTGTCTCGCCGCATGTGTACCAACTTAACATTTCTCTGCTTATAAGGCAGATAAATGATGAGTTGGTACGCCTGTGGCGAGATAGAAGGAGAAAATTGACACATCTCTTGAGAGAATTCGTACGTAATTCTCTCCCATACCGTACACAATTTTTAACCTCAGATTCCTTCTATCTCGCCACAGGCATACCAACTTATCATTTCTCTGTTATAAGGTTTTTCAACACTAGGAATTGATTTGCGAGTGTCAGGGCTAACTTGTAGAAGGAAAAATCAATTTTCCTCTATTGCTAGACCAAATCGTTAGGCCAATTTGTAGTAGAAAATAGTTATTTGTTTACTGAGCGGAGAAAATAGAAAATTCCAATTCCGATCGAGTTGGAATTTTCTATTTCTTCCAAAGGTGACCACAAAGTTTTTGCCATCTTTTCACCGTATTCAGTGGAGAAAATGAGGTTTTTCACGCCGCACAGATGATCTTGGACATCGGGCTGTGGTTGCACATTTTCTTTTTTGAGATGAGTAAACTTTGGGCTGTGGGCTGTTGGTGTGGCCACACATAACTTAGTGCCGCTACTATTTAATTGCAATTATAAAATGTTATCTGGTCTTCTCAACAGACTACAAAAAATGGATTCCGAACTAGTCGACTTCATTTCACATCTTGGCGACGATGTACCATTCTCGCCATACCGGCAACTAAATGAAATGTGGCAAGAGCTTGAAGAATATTTCGACCGGCGTTGCTTCGACATTGATGAGTATTTGGACGAAATTCTTCCCAACGCGCATCCAGTATCTACCATGCAGTATGACATTCCGTCCGACGAACCGCAACTCATGACAGCGGACGAATTATTGCGAAGTTTTGCCATTCCGGAATCGTTCTTCAATGATTTAATTGTCGATCCTCCAGCGTTGAAAGACCGGAATCGAGTTACCGATGAACTATTGTTGGATTCTGTGCGATCACAAACATTTTGTTACACCGGTCGCAAATACGAACATCCGTTCAAAGAGTTCGTATCTGCTCGGGTCAACTCAGGTGTTCCACTTCGAAATGATTGTATTGCCGACAGCGAAATGACCTCGACTCCGTTGATGTCGATGTCATCCAACTTAGAATGGCTGTCGGTGCTTCATAAACAGCACCTACAACTGGGCGTAACAGCAGAGGTGATGGTCAAAAATGTGTTGCTTGAAAAATCGGTAATTCTACCGACTCAAACCGAAGTCAAAAAAGTGATTCAAATGCTTTTCAAGAACTTGAACAGCTACATCGATCGTCTATCCCTTGAATTCGACGATCACAAATTTTTTGACACATCGCGGCTTAGCGAGATAGCACAAAAATTACAACAGAAAATACTGTCCCATTCTAACGTCGAAACAAAACCGCTGCTCGACATATTACTGCATTGGATGGAGATGATTACTACATCTTTTGCCGACATTAATGACAAACGACGCGAGATCGAAGAAATTGTTTCCGAGAAAATCATCAACGAAGCGGCTCAGATCTATCGTAGACGACTGATGTCATCGGATCGGAATGAGAGTAATCGGTCGATTTGGTATAAGAGCGAGAGCGACATCATTTGCCAAGGAATACGGCATGCGTATGCTAACTGCGGAGAGGTCCTTATTGCACGTGTGGTGAGTCAGCTTGAAAAACGTCTGGAAAAGGAAGGCGCAGCTATTAACGAACTTAGAACTGCTCCCGTTAATTCAACTGTTTCGAGTGGCATCCACGTAATAGTTGACTTACTTGTGTCGGAATACGCCAGCAATATCAATCAGAAAGGGCTGCAATGTGCTGGCATATCGACACTTAAGCAATTCGAAGATGTTAATGTAACTTGTCTCAAAGACATTTGGAACAATTTCGACAGAAAAACGAGTGAAATTCCGTTCTCTGAGAGAATTGAACTAAAGAAACAGCTGGTTTCAAAGCTAGACTCGGAATCAAATTCCAAACGATTGGAATTCAAAAGATCACTGAAAGCAACTGTACCAACGGCTGTTTCATCTGCGAGCTCCCTTACCAAATCTGTTGGAATTCATTTTGGATTCGAGACAATTACCGTCAGCTATTACGATAGAGTTGGTAACAGTTTCCGGACTATCTATGGACCTATAGCGAATGTTGTTTCGTTTTCACCTAACGGAATCTCCATTGGGCTAATACCATCTAATTCACTTTCTCTAAACATGGAAGATCTTCTCAAAAAGTTGACGGTGGTGGATCGCACATATGATACAAAATGTCATGGGGAACTAAAGATTGAGTCAATTATAGCGTTGATGCTCATGTACATTGACCAAATCGCAAAGCAGAGCCTACACGCAACTTCGAAAATTCAGTATGCCATAGCCATTCCATCCTGTCTTAACGAAGTAATGCAAAGTGTTTTCAAAACTGCCATCAAAGCTGCCAACATTGCTTGCAAGCTGATTCGCGAACAGTGTGCGCTAACGACCAATTTTGTTCGGGAACTCCACCCAGCTATGAGTAAAAACAAGGATGAATTCGTTGTAGCGATGATAGTCAATAAGAAAGAAGCGTGCGACTCGGTCGTATACGGAATCGATGAAAGTATGAAAATAAAAGTTTTGAGTGCCAGTGGAGCCGAAGATAACAGAAATTCTTGGAGGTGGACGCGTGATACTGGAGTCAACAACGAACTGAAAAAAATTGAAAGAAAATGCAACAGGCGAATTCGTTTCCTTATTTGCGGCAAAGATCAAGACATCTTCAGGCAAATCAAAAATAAATTTAAAGAACCGAAAGTTCATCTACTCAAATTCGATTCAAATCGACTTGCTGAAGGAGCGGCGTTATTATCTTATGCCGGTTATGGTTACAGTTTAGACTGTTCTTTTGATCTTCTCAATCTGGCATCGATCAAAGAACTGTCTAGTGGCGGCCTCAGTTATCGTTTGAATCACACGACAAACAGTCCTAACTATCAGAATCTTCCAAAACTGTCAATGCAATTGCGCAGCATAATTGATAATCAGATTAAGGAACTTGGTGAATGTAAGGCAGCTACACAACAGATCATAGTGGGAAAGATGAAGGACTTGGAAGAATCGCGTCTCGCAGGACGGGAGAAGGAAAAATTTCGACAAACGTTGACAAATGATTTAAAAGAAGTTGATGTGGAATTGATGAATCAATGGGTGGTTGAGCGCATCGCTGAAAATTGGAAGACAAAACAATTTTAAGGGATGTTGACGCACGATTTCATTTCTATAAATATTTTTTTTTGAATTAATTGGAAGTCTCAGAAATTATTTAATTTTTTTGAATTCCGTTAGTGATTTATTAGTGGTTGGAGTCAGCCTAATTCGTCCTTTACTCCTATATACTCAGTGAAGAGTATAACCTGAAGTGAATCACAGCGAGCTAGCGTTTCTCGTATTCATTCCACAGCTGAAATGCCTATCAAAATGAAGCTAAAACAAATCCTAACAAAAATCTCTTCGAGAAAAGTCTTTGAAGTACAATTTCTAAAATGAATGATATCGCTAGAGTTGACGCTTTCAGCTTCGTTACGCAAAAATTAAATTTTACACCCAATTTTAGTTCAAACAAGCTGGCTTAGTTTTTCTCATCATCTGCCAAATAATTTGACTGGAAACAACCAAAATTTTACCAAAAAAATCTGCGTTGCAAAGTGGCAAATGTTCAGGAACAGACCAGCAAGAAAATTTATCTGCCACATGCGACGCAGATTTTTTTGGTAAAATTTTGGTTGTTTCCAGTCAAATTTTTTTTTGGTAAAAATTATTTGGCAGATGATGAGAAAAACTAAGCCAGCTTGTTTGAACTAAAATTGGGTGTAAAATTTAATTTTTGCGTAACGAAGCTGAAAGCGTCAACTCTAGCGATATCATTCATTTTAGAAATTGTACTTCAAAGACTGCGTCACACTTTTCTCGAAGAGATTTTTGTTGGGATATCAGTCGTTTTAGAAGTTTTAGAACACTGCTTTTTATAACAGTTTATAACAGAAATTCGGAAATTTAGCGAAATTTGAAAATTTGACGAAATTCGAAAATTTGACGAAATTCGAAAATTTGACGAAATTCGAAAATTTGACGAAATTCGAAAATTTGACGAAATTCGAAAATTTGACGAAATTCGAAAATTTGACAAAATTCGAAAATTTGACAAAATTCGAAAATTTGACGAAGAAAGTAATTCTCTATCTGCCACCATTCAAGAAATATTTCCAAAACGCCAATTGACCCACCCATTTCCAACTTTCGACATTTTTCACATATGCCCCTATATTCTACTCGTAAAACTCAGAGACTTTGCCGAAGAAAGTAACTCTTTATCTCACATAATCGCAAAAATATTAGTCCTTTCATCCTACGCTCGAGTAGCTCAAAATTTGGTCACTCTAATCACTCTAGCTCAAACGAATCTGCCCCGATTTTTTAAATTACTTTTTTGTTCGAATCGTGTTACGAATACCTTTCATTTGATGGGTCGCACGCCTCTGTAGGTAGGCTGTTCAATACAGCTAAGCTACAGCCGAAAACGCGTGCCCGACCCTCGAAAACCACACTCAGAAACCACTTCGAGGCCAATAAAACAAAATTCTGGTTTTTCCTGGGGTAATGGCGTATCACATATTCAATTTTATGCCCACCCTGAGACTCCTGCAAAATTTCATGCAGATTGGCTGACTAGTTTCCGAGATCGACCGTCGATAGATAGACAGATAGATAGATAGACAGATAGATAGAAACTTACAGAGTAAGTTGAAAGATTTTGATTGTTTGGGAAAAGTCAATTTGGTGTATTTTGTATGAAAAGTGACCAATTTCAAAACGATGTATCTCCGGCAATTTTAAACCTACATAGTCGAGTGATAGCTCGTTTTGCTCGTATTTGAAGCGAGAATATGATAGAATATGTTTTGTGGTGATAAAAACCAAAGGGTAGAAACTGAAATGTTCGGCTATATATAGTTGCCGCGTCTCAAAAAATTTTCTTCGTTCTTTTTTTGGAAGTTAGACTGCGTCAAGTCCTCCGCTATCGCTCCGGACATGATTAAATAGAATAAAATAAAATAGGAACAAACAGAGTTTAAACACTCTTCCCTTACCCAGGACTCACGTTAAGTGAATGAATTAAGAAAAAGAAGGTTCGACCTCGAGAACTAGTGACGGTCCAAAATTTAGAGTGGACTGACTATCTTCAGTTGTTTCCGCTAGCCTCTTACACAAGACATCAGTAAATCTTTCAATTGAACTATAGCGTTAGAAAGTTTACATAAGTAATTGTCATCTGCTGATGGAAAATCGGACGTCCAAGAAAGCTACTCTGAAAAACTCCCAAAAACGTAGCACCAAAATAAGAGTAAAAATTGAGAGTAAAAATTCACAATCTCGTTGAAAAACTCCGTCAAGCTCCGTTCGTCACGTCCGAAAAAGAAAAAGTGAAAGCCTGAAAGGTGGCCTTCCAGCCTCCTAGGACTGAGTATATAGAAGTAAAGGACGGATTAGGCTTAGTCCAACCACTGATAAATCACTAACGCACGGAAGCTGTGGTAATGCGGTAATATTATGTTCCACTTCCTTCATCCATTTCAATCAATAACCGTAAAGAGAAGTGATGCAAGTAAAACTGGTCTTAACTTTAAACAATTGAATAGAGAGACCCTAAAAAAACTCAAAAAGAGAATAAGTGACTCAGTTGACTTGACGTAGCAGCTGCCTTCCTTAAAAAAACACCGGTCACAGGCTTTCGCTCCGCTGACATTTCCAAACGAGACAGTCGTGTAATACAGCGAGACGTTATCGGAACTAGATCCGAGACACGAACCAACTAACTAGTGTCTGTAGATTGTGGAAACTGTTATTGTCACTACTGCAAAAATCAGCGATGGCACTGACTTCGAGTCGGTCTTTTGAGAAACGAAATTCAAAAATCAAAATCATTTGTTAGGAAATTAAATTTTCGATCATATTGTCCATGAAAATATTGTTCGATAAAGTGACAGAAGTGACCGACTTGCCGACAGCGTCAATCATTGAGAGTCCTGTGAAATAGTGCTCAAATCCACAATCTATATGGCAACTTTACCTTCACAATTTTTTGTTTGTTTTTGCAATGAGTGCATTTAACGAATTTGTTGTAACCCGACTTCGTGGGTCAAAGGTCAAATGTAATAGATTTTAGTCCAAATCTAGCACATTAATTTCTAGTACATTACGTCATAAAAATACTAATATTTTACCAGAGTGTACCAGAGTTATATCATCCCAAAATAGAGCGCAAAGAATGAAGTACTGAAAAGAAACGTGGTACCTCTGCAGGCCAACTGCAGGTCAACTCCTTTTTCAGTTCAGTTGAAATTTCGTACTGATATGCAACTAGAGTTAACGACAGCCAACACGGCCCAGTGAAAAAATGGTGCTCCCAGAAGTTGCCAGTTCTTCCCTATTTCAAGACATCACACAAAATTTTCATTTTCCTTCTTAATTTTTGACCAAACTCTACATCTACGTTTGGGTCTGCTCAAACAACTCACTCCAAGAACGTAGTGCGTCGGTTCACATCGTTCACATACAAAACAAGAATAGACCGGCTGAAGCCTGGTGAGGTCCTTTTTCATTTTTTTTTCAATTTCTGTTTACTACTAGCTTGGTACTCATTCAAGTACTACTTTGGTATTCAACTACCAAATTTTGGAATTATAAATAGGCAAGCGAGCCGATTAATTTCATCAGTCGGTGTGCAGCTCTCAAACAGTAAACATATCTACAACATCCGTATTAGTCAACTACCACGTTGGTAGTCAACTACCACTTTGGTAGTCAACTACCCCTTTGGTAGTCAACTACCACTTTGGTAGTCAACTACCACTTTGGTAGTCAACTACCACTTTGGTAGTCAACTACCACTTTGGTAGTCAACTACCACTTTGGTAGTCAACTACCACTTTGGTAGTCAACTACCACTTTGGTAGTCAACTACCACTTTGGTAGTCAACTATCACTTTGGTAGTCAACTACCACTTTGGTAGTCAACTACCAAATACTCGATTTATAAATAGGCAAGCAGGCAGGGTAATTTCGTCAGTCGGTGTGCGTCTCTCGAGTAAGAAACATCTTTGCTGCTAAATATTTTGGGGGTCCAACTACCAACAACTACCAAACTTTCAAATTGCAATGTCTGCTATGAGCGATCGGTTACCAGATAACAAATAACAATTGATTCGCCTGGTGTTGGTTTGCTCATAGTAGCATTGCAATTCTAACTTTTATCAATCACATTTGATTTGTGACACAGACGGACGGACAGATGAAGTGCCCACAATAGGTCTTTTTTTCCTATGGAAAAAAGACCTAAAGATTCTTTTCTCGTGATGATTATCGTGGTGAATTGTTTTATACTTAAAATCATCAGATGCGGTGCGTTTCCACGTATCTAATAAAATGGCAATCTGCCATACCGAAAGTTTACAGCCTTGCTCTTTAAAGGGCTCATGCGATAAAACAACAAAAAACAATTATTTATTTTATTCATCCAATCATTTTGATTATATTATCCATTGTGGTGTAAATGCCAGAAAATTTATCCACCAACGATATCGTACATTCGCTGAAGACATGATCGCACGGCGCTCCTGATTTACCAATCTCTTCGGCATGGTAGTATTCGTTCAACGAATGGTCATTCACCGTATCTTTCGATGATGATGGGCTAAATAAGAATTTTGTTGTTTTTATGTTAGGTTACGTTTCCACAGCACTACTAGCATTGCAGTAGAAAACTGCTGGATGACAGATTGTGAGGTTGTTTAAAATGGAAAAGAGGTGAAAATATGCGAGCAGTTCTACCACTTCATTCAACAAAATTGAAATCGAATCACATATCTCACTCAATCCATCGATCCCATTGCCAGTAGTGCCCTGGTTTAATCTATTAAAGGACTTACGTCAGCAGTATGTGCATCATTTCTGCCACAATTCCACTGCTAAAGGAAAATGGTGCGTGTGCTGATTCACAAATAGTTCGCAGCATGCAGGCCCTTCCGGCCAGACCTTTTCTAAATAAATTACAAATTGAGCACGAAAAACACTTCCCTTCAATTTAGGACGGTTTCAGTCACTACCTCTCAGCCATTGCTTCAAGTCCTTTGTACAATGTCCACCGGAATGTTTGGAAATCATTTTGCTTCGTTATCCGATAATCCTCTGGCGCAAATTCCTCATCGTCGGCCACTTCATTCCACTCGTTCGAATAATTTTCCGGGGCCTCATCTTTGGTCGTCAATCCGGTACCGATCTGGACGGCTTCCACGTCATATTTCTCGTAGTGGTCGGTATCGTTTTGGCTTCCGATAGAAATAACAGGAGCTGCACTTCTTCGGCGCCGTTCGATGGGACGTACAATCGGGTTAAATGGGTCTTGTAAGAAATGCAGAACCATTGACGTGTTGTCCGGCAATAAGTATTCCGATTTCAATACGTAACCGATTGTGACGGACTCATACTCTAAGTCAACAGGGATACCGATACCACAGATGAGCTGAAAAAGATTTCAGTTCGATTGCAGAGCCAGCTTCAAGACCGTATAGACCGTAGACGTTTTAATTACTTGCATCCTTGTCGGTGATGTTGGTGGAAAGATAAGAAATCTTTTCGATCTTTTCGAATGATCCGTAGCCGACGTCATCGTCACGGCTATACCGACCAGAACAATCACCATTGTCGCTTTCATATTTCTAACAATTTCGTCTTTCGATCAATGAATAAATGAAAATCCGCTGCTCAATCAGTAGATGGTAAATGGTAACTAAACGTGATCGACACAACCAACTTAACGTGTAGAACAATGACTCCGAGAATTTGAAGAAAGAAATTGATGAGTCGCTAATTGGCATACATCACAATCTGTAACGCATTTCATCGACAAGAAATTGTAACGGAAATTTGTTCAATTAAAAATGCTAATTGGCCTACGTCTTCAATGGATTGTTTCAAGCGCATCGATGCCTTATATAGTTGCGATGTATATAGTATAGGTATGGTGGCAATGAAGATTTTAGTTTTGTCTGGTCAATATGTCTTTTAGATTAGTTCGATGATAGAACGTTCTGCATGGTGAAGACGTTACCCTATAATATTCTGGTTAAGTCTGTTCGTTAAGTCAGACATTTATTATCACCAGCCAACGCATTTATTGTTCACCATTTGATGGCATAGGTATGGAGCGGACTCGATGCATTGTGTAAACTCTCAGCCCCCTTGATTTAAAATTTTTGCAATTTGTTCCAATCGCTCTATTCGTCCCATCCCATATACTTAAGATCAGTGAGTAGGGACTCATTACATTTATTCCATTCGTCTCTATTTTCTGAACTAAGTCTTGAAAGTTTAGGGACAGTAGGAAACAAAGACAAAAGCTTTTCTGTTAAGTATAAAGCGCTAAGAGAATGGACATTGTCCCTAATTGTAAAAAAACACTCGTGTAAATTACAGCCCTCGCTTGGCTCTAGCCTCAGCCTCGCTCGTTAATGCTAAATACCGAAGTTGCCGTTTTATCGCAAAAAACTTCTTTTGGGATTTGCCTTAGATTTCGTTGGTTTGAGCCAATCATTTCTGACCGATGGACACAGATCTCGTACGGATCTTTTGTACTACCTATCAGTCCTTATTGAAGTCCTTAAAGAAGCCCTTTTCAGATCTTCCTCTCCACATTAAGGTTCCGACCTGTCCACAACGTTAAACCCTACGCAAGAGCCAACAGTCGGATAGTGGACTCAGATCCAGATCCAGATGTAGTCGTATTCAATTTTATAGCATCGGAAGACTTTCAGGATTCACTTTCCATGGAAGTAGCCTTAAATCCACCACCGCTGGAACAGAATTTTTTCACACACTGGCTAGATTGATCAGCCTAAACAGATTGTAAGATAACGGCAACAGGACACTCATCAAGTACACCAAACATAGGGAGAGAGACTAGACCACCTTGCCGAGAACTCTTTTAACAAACATTTAAGAACTATTGGAAACCGGACAGGTCACACCACACAGCCTCTGTTACTGTCTAGCCTTCCCAACCAAAAGAAATTTGATGCTCTCTCGCCGCTTCGATATTATTCATCTTCGAACTTAACCTCAAAGAAATCTTTCTTCGGCGATTACAACTAAAATCTAGGTAATCGGTTAAGAATTACTCGAATTATCATGGGAACAAGTAGGAACTTATTGTTACGGACAATTCGAGATTTACTTTTCGTTGGCTTTGTTTGTTACCACATGCATTTCGTCTCGTAACAGTAGCATCTCTCTTTTCCTCCAATCCACACGCACAAGCTAGTGCAAAACCAACGACTCTTAAAACCAGATAGTTAATAACAGATGACAGAGGCGGAAGTAACGCCATCTGTTATTAATTCTCTGCTCAAAAAATTTCTCTTTTGAAAGCATAGATTTGTATTTCAATGCTAGGAGCAGCACTGCAATACGGTTCTCTTTAAGCTTTTTAGACATAGAAATACAGGGGCAACCAATTTCATTGTTGTGTACGAAGCGGCAGTGTTAATTCAAAAGTTTGCTAGATTTGCTTCTTCTATGTTTAGTTGTCATAGGTGGCATATGAATTGTCAAATTTCATCCATAGAACCATAACCTCAATAATATCTCTGTGTAAATCGCGTAGGCGACGTTGCTCGATTTATATGAAATATCACGTAAGCGACGTTGCTATGGATGAAATTGTCGTTGTTCGGGTTGTCAAAGTTCGTCAAAGTTCGTGTTCACATTTACTTGGAACAAACCTATAGATGTCACTAAAGTGGACTCCGTCCTCCACAGCCAATCTACTTTAAAAGGCTTTAAAAATGGGTTTAAATTTTGTGGTCACCTTTTCCAAAACAAAATCCGTCGTCACTAAACCAAACCTTTTCAAACAAATTTTATTTCTTCATATGCGAAGAAGCTACTCCGTTCTGTCACATTTTTGAAGAAAAACCCTTTCCGTTCCAACTCACCCCCTCACGCGTCCAACACAAAAGTTTTACGGTGGACAACTGTTCGGGAAATCACATCTGGCCTGACTCACTATCTTCAGAGGCGGCACCTTCGAAATCAAACCGAGCAATGTATTCAAGATCTGAACAACCTCTAAGAACAGTGTGAACAGGAGTTGGGGTGGCTGTTGACACAACACGTACGCACCTTCTTCACCAATGCGACAGTACGAATAGAGTAAACAGATATTGTCTCCGGTTCCGATTTGCCGAACCAATTTGATGCTGTTCCGTTGAGTGGATGGTAATGTTCCGACAGTGCCAGGTCCAATTGCAGTCAGATCACACTGAAAGTAATCGGATATGGATGTGTCGCAGTGGTCCAAGCGCAGACACCAATCCGGCGATTCGAAATAACCGGTCAAAGTGTTGTTCGGTCCGTTGTTAAACGTTTGCTTCTGACAATTGGCAACGGGGCTTACGCTGGTTGCGAAAATTTTGTAGAATGTTCCATTGAGTTTCTGCAGTCGGTGTAAGGAAAAATGATTTTGGCGGAATTATTGGAAGAACTAAATTCTTACATTTAGCAATGAAACGTCGTTCTTAAGGGCCGAAAATATTGGACAGTCTTCGCAGTGGGCAACGCCAATCACTGTGATGACCAGTAGAAGTCGTAACATTATTTTACCAAGGGATGGGACTTGTGCTCGCTCTGAATGCGGAGGGAACGATGAATGATATGATTGTTGTGGGCTTCTAATGTACGCATTTGATCTCGCATTTGATACAAGGTGTTGTATGGTAATTCGTCTCTTGTTTGAACAGTTGGACAATTGTAAAATTGAGAGCTTCGTATGCTAGTAAATTATACATTCCTGACAAGAACTCTGGCAAAAACTTTGCATAAATGTTTGTCTTAATAATGATACGCAAATCGAAAAAAAACACGTGGGCGAAAAGTGGATTGAACATTCGAATCATTATCGAGTGTTCTCTGTTCAAATCTTCTGCTTTTTAATTCTCATAATAAGGTCTTAAAACAGGTCAGGCTTGACCAGACATGAATTGACCTGAAATCTGAATCAGACATGACGTGAAACGTGACAGGTGACAGTAAACCTGACCTGACAGATTTCAGAAATTCAGGTTCAGGTAAGGTTACGTTTTTTCAACCGTCGACCGATTCCAAGCATTTCTACTAATTTTCAACTGAAAGAAATGTGTGATCGTGAGCGGAGCGAGCAAGTTTTTTTGAAAATTGGTTCTCGTCTACTCTCCGTTTGAATTCCATTTCCATTCTTTCAGAAAATATTTTTCCCTATTTTAACAACTTTACAGTAGTTTCCTCAACATCTGCCACTTGTGACGCAAATATTTAATAATAATAATAATAATAATAATAATAATAATTTTCTTTCTAAAA
The DNA here is from genome assembly GCF_014529535.1 of Bradysia coprophila. Taxonomy (NCBI): domain Eukaryota; kingdom Metazoa; phylum Arthropoda; class Insecta; order Diptera; family Sciaridae; genus Bradysia; species Bradysia coprophila. Next base: position 1,637,646 of record NW_023503496.1, on the reverse strand, counting down.
TTTTGTGGGTCTATTTTTTGACAATAAAACTTTTTGTGTACGAGCGCACACCAGTCTGTCGTTCTAAATAACCAATTTTTCAATCAGCTGTCTACATTTTCCTCACTGAATGCCATTTGCGATACTTTTTGCGTATCGCCATAGCATCTGAACCAAGCACTAGAACAGATTTTTTTAACGGAAATTTAGCCTCTCATATGATCTGCCACAAAATAAACAACATTTTTTGAACCGCCACAAGTATAAATTTAATGAGAGTCTCTAAAGCGGCAAAAATTTAAAATTTTTAGTTCACTTTAAAACGTAGACGAGTAGGTTTCTAGAAATTCGCACAAATAATTGTCAAATATTGTCATTTAATGAAAATTTGTCTATGAACAATCAGATGAAACATTTCGATAAATATCGAAACCAAAATACTGTCAACAACTAGAGCATGTGTGTCCTAAATATAGTATACCGGCAACTCTGATCTTTATAATGACAACTTGGAAAATCTGTTCTAGTGCTTGGTTCAGATCCTATGGTATCGCGATATCATTTCTTTTGTAAGAAGATTTTTTTTGAGAATTTGGTATAACCGATAGGGATGGGAGGCGTTCAAAATTATCGATAATATCAATCGAAACAAATTATCGATAATCGATTAATCATATCGTTATCGATAATTTAATAATTATCGATAATTATCAAAATATCGAAATTCGATAATTATCAAAATGTCGATATTTTGATATTTATCTGAAAATTCATGATAATATACCGATATATCGGAATACATCGATAAATATCGGATTTTCGGACCGAAATATCGATATATCGAATTATTATCGATGTCTTGATAATTATCAAAATATCAATAATTATCGATTATCGATATTTTTTGATAATTTTCGATAAAAAAAAGCCGATAATTATCGATTATCGATAATCATTTTCATTATCGCCCATGCCTAATAACCGAGGGTATAACGCAAAGCTTTTCTTGAAAATCCCTCAAACATGCCATATTTGCCAAGATATAAATCACATAGCTTACGGTTAAAATGCTCAGAGCTCCCACATAGACGACTTTTTAGTAAAACCCTGAAACACCCGTCGACTAGAATCCAAAACTCTACAACTTTGTCTTTGAATAGAACTTTCTATCTGCCATATTTTCCGAGTTATGGGTGACATAGCTCAATAGCTTATAGCTCCGAAATTTTAAACTTTTATGAAAATTCCTTCAAATTGGTTTCTTATAATTAAGTCCTTGACATTAGGGTGGGTTGATTTTTCCAACTTTAAAATCCACATCCAGTGGATTGTCTAGCTGGAAGATACTAAACTTGTGGCATCATTTTCGTTTCCGCACACTTGAGTATCACATTTGTATTTGAAAATCTGATTTTTTTACATGGAAAATCGATTTTTCATACGAACTTTCGTCATTCGTGGGATACTAAAAAGTGTGCGGAAACTAAAATGATGCCACAAGTTTAGTTTCTTCCAGCTACTCTGGATTTTAAAGTTGGTAAAATCGACCCACTTGACATACCCTGAAAATGATCGAAAGTTTCATTGTAACAAAGTAACAGAAGGACAAAGGTTGGTAAAATTCACCAATTTCAAAACGTATGAAAATCCGTTTCTTCATACAAATTTCCAAATTTTAAAATTTAATATCTCGGCCAAATCTTAACCTGTTTTAACGTGTGATAGCTCGATGAACTCGTATGGACGCCCAGATTACGAATAAAATACTTTGGCCTTTGGGGCAGAAGCAAAGGGGAAAAGTCAAAAAGTTCGTGCATCCTCAGTCCAACGGACTTTTTTTTCACATTTTTTAGTGTGAACGGACCTGCTTCACGGCCCTTCACTAACGTAGGACCATGAAATTCTACCAAATTTCCTGTTAATATTGGGTTTGGTAAAAATATTGAAATTTCCCGGCAAAGAATATTTCTTTTCAATCTTACTGAAGCAACATACCTATGTAAATTGTAAACCTTAAAGAGGGTTCCTGAACACAGATGGCTTCATGTCATCATAATTTTTGAACAATGTTTTCTTCATATCATCAGAAAGGGAGTGTAGCGAGAAAAGTAGCACGAGCGCAGCGAGCGAAATTTTTTGTTTAATCACGATTCCAGTTCAACGACAAGGCTTTTGTTTATATTTTACCCGATTCACTTCCCATTGTATACTCGTCTGTTTTCATCTGATTATCTTAATTCCTGATTTCTCTTCGTTTACCACTCATTTCGCCAATTTTATGGTTATCTAGTTTTTTAGTCAATTCCCACTCTAGGAAAACCAAACTAGGAAAATTAAGGTGGTAAAACTGTACATAACAGTGTAATCTGTCATAGCAAACCGAAAAATAAAGGAAAAAGAGAAGAGAGACCAAAAATGTACCACGAAATCATTACGTCGTAAACGTATCATAACCCGATAATGTTGTTGTATGCTGTAGATAACATTACCGAATCGGTCTGTTTATTTAGACAGTTTTTGGTCTTCTTTATAGCGATCATCTCAAGCATTTCTCTCTTTTTCTTCTGGCTTTCGCGATGCACAGTTTTAACTTCATTCCACATTGGCGTATGGCCGGTCTCAATTGAATGTGCAGACAGAGCGCTGTGTTCACCGTTACTAATGGAAATGTTATACTTGTGCTGGTAAATTCGGTCTTTCAGAAGCTGTTCTGTTTGGTAGTTCCCATGTACGCGAAACCACAAGAGCAAGGGATCCTGTAGATTAACTCAGACTGTAGTAGTTTCGGCGTCTTGTCTTTCAACTTGCTGAACAACGACTTCTTGAGACTATTTCTCCCTTTACCAACCCTAAATATATCTGGAAATTAAACAATTTGATCTGACCTATTTTGACTTTTCATTATTTCTTCCCGATGGGCTGGGTAGATTTCGCAGTATCAGATTTTTCGGCAATTTTTTTTTGGATTATTTGAAAATTACAGTAACCGACCTTGACCTCCCCAGCCATCTGTGTCACCATTCACAACTGAAATCTTTCATTTGTGGCCACGCTAACAAACTTTAAGACTTCAGGCGATTGGGGAACAAGCGGTCTCCGATTTGAATCAGTGCTAGCTCGTTGGATGCGTCTTTCAATTCTAGCGAGCGCTTATCTTTCACTTTAAAAAAATGTTTTCTGTAAAAACCGTTCAAAAGTACACCCAAAAAAAAGTTCTACGTTTCAATCGCCCAAAAACACGATAAGACCAATGGTTTACTTATCCGTACACTATGTACATTAAAAACGTACAGTAAATGTCCGACAGGCAATGACGTTTAAGAGCGATATCGCGAAAACGTCGAACAAAATCAAACATTTTGGGACAAGGGGTCGCGCACATTATTGCGTTATAGCTCATTCGATTCCTTGAACTGTTGCGAGTAAAACGTAGTACTACGTTTGGAAAAATATATTCAGATTTCGGTGCCAGAGGTCGTGAAGTAAGGGTCTGTCAAAAGGTGGCCAAAATCGTTTTTTTGGTATAACTCGAGTGAAACAATTTTGGTTTTTTTTATAGCTAGGTTTGAAGGCCTTGAAGAGACGCACAATTTGAGTTTACATACCATCGGGTGCATGGGCACCTGTCGGTGGTATCAGCCATTATAGGTGAAAAAAACCGACATTTTCCCGAGTCCCTGGCCAGCTGCAGTGCCCATATTCCGTGACATGGTATATATGGTGAGAGAGCCTAGCCTCTGTAGTACCATACCATGGAAAAACATCCTTGGTATAGATCCACTGCAGCGGACGGGAGCGACTTTTGTGGAAGTCTACCCAAAATCGACCAAATTTCACCATTTTTTCCACTTTTTTGAGTCTTTTTGCGTCGTCATTCATTATTAAGAGCTTAATAAGAGTGAAAGGAACTAAATTAAGGAGAACCACGACATATCCACAACGGTCACACACACTGAGCACCCAAACTTAAGAACAAAAGCAACTTAATTCATGATTCGTAATGATACAATCATATCACATCATCTACATTGATGGCTTCTGACGAGAAAACAAGCAAAAAAATAAAATAAAAACTGAGCACTGGATTTGAACCCGCCACCTCTTACTTGTCAGGCTCAGACGTACTAGCTGAACTAACAGGCTGCTGAGAAGAGTGAATGTAATTTCGAACAGCTTATAATGTACGGTTGAAAAGCAAAGTGAACCATTTATTGGGCCAGTAACATGGTTGTGTTTTTTAAGTTTCAGTTTCTAATTATCAAAATGTTTGTCGATTTTTTTAAATTTTAATAAAGTTTTATTCTGCAATTGAATTTTTCCCAACTAATCAAATATGCCTTCGGCTCGGATATGCAAACTCTCCACTTGTCAAAATAACCGTTTCCAAAGCTTGTTGCTTATAACCACACTTGTGAGTTCGGCTCGTATCACAAAATTGATCCCTCATTTAATGAACAACCTCCGCAGCATCCAATGTTATCTACTATTACTTAACAAATCTATGCATTGCCTAACCACATCAAAATTAACTTGTTTGAGGATATACAGTGTCGTAGGCGTCTCACTTGTCAAATATAGAAATCACAACTGTCACCTTATAAGTACGGATTAATCGTACAGCAGTGTACGGATCAAGTGGATCAAGTGTACATCGATGTACGGATAAAACTCCCAAAAACACGATAAGACCAATGGTTTACTCATCCGTAAATTGTACATTTTAAACGTACTTTCTACGAGTTACTCGTTAAAATTGGGCGATTTTAATGTACATCCAAATTCTCATTTTTTTGGGTGTAAAGACAATTCAGAAGGTACTGTAAACAGCTTTTCGGCAATAGCTCTAGAAAAAATTATTTTAAATTATTGTCATGTTGTGCTAATGTCGGCCTTGGAAAGACCTACAGGTAGAGTATACGCACTGGCTGGTGCAAGTACACCCACGAGAGTGATGACTAAAAATATAGCAGATGATCGGAGAGTCAAACAAAAACAAAAATTCAAAAAAAATTCCTTCGATTCGGTTTTATTCGAGCAACGCCAATTCTTGCCGAATGCTTGCAATCCTTTTACAAAAGTCATCGGTCAATCTAATCCTGCGATTCAACGCTATCAATTCCTTAGCATCGTCTGCCATCCGATCGATTATTTCCTTCGTTCGAATGTCATCGGAATTACAATCGGACCCGCTTCCATTATTCGGCTGTGAAGTCGTCACTCCAACATTGCAGTCATGTTGAATAGAACACGAACCCAGTTCCCGCAAAAATTTAATTTGAAGTTCGGCACGACATCTCTTTGAATTCGTTCCCCTCGACTGCATGAAATCGAACAACTCCATTTTCACATTCTCATCGCCGGTTACATTATCCAGTTGAAAGTCTTCATTATTTGCTTCGCTGAACACCCGGACGTACGCAATGAACGCCGCTTTTCTGACTATGGGATCCGGATCGGCGAAACCTTTGTTGAACAGCTGCCGTATCAGCTGTAAAATGTCTCTTTGATGCTCAACGCTAAAGTAATTGATAGCGACGTGCCGGAGGTAGTGCAGGACTTCCAACTGGAGAAAAATTGTGACGCTGGACGAGTTAACGATTGCCGACAGTTTACGTAGAATTTGCAAGTGTTGACTGTTGTTGAGACACCGTTGGTACGCCATGGAGATTCGGATTAGTGTTACGATCAACGGTGAGTAGGTCTTTGGTCGATGGATCAAATTTAAGTTCCACAGCTCCAGGAGGTACGTCGGTACGGATATGGCTTTTGATTGTGGTATCGTTTCCAGTAAACGAAGATGTTCGATCTGTGAATGGAGAGTATGAGGTGGGTTGTGAGTGTAGACAGGAGAAGGAGCTTAGAAGTTAAGAGATGCTGTGGCCATGACGGGACAATTGAATGAATAGTAGCGAGCACCTTTAGTAAGTCGATACGAATGCGCGGACTACATTTTGGAGAATTATAGGATTACCGGCTGACCAAACCACAAAGTCTAATCAGTTTGTTCAGTATGCTACTCCCGGACTCACTAATTTATAAAATGCGGCATCGGTTCGGTCGATCAAAAACGCCTTCAGCAACTCATCAACTTTCGTGTGAACATCCATTACTTCCCTTGCTTCGCAGCCCCTTCGGTGAAGACCTACTGCAGTCCAGAATTTAATGTTGCTCAATATGCGCTTGTCGGAAGACACTTTCGCTCTGTACGAACCGGAGAGACCATCGTACAGATTCCGAAGTAAAACGTTCACATGAACCGATGCCAAGTGGTTCGACTGAACGGTTGAATGTTTTGCGTTGACTTCCGACCAAAACAGTATCAAACTGTAGCACTGCTCCTCGGATAGACACCTGAAATGAGCATCAACGAGAGTAAGCACCAGCCACATCCGGAAAAGGTGAAAAAGAATTGTTCACCCGATCCACGATCTCCACAATGCCATCCAAATGTATCCCGCCGAAATGTTGTTACACTGTAGCAGCTTCGTTACCAACAGCCCTGGAACGACATCTGGATTCACGGACGACGTTGGTGCTGAGCATCTGATCAAAATGTTGGACAAAGTTTCGATGGTGTTTTGGTGCATATGATGTTGGTCGAACATTGACGATGGATCGGTCGACAGGCACTCTACCATTTTATCGATGACGTTCGAATGTTCATTTTTCATGAAGTAACGCACTGAGTCGCTGTCCTCATCCCCCAACAGTTTCTTAGAAAGTTCCAGTCCAACGGAGAGGAGATCGATCGAGTATTCGTCGGAGGATATGCGTCGAAAGCTCTGCGAAACAAAGTAGAAAATGAGTCGAAACAGTCGTTTAGTAGCTCAATGACAAAACTGACAAACCTCGGCAAACTCGTCGCACTTACAAATCAGCAGCAACACCTTTTGTAGTCCCGACACTAAGCCCTGATTGAGAAGTGCGTTCGTTGGGGAAAGTGTTCGGATTGTTCTGAAAAACCAAAGGTCCAGTAACACGGAAAATGTTCCACCGAAACTTCCGACCTACCTCATCATTGTCAGCAATGTCGTGAGTATGTGATGATGTCCTCTGAACTTGTCATGTGAATAAACTGCTGCCAATCGTTGAAAAACGTTTGTGATGAACACTATCGTCTTGCTGTGAAGCTTTGACGTCCGCTCCGACGATGACTGGAAGTGGTGTTTCGTTGAAACAAAAATTCCGCCTTCACCTACCGTCCTTACCTCAAGCATCCCGTCCAAACCACACCGAATGCAAAAGCATCCCGTCTTAACGACCGACAACAGATATTCGAAACAGTTCGACTCGTCGCCTTCTGCCGCCAATCGTTCGATTGATTTCGGTAATTTTCCGACACAAATGGCAACGATGCAACGCCAAACGGCCACTAGAAATGTTGCCTCCTCGGCTTTGAAGGCGAATTCGGCCATTTCACACAGCAGGACGATTACTGCGAAGAAAATCGAGAAAGTTGAGCATCGACCAGGGAAGGTTGTTCCGTTCAAAAATGTTGGCAAACCTCGATTGACGAAAGTGGCATCGTTGTAGGTAAGATCATCGGGCAGGTAGTTAGCTTCGTTGGATTTGAGATGTTCGAGCAGTTTCGCGCGGATTCCATTGACGCATCCAGTGATACTGTTTAATCGTTCCGATTCGATTGCATTGTCACGTCTATGGATTGTACATATGAATTGACGTCACTTATGCCACAACCGGTAAAACAAGCACTCTCTCACCTCTCAAAAATCAGTTTGTAAAGTTGCAGCAGCAGATCTAAAACGCCAATCGCAAGGCTCTGCAGTACCTCGCTTGGTCCATCACAAGTCGAATCGACAGTGTCGCATATTGCTAAATTGACCGAATTAATCACGGAACATAATGTATCGAGCTGCGACGATTGAAGAAGCTTCAAGGAGGGAAAATATGCACAATTAAACCGTCGTCAACCATTTCAAGACACGCAGGGTAACGGCACTCTGTTTGGTCTCTCTCTCTCTTTCTCTCTCTCTCTCTCTCACAGAGTCGGTTTTCTCTTTTGGGGCTCGGAACTAAAGGGGACTGGCGCTGCCGTTACCCTATCCGTGTTGACAGAGAGAAGTTTGTCAATCACTCCCTCCGCGAACACCTCATGAACATAATGTACCTCACACAGACTTTCCTTCAGCTTCGGAACGACAATGTCACATAGTTGAAGTCGTTCCGCACCGCTGTTGAATCGGTTCACGAAATATTTGAGCGCAAGAATTTGGTTGGTCACTGGATGGTTGATTTGATGTTCAATTCCGTATAAACGGCCCGATTTAGTTGTGTGTTAAGGGAAATTGTCAATTAGAGCAAACTGAAATGTTGTGTTGGTTCAAATGGTTGCAAAAGGATATTTTATACAGCTCCGATGATTGGCACTTGTTCACCGGTAGTTCGAGAATTTCAGCAGTAGTCATTGCTAGAAATTGATTGATGCTCGGCACTTTCGGTGATAGTTGGGTACACATTTTGTCTTAAAATCTAATAACAAAAACACCAAAACAAAACAACTTTCGGCACTTCGTTTATAACCAGTTTAACCGCTTTCCTAAACGTCATCGTTTGCTTGTGCGGCTTGTGCGTCGATGTCATTGGTCGTTTGATTCAAACTTTCAGAACTAGATGGCACCACCGTGCAAGTTTTGAAATTAATATTTTCTGTTGTTGCGTTACCGTCAACCTTTAAAAATCGAATCAGCCCTCTCAAGACCCAAACTGTGTGTAATACACTGAGTATTGTTTGACAGGGATTATGTCGTTCCTTTTTATATGAAGTATTGAGTATCTGTGAAAGGAGTTTGTAAGCCGAAAAAACACCTCCGTTTTCCAAGCGTTTTGCTTCCGTTGACTTGGCAGATGGGTTTGAACAAAAGAGTTCATGTGGTAGTGTTTTGATGTTTATCAGGGCGTGTAGATTCTCGTAGCGTTCGTAACTTTAAGAATTCGTAACTTGACAGTTCTTATGGGATTTTATACACCCGATTGTCAAGGTACGAAAATTTGTAGTGACGAAATGAAGTAAATAAATATAAAATATTTATCAAAAAAAAAAAAAAATACGAGAATCGTCGCCCAGTTAAACAAAATTCCTATTCACCGTGTATAAGTGAGAGAGTTGGCGAAACGACAACCTATTGTTCCATGTCGGGGTCTGCTGTCAGATTCTTTTGTATTATCGATGACAGCAGACCCCGAGTTGATTTTCCATCTCGCTCTACTTAAACACCGTATAGATTAGTGTAAAATAGCGGGTTCTTCGCTCAAAGTGTCAAATAAGTTGTCAATTTCACAAAGCTAACTTCAAAAGATGTTTCGTTCACAAAGCCACCCCTTGAGATATAATGAAAATTTGTGTGGGGTCTCACCATCCAATACTTTTTTGTTCGATTTGAGGTTAGCTTTGTGAAAATGCCAACTTATTTGACAGCTCAAACAACATTGAAAATGAATTTTTGCAAGAGAACTGTCAACAAAACGGAGGTAAATTTGAATCATGTTCAATTTTTCCTTTGTTTACTTTTAATACATATCTAGCGCACTTCCGGATTGAATAATAGCAAATAAAATTTACTGATGGGCTTCGGATGGCGGGCTACAACCTTTTCACTTGGTTGGAAAATAGAAAATGTTGGGGCGATATGATATCAAATGAGTCGCAATAATATGCAATGAAACTGTAAACCCAGACGATGTGTACAACTTTTCATTGTTTCATTTTAACCTACTTACAAACAACACACGCGCCCCTAGAAATAATTCGTTTGACTAAAACATAGCACTGCTCCGAGCATTGACATAGACAATATTCGGGGGCCAATGAACATTGGTGTCTATGTTTCATTTGTAAACATTAATTTTCGTGACATCAATGCGCTACAATGCATTGGTTATATGAGTTAAAACACACCATAGCACTGAACCAATCACTAGAGCAGATTTTTAACGGAAAATCGACCCCGTTTCTTATACACAACATTTCGATGCAGCAGCATATCATTCCAAGCTCTCACACTTAATTGATATGAGAAATTTTGACTACTGAGTCAAGGAAGCCCCTCCTGATAAATCACTTCTCGTGCTTGGTGCAGTGCTATGAACAAACAATACAAACAATCTTAAGCGGCAGCTCTTATCACCAAATCCCAAAATTTAACCATATAATGAAAGAGTGCTTGCTAATAGAGTGTTATGATGAAAGAGAAGAAGATATTTTGACACGTATCCCAAGGCAAGTTAATATAAACTGGTCTTCTGTCCTCTCGCTCTCAACGTACCACGTTGAAAGAGAAGCAAATACTTTGACAAGTACCCCAAGGCAAGTTATAATAACTAGTCTCCGGTTTTCTCGCTCTGATCATAACAGTCTATTCAGTGTTAATGCTAGCAGGACTGAATTCTCTTGAAATCTTTCTCGAATTTCTCGAAACAGATTTTCAAGAAAATATTTTTAGCTATGGATGGCGAAGGCCTTTGTCGTTATCAATCTTCAAAATTTCTGTTGTCAACCTTTCAACCTGTCAATCTACTGTAAGCGATGGCTCATGCACATTGATGCAAAAAACCAACAAATTTCTCGTCTAATTTCATTATACGAATAATGACCCACTGGCGATCGAATGCTTTTTGGTTGAGTTTTGATTAGCCTGTTTACTTTCTTGTTCTCATGTAACAGTGGATGTATAATGCGTATACGATTAGACGGTGCGTTTTTTTTGTCAATGAACTTTCTGTAATAATCACACACATAACTTTGGACGCAAGAAGTCGACATATCCCAACGTTCAAAAGACAAATTAATTGAGTTGTAATGTTCGACTGTTACACGATGTCTGCTTTTTCTCCGTTGAGCTGAGCATTACTCAGCCAGCAGTAAAAAAGGGGTATCCCATTGCGGTATTACACAAAATGCTTTCTTCTCACATTAAATTTCAATAAATCATCTTTTTTCGGCTCATCATCTCTTACTAAACATCATAATTCGATGAGAAATTCTGCTTGTAATCACATATCGCCGTGTGTGCAATGAGCAACAATTAATTTTGTTGTTTTATAGTAAAAGTATCGAAATTTAGATGGACTACACTTGTTGGTATGGCTGCATATTACTGCATGCTGACCGTCTTCAGTTGAACCAATTTCCCTTTTAAAAGAACGCCTTTCTCGAAATCAAATTACTTAAATCTTAAGGGACTTGCTAAACCGAATGGGAAAGAGAGATAATCCTTAAGGCAGAGCGAAAAATTTCTCATTTTGTCCAACCAGAAAGCTTACATTTTAGAAAAATGATAACAGATGGCGTTGCGACGACTCTACATGGCTATGTACTGTTGATGTGATTGATGCATACTTTAAAACTAACTTTTCTGTTGGGTTTCCATGTTGCAATCCGAAGTCCAACAGAGAAATGATAATAGATGGCGTTGACCCTCCGGGCCGTAGTGGCAACACCATCTGTTATCATTTCTTTGTTACCTTTGTACTTCGAACTTCAACAGGGAAACTCATGTTATGCCCAAATTGATGGGCCATCAAAGTGACTTATAAATCACATCGACCGTTCAGAGGGCGACACTTAATTTTGTCGTCGCTGTCAACACACAAAAAATGACTTGATATCGTGCACCGAAGGGTATTTTCTGGTTGGCTCAGAAACAAATTGTATTTCGCCAAGAAACGCAAACATGTTGCCTCTCTTTTGCTGTACGTTCGACCATTGTCCACTGTAGCTCTGTTAGTCATTTCTTTGTCGGCCATTTAGAAATTATGTGAACAATTTTGTCACAACGTTCGTTCTGTCTATTTTTCAAGTTTTCGTTTGTTAAATTTTGTAAATTTCGTCGCTTAAACGTAAAAGTACCATGGACAACAATCTCAACCAATTAAACAACGAGTTTCACGGGGAGAGGCAGGTTAGACAATAAACGAACATTTCTAATTGCATGCGGGAAACGTACGGTTTTTTTCGTTCTTTCAGAACCATATCCTGCAATTGGCCGATCATTGTCTGCTGGAAGTGTTTACGCAGAAGTCTTTCACTTTGTTGGATTTGTGTTCCATAGCTGAGACCTGTCAACGATTCCAGGAAGTTGTCCAACGCGCCTCTCCGAGAGAGCTCTGCATTCGCATTAGGCACACGGGCGATTACGACATTAAAACCCGATATGCACTCACCAGCACCAACGGGCCTGGCATCGAAAGAATCTTCAAAAATTTCGGCCCGCTCCTCACTGGCATCTCGATAGCAATTCCGAGGGTGGCATTCTCGTACGAAGAGTACATCAAACAGAATATGGAGGTCGTTCAACGACAGCAACAGAAGCAGTACGAGGGATCAAATTTTGTGCTGCATGTGGTGGCACGGTTTTGTGTCGATAGTTTGAAAGTCTTGAAGATTTGCGGTTTGAAAGTGCCGCGTTATATCACCGAAGAACTGAGGCCAATATTTGCTCGGTTGGAGGTGCTTAAAATAAGAGACGCTGTTGTATCGGACGACGACACACTGTTTGCGGGCTGCGATGCATTGACGGAACTGAGAGTCGTTCACGTCGACAATTGTCAGGCCATTCTAGCGAACATTTTCCCCAAATTGGAACTATTCGGCTACGGGAAGCCGTACAAGCCGAGCTGTACATACTGGTCGGATGTGTCAGACTCACAAAAGGACGTAGTCGTCGACCGTTTGTCAACGTTCATTTTACTTCATTTGAGCCTGAAGAAGGTCATTCTGGCTAACAAAATGGACGCGCGCTTTCTGCGCATATTTGAAGACGGTTTCGACAAATTGGAGGAGCTGGGTCTGAATATGTCGGGAATAAACGTTGCTTCTCTACATCAACTTGGCGCATTGAAGTCGCTGAAAACCCTGAAACTTATGCACGCCTCGTGTGGGGATTTAACATTCGTTCCGGCCATGGCCAAATTGCGTGAATTATACTCGTACGATTGCCGTTTGCCGGACGATCGTTCGTTTCAATTCTACTTTCTGCTTCAATTGACAAAGTTGCACATCATGCATGGAGAGACACCCGTTCCGGATGTGGTTCACATAGTCCAGCAAATGATTCACCTGAGAATGCTGACCATTTTCGATCTGGAGAAGTTTGTGTTGGACAAGGAGACGTTCACCAAAATTGTCGCCATCGTTGATGGACGGCCGCAACGGCTGACGATCAAATGTAGATTCGATTTTGATGCGAAAAAATGGAACGAAAACCAACATGTTAGATTGCTGCACGTTGAACGATCGCCTGTGCATCCGAATTTTTGAATAAATTTTTCTTTTGTGTCTGAAACGTTGACTTTCATTCTGCATCGTTAGCTCGTTCTGTCAATAAAGGAATGTTGCCCATCGACGGCCACTGATGAATCGACAAGAAACTGAACTAACATTTTAGAAAAATTATTGGCCTGTTGGCCCATATGAAGTAGAAGAAGAAGTAGAAGGTGTGAGCGTGTTGAAGAATTTAAGAATTCTTTGTAAATACATAGTCATTAACGTAGCGATAGTGGAGTTCTTGACGTAGTTCTATTCCATCTACATATATAAGAGGAACGCCAGGAGCTAGTAAATCGTTATTCAGACAAACATTCAAACGTTTCCAAACTTCTCTTTTTTATAAATGAAAATCAAAGAAATGATAACAGATGGCGCTGCGCGATTTAGTTTTCGTTCAATTCTTTGACAGCTGTTCGCGTCATCATATTCAAAGTATTTTGACATAAGCTGACGCCTCACTTTTAAACTCTCTTTGTCATAGCTAAAACTGTCATAATCTTTGGATAGAAACATCACTTGACGCGCACTAACATTTTAGTTTCGATTTTTATACATTTTGTTGACTGATATTTTCTGATATTGTACGTCCGCGTGAAGCGGCAATTCATTTTTAAAATCATTTCGTTGTTGCATCGGTTAGAAAAAAGTAAGTCTTAAAAGTCGACAGTGTTTCCGTCCCACGAAGCAAGTATGAACGACCTGCCTCGTGAAATAATTATCGAAATTTTACGATTTCTGCCTGGAGCAGATTTGAAAAACGCATCATTGGCATGCAAACTGTAAGTGTTTCATTGAAATTATTGCAATTTTCGAGGGGAAAACTACCCGAGCAAATACTGGGACGGGTGCTATTTGCTTTTGGTACCAATAGATGCCAGTAGACACCAACAGCCGGCAATGGACGCCAATAGTGTACGGCAATACACGCCTCGATACACGCTAATAATCGGCAATATCGACGGATTCATCGGCTTCGACGTACTATTTCCTTACATTGGTAATTATCGGTGTTTATTGACATGTATTGGTGTCTATTAGCGTCTATTCTACCCATTCTACCGTACAACGCATAAAAACTAAAAACCTTAGAGAGGCGAATTTGTGTGATATATTTTCTCTCACAAATTCGCCTTTCTAAGGTTTTTAAGCGTTGCACGGTAGTATTGGTGTGTATTAGCGTCTATTGGTGACTTTAGAGTCTATTGGTGACTTTAGAGTCTATTGGTGACTTTAGCGTCTATTGGTGACTTTAGCGTCTATTGATGACTTTAGCGTCTATTGGTGACTTTAGCGTCTATTGGTGACTTTAGCGTCTATTGGTGACTTTAGCGTCTATTGGTGACTTTAGCGTCTATTGGTGAGTTTAGCGTCTATTGGTGACTTTAGCGTCTATTGATGACTTTAGCGTCTATTGGTGACTTTAGCGTCTATTGGTGACTTTAGCGTCTATTGGTGACTTTAGCGTCTATTGGTGACTTTAGCGTCTATTGGTGACTTTAGCGTCTATTGGTGACTTTAGCATCTATTGGTGACTTTGTGAGTTATTGTCAATGACACGGCGCGAAATTCCTCAACACCCAATAGTCACCAATAAAAGTAGGTGGAACCAAATTTGCTCGCGTAGTATCCCCCTCGTGCCTCGTTTCCCTTGGACGATGGTTTGAACGATTTCGATTCTTCTTCAGATGGAATACTTTGATTGAATCTACTTGCCTGTGGTCAATAGCGTTAGACGGCTATGACAAAGAGGAGAAGAATCATTTCATTCGAACGACAAATCGTAAATTTGGCACGATTAAAATAACACATCACCTCAACGAAGACAACCGAGTTCACGTTCACGAAATATTTCGGAAACACGGGGCGAACGTGCAAAAGCTGATTTTGTCCCAAAGTAGGGTAGACAACGTTCGGACGGTCGCCGATCTATTAAGTTGCACACCGAATTTGAAGCACACCGTTTTAAATACCCGCCATATACTCGCTGTACGTGATTTGCCTCCGGATCACGTTTTGCCGGACCTGACGAAATTAAAAAAATTGGAACTGCGTCTGGTTGATCAAGGGATCATCAAATGTTTTGGAAAAGCAAAACTGGCAACAATGGAAATCGAAGAAATGAGACTGGTGGATTTTGGCGTATTGTCGCACTTCCTCTTATCACAGGATATGCTGACATCGTTAACGGTTAAAAACTATTGGTCGCCACGATCGACACTGGCTGGTATGCAAAAATTGAATCACACTTCGACAGGTCCATGGGACAAATTAGCGTTTTCAATGTTGGAGACTGCTATCGGAACATCGTACGACCACGACCAATTAATGAGATATGTAAAATCACAGACGGACAATCGAAAGCAAATGGAAGTGGGAAACTTCAACCGTGCTATGCCGAGCACAGTTTATGAGTGTGTATCTGCCATGCCTAAGTTAGACACTTTAAATGTGTCAATCGGTCAAATACCCTGGGACAAAGACATCTACGCTCAATTGGGGGAAAACAAAAGTGTTCGCACGATTGAACTGTGGGATGATTGTATTCGTTTCAACGATGATGACGAAGATGATGTTCAGTTTCTGGGCAATTTTTTAGCGAAATTTCCAAACGTTCGCCGTCTTATTTTACGGGACACCGAGGTTCACATGAACAAAAAGATTTTGGCGATGACAACAAGTGTAAGCAAACTGGAGGCGCTTTCTGTCGACGTATTTGACGAAAGTTTGTCTGGTTGTGTGAACATTTCGAATCTCAAGTCGCTACGAATCCAACATTTGCGTGGCATAATTGATTGGAGTCAATTCACTAAAAGGCACACTCGGTTGGCCGAATTAACCGTATGCACGTTGCGCGAAGCACAGTTTTTCACTACCGACGATATCGATCAAATGGCGTCTAACGTTGATCTACAGCGTCTGAGACTTGGTGACGGTTTTGTGGCAGACGATCGATTCTTCGAAATCATTCAGAAGAAGTGTGCAAACTTGAAGGTGTTGCACTTGCATAGGTCCTGCATAGCAAATGGACTAAAACACTACAGCGTCAATGCGCTTCAATTGCATGATGTGGTATGATTACATCATGCGCTCAGAAACTTTAGGAGCGAGCAAGGTAAACGTAGCGTCGCGTTTTTATGTATACGCGATATTAATCATATAAGAATGTGTCCAGAAAGGTATTCGATCCTACTGTGGCTGGTAAAAGGTGGTCAAAAACTTGCGCTTTTCTTACCGAAATTTCTCCAGTTACACGAGCCGTACAGGTTCGTGTGGAGTGTCATTAAAAAGGTAACTGCATGCACTTCCAGGGCAAACAGGGTCTTAAGGGGATTTAGAAGCATCTATGATGATTATGAGAAGTTGAAATGTTTGAGTGCTCATATTTGATGCATCCACGATCAAACCTCTGTAAGACTCTATTTGCCTTGAAACAACATAAAATTACCTTTCTAATGACACCCCACACGGCACTGTGCGGTTCGTGTAACTGGAGAAGTTTCTGTAAAAAAAGTGTAAGTTTTCGATTTTTGATCACCTCTGACCAGCCACACAAGCTTCGAGGAATTTTTGTGAAAGTGGTTTTGGCTTCTAGAGTCGAATACCTTTCTGGGCACATAATATGTTTAAAAAAATTCCACTGGAAAATGCAGGTCAGACAGCTGTCTGTTAACAATAATAATTGCTTAAATTTTGATTTGAAATTGCCATCACACAAAAATGTTAAAAACATCTTTTCATAAATAAAGAAATTGTCTCAATTAAGACCTTAAAAAATTGCGTTTGCGTTTTGTCCCATCAAGTTCGCTTCCGAAAAGAAATAAGCGATTTGACTAAATGGCGATGAGTTTTAAAAAATTTTGAATTTTGATGAAGAATTCTCTAAAAACACACTGTATCGTCAATGGAGCGGTATAGTAGAGTTATTGACGCTGAGTTCGACTTCGATTCAAATGATTATGAACTTCTGGTGTAGGACCACGTGGAGTGTTTGTATTTTAGGAACTAGTACACCACCAGGTCAAAATCCTAGAAGTAGCGAAGGAAATCCAAAAAAAAATGCAAGAACGTCCTAAGAACTTTCAGTTCTAGAATTGGAAGCAAAAGAAGAGGCCAGAACAACACTGGTCTGTTATTCTTCCTTATTTAGCTTGACAAATGTAGTTCTTTCAAGAAATCTATGAAAAAGCAAAAACCTGTATCACTTCCAATCCTGCTCCTGGCTATATCCCATTAGGATAAAAAGGTAGGGTGTCAGAGATTATTGAAAAAATCATAAAATTTTGGGTATGCTGGCGAACTTTTGAAAGTCCAAAATCCAGAACACATTCTACGATTACATTGGAAAGTCATACAATTCCAGAGTTCTAACTAGTGGAACCACTGGATGGGGTAATGGGGACATCATTTGCGATAAAAACAACTTCCTCTTTCATAACAGCAAGTTTCCTAACAGAAAGACTTATATTTGGTGAAAATCTTGAAAATTATTATCTTTTCATTCATCATGTGGAAAATCCGTCAAAGATAGGAAAGACTGCCATATCTGTAGAGAAATTCATGGCAAACAAATCTTTTGACCATCGTTTCCCTGTAAAAATTATATTTCACGAGTTATCTCATTTTGAATCTCAACTTTTTTTCTGACATTTCGGTAAAGCTGGAAAAAGTCCCATGAAAATGGAAAATTTGGAAAACTAAATTGTGTCAAAATAAACTTTGGACTTTCCTCTTTTATTTGAGCTACATATTGCTGTGGTAGGAGTTATGGCGACTTCACAATAATTCATCAAATCTACCTCTGCACCGTAAACTTTAAAGTAGTCAAAGTAGAAGGCAGCTAAAATTTTGGGCTCCACATCGCATTAGACTCTGGAAGTCATGGTCAAATTTTAAGATGTATGTCACAAAATGCAATTGTGTTTTGTATGAAGTGGAACCTCGGGTTTGGTTTGAACTAAAGCAAACTCCGTTTTTTGAGTCCAGCGCATATCCCATACGGTAAGATCAACCTTCGCATATCCAACTCTCCCAACACCGAGACGTGCAAAAAACATAATCTTTTCAGAATATTGTTGCGCGATGCGCGATATTTAAACGTCGATTAACGATACCCAAGTTCATTGCTTTGTAGTGCTTGTTAAAAGGTAACAGGTGCGCATAAATCATTCTTACCATCTACGCTGATTTCCTCTGAATACACTTCGTTCTCTCGCTTCAAAATTCGTAATTTGTCCATTTAGCTATGCCAGGAGTTCATAAAATGTTCGGTTGAGTTATTCCCATTTCTCCAACGTATAGTCAATGCTTTCATTGATTATACGTCGTGTTAATTGTTCAGTACGATGGCATTGATAAAATGCCGACCATGCACGGACTAATACGAAGCATATAAAGTATTAAGACAGAGCAGTAGCTAATGGTGTGGTGGTGGTAACAATGATTTATGCTTGCCTGTTACATTGTATTAAGCACTGCAAAGCCTTGAACTTTGGTGTATCATCAGTTGACGTTTAAATGTGGCACAGCAATATGATACAGTGGACAAAATGAGCGAAAATGCTTTCACTTCAGAATGTGATGTCTAGAATGACTGTGTCAACAATTCCACCATTGCATGATTTTCACCTCGGACTTTCTCGGTAATTTGTTTTGAAAATTCATGACCCACGGTGTACGGTACGGAGGAGCATAAATCGTTTATCAGAACCGCAGTCTTTAATAGCATTTCAGTTCAGAAATGTGGTATCTGAACAACGACAATGAGGATTCTTCTGAAAAACAGAAGACCGAAATTGGACACATTTTCTATTGTCATTTTTTATATGTGTCCAGTAAGGTATTCGACACCAGAACCCAAAACCGTTTTCAAAAAAATTCTTCGAAGCTTGTGTGGCTGGTAAGACTTCATCAAAAACCGAGAAACGTGCACTTTTTTTACAAAAATTTCTCCAGCTACACGAGCTATACAGGGTCGTGTGGGGTGTCATTAGAAAGGTAATTGCATGTACTTCCGGGGTCTTTTTCCGGTTGAAAACTTCAACTGTACATATCTCAGTGTGGATGAATTTTAAACCCATTAAGACCCTATTTGGCCCCGAAATACATGCAATTACCTTTCTAATGACACCCCACACGACCATGTACGGCTCGCATAACTGGATAAATTTCTGTAAGAAAAGTACACGTTTTCGGTTTTTCATTGCCTCATACTAGCCACACTTCGGAGAATTTTTTTGAAAGTGGTTTGGGCTTCTGAGGTCGAATACCTTCATATGGCCTTGGAACAAACCTACTGTCATTGTACGGAAGCAATGCAGTTCTACCGGTTCGGTAATATTTTGCTGTGTTTTCAAACAAAATAATTATAACTTCAAATGTTAAATGACAAATCCATAGTTTATTACTCCAAAAAATCAAACAAACTGGTGTCCAAGAGTCCAAGTTTTTTACAGATGATAGTGCCCATTACCATTGGGAGAATGCCGTATCTCTTATTTTCCAAGTTATTTTCCTGCAACTCCATGCAGTATTTGCAGATCGCATGCATGTATATTGAACAGCACACGGCCACTGCATCGCACATTCACCTCCCTCCATTTGATACTGGACGCCGTTTTGTTTTGGGAAGATAACGTCATGTGTATACGAAGTAAAATGTCTAAGCCTCTCGCCGTTCCTTGCTTTCCTCACAGCTTCACTTGGGGAATGATTGAGAGTATTTCTAATGTGCTTAAGTAGAAATTCCTTATTGGGACATTCCGATTGAACACATATTACGATTGTTATTAACAGTGATGCCACACACAATTTTTGCCCATTTTCGAAAAATCTCGTCTTGATGTTTGTACGAACTTAACAGTAGAGATGAGTGGGCATAGCAAATTTTCGTGCCCACATGCCCATCATTTGAAAAATGAGCCCAATGCCCAGACCAATGCCCACAAGTAAAATGCCCATGGGCACTAGCCCAGCCCACAAACTTTGTCTACAAGAATCGCTGATTTAGTTAGTGTTAAATGTGTCTTGTATGGGTAATAAGTTTACATCAAGACATTCTGCTAGTGATTCCCATGTTAATGACGACCGTTTCAAACAAAATTTAATTCCAGGATCCAAAAAAATTCCGATATTACACTAATTATCGAAAAATATTTCTTATGAATTGATGGGATGAGGATAACAAATCGTAGTTTGGGTGCCCAAGTTTTATAAAAATGCCCACACCCTGGCCCATGCCAACGATCTCTGAAGCCCATTACGCCCATGGGCATGAGGCATGGGCTGCGGGCAGCCCGCTTTTGCGGGCGGCCCACTCATCTCTACTTAACAGCCGCTTTAAAACTATTTTGTGCATCTGGGTTTTATCGGTATTTATAGCTACCATTTTCCCAAAAATTCCACCGGGAAAACCTCTTACAGATAATGCACCGCAATCGTGTTACAGCTGATTGATTTTAGATTTTTAGCACATTCAACACCTTGGACCTCTTCGACCTGTTTTTTGTCAACAGTGATTGTTTGTGCTCGTATAGGATAAACGATGCTGTAAACGAACTAATGATACATCGAAATGAAAAATTATCGCTTAGAGGTCGTCCATAATTCCCGTCGCCTCATTTTGCAGATTCTTAGACCACTCCTTCCCTTGTCCCACTCCCTCTTCAAAAAGAACGGGATTTATGGACGACCCCTTATGCAATGAAATAATGACCCGACTGATCTCACAAAGTGGATGGCTGAACAATTATTGACGCCGTAAGTGTGGTCGAAATTCAAAATGGAAAGGGCGGAGGTCTTTCTAACGCAGCGTCATTTTCATACAATGAAGCGTTGAAATGTATTTTTTGGTTCACTTTTCATCGAATCGTTCAATTAAAATTCAAATTTTAGGCACACTTACGGCGTGAATGGTATGAGTAATTTGTCTATTTAAAGGATTGCACAGGATGCAAAAAAAATCTCGTTGATAAACACATCCGCAACTTTAGTCATATTCTGCTTATCGAAAACAAATTTTTTTTTACTCTTTTCGGAGGCTGGACTTTCGTTTTGTATATACTTTGCTGTCAGGTCAGTAGCACATTATCACTCGATGCAAATTATTTTCGTTTTAAATTTATTTTAATCTCATTTTGATTAGTTTGTGGAAATTCCGCCGATGTTTTTGTTATCTCATTTTGTGAAATTTGAATGTTGTTGTGGTTGTGGCTGTTATCATTTCGTTACACATTCTCAGTCGAATCAGTTCAACTCTCCTTAATTCGCAAAATAATTTCATTTCAATTTCTGTTACTCAAACGTCTTAAATCATGGCGATGAATTCGGATGTTAGTATAACTAAAGCTCCATCGGCCAACTTCCAGTTGAACAGTGAACTAGTGCTTCTTTTAGCATCCATAGCGTTAAGTCTGTTCGTGTTTGCCATCACAAGGCGCTGGAGAAAATCTCAGAATCGAAAATTTGGAGAATATTTAAACGAAAGCGACGTTTCCAGGTGTGATGTCGAGAAACGGGTAACGAGTCAGAGGTTCCTGGACTCAAGCGATGATGAGGATGAGATTTTCAATGCGACGAATACGCGAACTGAAAAAAGTGTTGATGATGACGGAGACGGACGTTTCACAATATGAAACGACGTTATGATGTCGTTGATTTAAGTGATAGTGATAGTGATAGCATGAGCGTGTAAACGTGAAGCTTTTTTTCAGTTTGTGGCTGGGTATTTGTGTAAGCCCTAACCAACTTCATTTATAATGTGAAATGTCAGTTTAATAAATGTTCTCTTCCGACTTTGTCAACTACCAAGATTAGTCGTGTTTCATTTAGCACCGACAAACGTAAATTACAACAGGCTATGCGCCCAGCACGCTTCAACTGCCTTAAACCTTAAAAAGGACAGAGCGTTCGATTCATTATCGACAGGTCACCGGATCGAAAATCACAGTTTGGACACTACCAAGGGCGCGCGTGCGGAGAGCATAATTCTATGGTCAAGGAAAAAACACATAAATCACTGAAAAGGTAATGTAAATCTGCAGCAACAAAAAACACGGAAACGAAGTAATTGTAAGGGCGGCGCAATTTTATTTCATAGAGTAAGCCGAGTTTCGAACAGGTAGCACCGTTTTCGAACAGTTGAGACTGGACGAACTAGAATACTCAACTTAACGATTTCGATTTTGCAACACATAAACACTGAGTACCTATGTATTATGTAGACCTGGGGTTTTAGAAAAAATGAAATATGACGCTGCGCTGCCTACAAACAAAATATTTGAACTACTTGTTGGTGAGTTGAATTCGATTCCATGCAAACTTAGCAGGTGCAACAACATTAGTCACACTTTTTCCAGAGAGATGCTAATATAACGACTGGGTCGTTTCGACGGATAGAGGGAATATGTCGAATGACAGTTGGGTTTTTGAGAGAGAATTCAATACATTTTCGCTCAACCAATTTTAAAATCATTCGACATATTCCCTCTATCCGTCGAAACGACCCAGTCGTCAAATTAGCATCTCTCTGACTTTTTCTACACCATTTTCTCTCAAAAATTCATTTTATTTCACTGGGTTTTGTTTAATTGTCACGTAATAAACTGATTCCTAAACGAAGTGTCATGCGATCCATGCTGAAAAAGAAACCATCAATACAGTGTAAAAAGAGCATAATAGAGAAGAAAATGACCGGTAATAACGCACTTTAAGCAAAAGTGATACTCTAAATAGGGACTGAAACTTGACAGTGCTCCATACAAAATTTTACACTGTAAAAAGAGTGGGGATAAAATTTCATACAAAACGTTGGCAGCTGTCATTAATATCACTTTTGCTTGAAGTGCGTTGACAGTAACTTAACTGGTCTTCATTGGTGATATGGCAAAATTTGTATTTAAAGTCCAGTTGACTAGAAACAAACCAGTTAATTTAACTGAGCTCGATGGGTGAATACTCTTTTTGAGATTCTCTTTTAACCCTCTAGTAGATGGCCTCTACACTGTTTTCACGAAAAGCGACTTTTGACCAGTTAATTTTAACTAATATGTTGGTCCAACGTCGTCAAAATGAGAGGAATTACATACGAACTGGGCTTATACTAAAAACAATCGAGGCATTGAAAACGTGTTTTGGTCCTAGTTTTCATCGACAGATGCAGCGGTCGCGATTTTGAATAGAAAAAGTTCTAACTTCATTTGACAGTTTCGAAAATTTCGTCATGGAAAATAGGACCAAAACACGTTTTCAATGCCTCGTTTGTTTTGAGCATTACTCTCAATGTTTCCTTTTCATGAATTTTTGACAGTTGACCCACTGATCAGCTAAACTGAACAGATATGGTCGGATCCACACATGTTTCAATGTTAAACATGTGCAATGATTATATAGATCGGTTTCAAGTATTTTTCACAAGGTTGCAAACCATTGCCGATGATTCCAAACTGACCGCCACTTACAAATTTACTCCGTATCGTGCGAGTCTAAACAATCGTCTGAAAGTATTTAAAAAAGAATAGAAAAACAAATGGCCTGAAAAATATTATCTTTACTCTTGATCAAAAACGCCTGTTACCATCATTTGGTTCCATAGATCCGATCATATCATAATTAAAATTATATCACAAAAAAAAAGTTATTTTGTAAATTCAACAACCAAAAAAACCGAAGATCTTTAATCATTTTAAAAAGAGTAACACGACGATGGGAAATTGTTTTATACTCTCACGGTTAGGCAGGTAATACCTTTAGTATATGTTTGCATTATGCTGGCTGTTTTATAATTACACCAAATAAATAAATGAAAAAAAATGTTTAAATTTATGCTAAAGTTGTTTGGGTTCGCAACGTGATAATCGGTTATTGCAGAGGTGTGATCCGTAATAATAATTGAATTTCAAAATTGTTATTGTTGAAGACGATCCATTTAGTTGCATTGCAATGATTCGATTATGCAAAGAATTATGCCGTGGGTTCGATTTAATTTTTTGTATAATTCGTCGGTAAACCGCTGTTTACACTGTTTATAATATATAAAGTACAATTTCGTATACAAGGTCGATAGTTAAGTAGTTGTCTTAAAGGTATAGTTCAATAGAAATTTGTCGCTCAGGGCTATTGCCATATATCACCAATAGAGTGTTTACGTAGACACACTAAATATCTTATAAGAAGAAAAAAACATTGAGAGAAAGCCCAGTTTTAATTTGTATGTAATTCCACTCGTCTTGACGTGTGATTCACAGATTACTTAAAATTAACTGGTCAGAAATCTCTATCGGAGAACACTCTATAGAGTGGTTGGTTATTTATTCATTTATTGACCCTAATCGAACTCAGTTAATTAACTTGTCTATTTCTAGTTAACTAGACTTTCACGAACAATTTTCACATATCATCGAGACCAGTTGAATAATTTTCTTTTATCCATCTTTTTCCGCTCTTTTACAGTGTTATATACTCATACATGGTCATGAAAGGATGTAGTGAATTTTTCGCATAGCAATAAGGCATGTCTGATGATTTTTTCGGGTCACAGAACCTCAAGTGCTGCCATCTCAGCTGAAGACAGTTAATGTCATAAACTTTTGTTTCTATGTACATATGCGGTTAATGGAAAGAATATATATAACAAACGGCATGCCTCATTATATCAACAAGCATCATCCTGCAGCTGAAAATATAAGAAATCTTTCGTTAACTTTGCATTGCTATAGATAAGTACACAGTTCGAAAAGCCATGAAAAATGCTTGCAACATCAGTAGAGTTTACATCAAATGTGAAAAATATTTGGCATTTGTCTCATACATCTGTCAATATTGCTCACGCTTGATGTTGATGTAAACTCTGATTTGCAAGCATTTTTCACGATCTGTGTACTTGTAAAAAAAGAGAAAGAAGATCTCCAAACAGGTCAACACTGCAGTGAAAAACCACCAAAACAGACCACAAGTCATGCGAAATATTCAAATTTTTCCAACATAAGCCAAGTATTCAACCAACTGGTGATATGAAATTCTAATACATTTTTCCACGCGAGCTGAAAATGTTGACATTTTGTATCAAAATTTCATTTCACCAACTGGCTATAGTGAAATGATGTCTGCAAACTAAAGCTCAAACTGTAAATGAAGATTTTCGTAAATTTTTAGTACATTTCGTCATGAAATTACTGATGTCAGAGATCTACTTTTTTGTGAAACTAACTTCACTGCAATGACGTTTCATGGAAGTTTACCAGAGTGAAGTTATTTCAGCTGAAGAGCGGAAAGAAATAAGTACTGAAACAAATTGTGGCACCTCTACAGGCCAACCGACATTTCCCATAGAAAGTAGTGGCATCTGTTAAACGTTTTCACGAATGGAGTTCTATGATGCAAATCATTTTGGTATTTTCATAAGGAAAATCTAACTTGACAAAAAAAATCGTCAAATTGATATTTCCGCGAAGTGATTTACTAAGCATTCTATGCGTGCCAATTTCTGGAAAAGGAAACCTCTTTTGCATAAAGACATAAAGTTGAGTACACGGGAATGATGTCTAAAAAATACTTGAGAGTAATGCAAAATTACTGAAAATAGTTGATGAAAGATGTATGAGCCATGTGCAAAATTTCATACATAATGTAAACCTGATGTAAACACTCATTTTCGGGCACTTTCCATTGTCTCATGAAGTGCATTTAAAGTGGAGTGAGCAGATTAGTTATTGAATAACTACATGAATGGTGTAAACCTGATGTAAACTCTGATCGTGACTTTGATTTTTCGAACGTTTTCACCAAAGTATCACTGAAGGTAATGCAGACTCTCAACGGATCAGAGAAATTACGGATCCAAAGTTTTAGGTGAATTCATTTTCGTATATGTTGTCTAACTTAGACTTTTGCGACATGACGGCCATGACGGCCCTACATCCTTTCAACTCACCACTAAATACAACTTGACGCAAACGAATTTTATAAGTGTGCAACATAACGCCGCTAAATCGTTCCAAATTTACCATTAGATGCAACTTGACGCAAACGAATTCAATACGTGTGCAACATGACAGAGCTAAAATTCACCTGAAAGTTTGGATCCGTGTGTAACTGTGGATTTGCATTACCTTCAGTGTTTATACACTCTGGTTTTCACTATCTGTATAGATCATCTTCAAAGCTGGTCTCATGAATTAGCCTTATCTGCGATCCGGAAACTTCTTAAATGTCATACGTCTTACGTCATACTACTTTACTATTGAATAAATGGCTTCGTTTGTGTGAACTCTCATAACAGAAATGTCTTCATAGATTGTGATAATGATCACTGATCATTGATCAGCCTGTTTGAATCTAATTCTATTGCGATATGGCATCAAACAATTCGCCTGCAAACCAATTTGGAAAAGGTGTGTGTTACATTCTGGCGACACATACAAAATGCATATTGAAGGTCATGTCGCTCGTGAAATAATAATTAAAAAATTTGTCATTCAATAAATTTTGTTTTTCTTTTTCGTTAAAAAGAACACCCCCAATGGAATGCACCGTAACGTTACACATTATAAACAGTCAGCGTTATGATTAATTGATCGCGTTCTTATTGCTCGTAAAACTGTCTCGGTCTATCGGTATCTCAATCAATGTATATCATAATTTTTTCGGTTCAATTTTTTTGCTTACTTAGCCAATAGCATTCGTTTTATTATTATTAATCGATACAATTAGATCAATTAGATCGTGTGTTTTACTGGCTATTATTTAAGCGGTCATGAATGATCGCAAATCTAGCAGAGTGCTGCGTGTGTGTACACAAAGGAAAATATCGGACAAGATTGAAATCTCTCTCAAAATGTAATGGACTTTGTTGGTCAGAAACACAGGCTTAAATCCAATCTACGGTGGCTTCCGTTATAATATGTTCACATGACGAAAAGGAAAGTACATCCAAAGTATAAAAACAGTGAAGGGCAGTGAAAATGCGCACTTACGCACCCTACTTACAGGTGAATTGAGTTTTTTCACTTTGCCCACATGTCGAATTCGTTTGCGTCAAGTTGCAGTTAGTGGTGAGGTGAATTCGATTCCATACAAACTTATTAGCAGATGCAACAACAGTAGACACCAAAGAAAATGTGATGATGGTAACATTAGAAAAATGAATTCACCTAAAGTCGTCATCCATAATTTCTCTGATCTGTTGAGGGTTTGCAGTGTTTAGATACTTTGAGTTTCTGCAAGTCAGAAAATCATTAGTTCGTCCTTTATGGATAGATTTCACAGCAAAACCTGCAGTATTTCGAGAGATCTTCTAATCAATTAAAGTGAAAATTTCGCAGCGGGGGACGAACCTGTGTTTTTAAAGCGAGGGACAGGGGTGACATTCGAAAACATTCGATTTTTGCGACAGAAGAGTTAAGCTCAAACCACACGAGGCATCGTTTGGAGCTTTAAGCTTCGATCGCCAGGTCCGATATGGTTGTTAAGATCAAAGTTTATAAACACCAGAGAAATGATAAGTTGGTACGCCTGTGGCGAGATAGATGGAACATGTGAATAACAATTGCCTCCTATGGGAGAGAATGTGAGAGAATTCGTATGCAATTCTCTTAAATTCTCTCCCATAAGAGCCAATAGCCATTCACATGTTCCTCTAACTCGCCACAGGCGTACCAACTTATCAATTCTCCGATAAACACAGAAAGTGATGCAAACAAGCAAAGTATATAAACACTTAAGGTAATGCAAATCCACAGTTACACACGGATCCAACCTTTCAGGTGAATTTTAGCTCCGTCATGTTGCACACATATTGAATTCGTTTTCGTCAAGTTGCATCTAGTGGTGAATTTGGAACGATTTAGCGTCGTTAAGTTGCACACATATCTAATTCGTTTGCGTCAAGTTGTATTTAGTTGTGAATTGGAAGGATTTAGGGCCGTCATGTTGCACAAGTCTAAGTTAGACAACATACAAAAATGAATTCACCTGAAAGTTTTGATCCGTAATTTCTCTGATCCGCTGAGGGTCTGCATCACCTTCAGTGTTTATATACTTTGCAAACAAGCACCTACGCACGTTTTCCCACTTTCAGATGAATTTAGTTTCCTCATGTTGGACATAAGTTGAATTCGTTTGCGTCAAGTTGCAACTTGAAATGTTTAATAACTTTGGTTAAGATATCAACTTACCCAGATCGCCAACAGGCTTCTTTCGACTTTTTTGGTTTGTGTAACCAGATCTCATTGTTGAAAAGTGTGATATATTTACGTCGAATATGATAAAGTTCTCCATTTCGATGGAATTCAACACATTCCATTGTCATTAGTCTAACTGAATGGCAAAAATGATTGATTGAAAGAACGGACAAAAAAGCAATATATTACGAGCAGCATTGAGACTCGAGATTGAATGAACGACACAAATGAACCGTGTAGCTTAAGTGTAGCATAACATTATTGTCATTTTTGGACTTTAAGTTTTTTTTTCGGCTGAATCAAAATTCAAATGTTCAATAAAAATCCATTTCCCGAGGGTATTTTGGTAAATATACGACATTGTTGTACGTGGACTCATTAATATTAATTGTGGCAATTAATCTGAACGGACATTTTTGATTGAAAATATGGATCGGTGTTTCAGAGTATTTTGATAAATAAATCAAGATTGCCAGGTGATCACGGAAGGTTTTGTTTTTTGTGTGTTGATTGCGTACCGGAGATTACAAAAACAAATTGATCCAGCATTAGGGTACCTTAGTCAGGACATATTCTGTAAAGCGTAACCGATTTTGAACGATTACGCTTATTAGATCTGTTAATTGTTGTTTGTGGCCAGAGCGCAGCGAGTGAAATAAGTCACATGAGAAGATGAAATTTACAACTTTTTTTCCAACGTTTTTCACAACAAAGGATTCTTTAGTTTCAGCTAAGATGAGAAAATGACTATTTTACCCTTAATTAGAATCTCACATCGGCTTGACAATCGACATCTAGTGCGATAACATCCCTTCAAAGTGCCTAACATAAACCCTCCACAACAGATGCGTATTCAACTTTTCATGCTGAGGGTCTAAATTGCGAGAAAAATTCCGAAATCTACGCCCAAGGCGTGACAAAATTTTAAATTTTGTTTTCCCTAGGGTCGAAAGTGGCCTATTACAATCCTAGGGCAAACCAGAAAATTGGTTTAAGTCTGAAAAGCTCGGCTTCGCCTCGGATCAACAAAATTCACACGAAAACTGGACTTTCAATCTTTTTATCACTTGTTCTGTAAATAACTAATTATACCTGGTAGGAGTGGGTGCATGTTTAGACACCATTTAGACGGGACCATCGTTCAGTAACATTCTTTTGGGATTCTTGGAAAACTTTTCAAAGGAGTAATTACTATCAGTGACGGTAAAAATGTGAACTAAAATCACCAAATCAGTATTCATAGTCTATGATCCATTACGTCTTACTTCACACATCAGTGTGGTGCTGGTGGTTCTCAAAATACCTATATTACTCTAGTTTCTGTAACAATCGTGTACATTATAGTTGTCATCGTTGGGAAGATTTGTTTCGAATGTAGCGCAACAAACAATAATTACAGAGACGGAAAAAACAACATTGTACACGTAACACGTAAATTATTGCATCTTGTACGTAGTAGTATACATGTTTTGCATATAATTGGCCGTTTTTTTTTTGTTCAAACCAATCTTTTTTTCCATAATAAAACACTTTGGATTGTCATTTGATGTGTAAAGCATGTTGTTTGTACAGTTTACGATATGAGTGTTACTGTTCGAAAACCGTTCCATTTTAACTTCTTCGTGTCATTAATGTATGGAAGGTAAAAAAAATTGTTTGTAGAACAATGGGTGCATTACTGCACTTTATTTCATAGAGTGTGAGAGGTAATGTATGTATAACATGAAACTTTCGATTGCATAAAAATGTGAAGAAAAAAAATCTTTTTTTATCTTTGGGAATATGTATTTGTAAGATGTAACATCTTGAACGGATTTTTTTTCGTTTTAAATTTGATATGAGCCAGAGGTTGCAGCAACCAAATTTTTATTTTTAGAGCCAAATCACATCAAAACTTTCTGTCGTGAAGTGACATTTTTGGCGTTGTCATTTTTGACATTATCATTTTTGACATTATCATTTTTGACATTGTCATTTTTGGCGTTGTCATTTTTGACATCTGAAAAATTTTGTCACAAACCTCAATTGAAAACGTGAACTATACGCAGAACTTGTCTTTAAACAATTAATTTTAAATAATTTTACAGTATTATCGTAAATATTACAATAAGGACACCATAACACTGTAATATTGATTAAAATTAATTGTTTAAAGACAAGTTTTGTGTACAGTTCACGTTTTCGATTGATGTCGAAAATTTTAGATGCTTTCGATTCTTCTTCGATGCGACTACGAATAACTTTGAAAATAAACACAAATATTTAGGGCATCCAGCCCGTTTCACTGTTGTATTTATTCTGATCGTTTTATAAGCTCGGCCCACTCCGACCACTTTCATTTCAAGAGGATGCTAGATACCGTAGAATTCTTAACAATTGAGGTTATGACAAAAATTTTCAGATGTCAAAAATGACAACGCCAAAAATGACAATGTCAAAACTGTCACTTCACGACAGAAAGTTTCGAGGTGGTTTGGCTCTTAAATTTAAGTGCCCATTCCACTCAAAAAAAGTACTCCGTGAGAGAGCCGTTAGAGAGCCGTGAGAGAGCAATCTGTCAAATAAACAAAGAAAAATTGAAAAAATTCAATTTTGTCTCTCACACGGAGTACTTTTTTTGGTAAGAGGAAACTAAGCATTAATGATCTTCGTCAAAGGAAATTTTTTCAACAATTTTGGTCAAGTCAAGAGCTCGTTCAGCAACTCTTCGTTAAGTTTCACTGGTGACGCTTTTGACACTTCTTTCGTATAAAATATGTCAAAATCTTCACTTTGGATAACGAATTTTTAGTGCCTGAACGAGCTCCAAAGCAATGCAACATTTTGTCAATTAATGCTCTAGCATTTCAGTGGATGTGGCAGTGAAGTGATAGAATTTCTGTCGATGTAGCTATTATAAAACGCACTCATTACATGTGTGAAAAGGGTGAAAAGCCCAAAGTATATAAACACTGAAGGTAACGCAAATCCGCAAGAACACACTTTCGGCTGAATATAGTTTTTATAATGTTGGACACAAGTAAAATTCACTTTGTTAGGTTGCAACACATGCCAAAACTCAATACTGAACAACACACCTCCAACAACATTATCACGCCAAACGTTACGATGCAACATAACAAATCTTATATTCACCCGGAACGTGGGGTCCGTATTTATTGCTATTCCCTTAGGATTTGCGTTACTTTCAGTGTATGTATATTTACCTTGGAAAAGCCAACTTGTAAACAATTTTTTTTTGTTAAGTTGAATTCGCCAAATAAAGTTTCGCAAACATAGTTGGCGCCACATGCAAATTTTGATGCCACTGCCTTCGTGATCAACTCGAACCTGTAATTTCAGAAACTTGCTTACGAGAGATCGTTACATATAAAAAAACAACATAAAACACTCTATCGTAAGCTCCGTCACATATGACAGATTACATGGGGAGGTGCGGAAAAACAAGAAAAATATGCCGTTTTTATTGCTTTCTCGCCAACAGCTATTGTTGTATATCAACACCCAATTTTCTTAAAAATTAAATATTTTGTTTCGTTTGACATATCCTGAGATATGGTTGAAAAACAATAAACTATGCAAGCAAACGGTCATTCGTATGTCACGATCGGTAAACCGCAAGTTGTAATTTTTTATCCATAATTCTAGAATTCACTGTAGACATAACTATGATAATGGTAACTACAGTCGAGGGTAAAAGAAAAGCACTATTAGGGTAATTGTCTAAACAAATAACGTCCGACTGTCATACCGCTTTTCAATTGTAGGTTCTATATATAGTACCAATAGCATATTACGTCCTCGTTTGGAACTTTTTTTCGCCTTCGCCTCGAGCTGCATACACCACACTTGGCAAAATACAAATAATTACGTAAATTGTTTTACTCCCTAACCCCCCGGGAAATGAGTGCTGTGTGATTCACCTTATTTTCTCCTCCCATGAGAAAATTGAGTTTTGCTGACAATTGGTCGAATGGCATTTCTAATGAGAAAATTTCAGTACTTTCTATCCCGTGTGGAGCAAATAGAACTTTCCTCACTTGAACTGTCACTCTAATTATGTTTCCAAAAATGATGAATTGATGTTTCGTGGAGAAAAACGTTAAAACACACCTCGCACAGGTTTACCTTCTATGAAAAACGGCTTGTTCTACTCTAGGAAAAATAGAAAAATAGCTCGAGTGACACTACGGCCGTCGCTTTAACTGTAGTTCTTGAAGGAATTTTCTATTTTCTCCACTCGGTAAGCAAATAACTATTTCGAGCTTGCTACCACCGAGCAACTGACTGGAGGTACGGGAAAAGAGGAAAAGTAGGAAAATATGCAGTTTTTCTTGCTTTTTCGCCAATAGATCACTAAAATGACCGCTGGCGTGACGATCGACGGTTCGGTTTTGTGTGCAAACTAATGACAACCAACTTTGCTTCTAAGGGTATTCCCCGTATTTAGTTCATTTGCATTCATTTCAAAGAATTGGACGCACTCACTTATTCATTACTTTGTGAAATTGTGAAGTTGGTTTCGATTAGTTTGCACACTTTTTCCCACCATTCCTCACGTTTCCGTCATCAGTTTCACCAAACGAAGAGATCTATAGCTACTGTTATATGTACGTGCAGACCCGATTTTCTTTAAAAATTAAATATTTTTTTTCGTCTCGTCAATACTTTCATTTGACATATCGGTATCGCACATCATTTTTGATGCTATGACGCATTGCACCAACGCACTCCAAGAACAGGCACGCAGTAGTCCAAAATTCTCATATAAATTCTTTTTTGTTGGTATAAGCCACTGACAGTTATGACAGTTATGACAAAGGTTGGTACGCCTGTGGCGATGTAGAAATAACATGTGAATGACAGCTGGCACCAATGGGAGACAATGTAAGAGAATTGCATACAGATTCTTTCACATTCTCTTCCATAGGAGCCAACTGTCATTCACATGTTACTTCTATCTAGCGACAGGCGTACCAACTTATCATTTCTCTGGTTCCTTTGCCTGTTCTTGGAGTGCTCTGATTGGACCACAGGCTGGACACTCCATGAATAGCAGCGTTTAAAACTGATAAATAGCGTGAATAGTCTCAAGCCCGTAGACTGGACGCATGAATCTTGGACGTTCTATCCGTAGAGTAAGCGCAGCCGTATTCGCACTCGCAAATGGTGAGGCGATCAGTAGCTGTATTAGCTTTTATTGCATCATAGTCAAAACAGAGACCATTATTTACCATCCACATCCATACACATCAACATCGTAATTGTTCTACAGAGAGGTGACTTTCCTTGACGCACCAAAATTCGTTCAATTGAAAAGAACTCCTAGATTTTTGTATTGTCATTGTGTCTACTCCACAATGGCAAGTAGGTACATTCAAGATGTGTGGTGTGGTCGTAGGAATTTTTGTGTTGTTTTGTTCTTTCAAAATACCGAGGCTTTCGATTGTCAATGAAAACGAATCGAATTAATCCAATTCTATTAATTCTTCTATTCATCTTTTCATGCGCCAATTGAATGAATTTTTACCGCACACGGTATAGCACATCAAAGTCGCATGTACATAACCTGACACATTCATTGTAACATTACAAATTCGTTTAGATGCCAACCAAAATCATCAACACTTCAGATTTTAATTGACTCCACCACACTCGACATGTACCACATAACACATTACCATTCTTCTATTTACTTTTGTTAACAATAAATTGGTCTTAAGCATGACATGATTTATATGATTTTTTCCATTTCAATAATGGAAGTTCTTTTCATTTTCACATAACAGAGCATCGTGTGTGCTGGTGACCTTCATTCTTGGAGATTCATTAGAATGTGCGATCCTCAGACAACAGCAAAAAGAAACAAGCTGAGACAGATTAGGAGTAGGTGCGACATTAGCCCGCACGAACATTATATGGTAAGACATGGGATAGAACCTTCAGGTATCACATAAGTTGAAGTTTGCTTGACAGTTGGAATTAAAACCATACAAATGTCATCTAAACAATAGAAACGTCACGTAAACGGAGAGCTTAACGGAAGCAAAGCGGACGACTGTGAATTCAGTTTACTGGACAAAGTAAAAGTGAACAACAGAACGTGGTTCCTCAGCTGGGCGACGCGACGATTCTCGTATTTTCGTAACTCCAAATATTCGTAAGTTGACGGTTGCATGTATAAAATCCAATAAGAACTGTCAAGTTACGAACGTATGAGAATCGGGGCCCTGATCACATAAAATAAGGAACCCTACTTTAGCAGCGCCACAGGTCGTTTGGTGTAGTGTTAACGATTTCAATAGAGTTAATTGAATGTGGTGAATATGATGGGCCTTGATGTTAAAAAAGAACGTTAACACTGCAAAAATTGCATTCAAATCGTAAGTGCCATAATGAAATGAACGCTGCACTCGAATTCACCCTTAACTTGGTTCCCATGGGTTTTTGCTGATTTGCATTAGGCCTAAAAAAACCAGCAATCGTGCGCGTTTTCGGCCTTACCTCCAGTGATTTTCTTAAACATCTCAACATCTTAAGGCCAAAAACAAACGGGCAATTTCCCATTGATGACGATTTTGTTGCGTTTTGCATTATTAGGCCAGTGGTGAGTATGAAATTTTAAGCTTCAGGTAAAGCAAGGATTTTAAAAAATTAATCTCTCTCACTCACTCTCTCTTGGCACCGTTGCAAGCAAACGTAATGATAAATCGAATAGTCCTCCTTCTGCGTACGGGACCAAACAAATGGTAAATCTATATCTGTTCCCTCTCATCATTATATCGCGCATTGGTTTTGTTATTGATGCTGTTTGCGAAAGATCGTGTCAAAACATCGCATTAATAAATCTGAGGAATGCCGTAAAAAGAATCGAACCAAAAAAAAAAGTTTTTTTTAAATTTATAGAATGTACTGTGCAGCTTAAATATGCGCTGTATGTGTGCGGATCCGGCCTACCTCTAATAGAATTTATACAATAAATTCGTTGAAAACGAAGATAAAGAAGACGAAAACCAAGATGCAGAGGAATCTAAATGCCAAATAATTTAAGGTGTAATTTGGGATGATTACTCAACAAAAAAAAAAAACGTTTATTAAACGTACACACAGTCATCAGACGGTAATGGAAAAATTGAATGGAATTGGCTTGGCTTCATTCACATATTTATATATAAGTACAGTAAACAAGTACATTTGTGCCCATATGTTGTGAATAATCATGTGAATTTCCTGGCTTAATGTTTACCTGACAATTTGTTTTGTTTTGTTTTTCCATATTTTTGTTGTTGTTCAAAGAAATGCAATTCGGTGCGGCTATTGTCTGTCAGGGGCGCCGACTTCTAAGGACAAGCGAGGCTCGAGCACCACTACTCGAATGATGAGCACCACTACATCTTTCCAGTTTTACTTGAAAGAGCACCACTACTCCCAGATTCGCTTGTTGTATGAGCACCACTACTCCCAAACACAAGTCGGCGTCACTGTTGTCTGTGGTAGTTAGGTAGAATTTTGTTTCAAATTTTCTTTCTCACCAGTTGTCACTGTAAGAACAAACATTTTCAACATACTCACCACAATTCCAATCGTTACAATCCCTCGACCGCAGAGAAATGAACAAAATATGCGAGGAATGTGTCTTTCATAAATACGAACAGATCCTTCCTCTCCCGTAGAAACCAGGAGCTAAAATTCAATGTATATAAACACTGAACGTAACGCAAATTCGCAGTTACGCACGGATCCCTACTGTCAGGTGAATTTAGTCCTGTCACGTTCATAGAGCTAGACTATCTAGGTCACGTTGTACATGGAATTCGTTTGCGTCAAGCAGCAGCTAGTGGTGAGATTAGTTCGATTCCATACAACCGATGCAACAACATAAGTCCTAAGAAACTGTAACGATGGCAACATAACGAAAATGAAGTCACCTCAAAGTCGGGATTCGTAATCAGAGTATATAAACATACTGAAGGTAATGCAAATGCTCAGCGGATCACAAATTTTACGGAACCCAAGTTTCGGGTGAATATAAGACTTGTTATGTTGGTTGCGTGACGTTTGGCGTTTTAATGTTGGTAGAAATGTGTTGTTCTGCATACAATTTTTTGTGTTGAGTATAAGGATGCAACCTAACAAAGTGAATTTAACTAGTGGCCAACATGGTAAAAATTATATTCACCCGAAAGTAGGGTTCCGTGAGTTTTTGTGGATTTGCATTACCTTCAGTATGTTTATATACTTTGTTCGTAATCGCCCAAAACCACTTGCAGTGGAGGTGTGACGCAAGTCCTGTTATCCACTTACAAAAGAACTGATATCGGTGTAGGTGACGCTTACAGATTCTACACGCAAAAAGATATGCGTTACAAATGGCAGCTGATGAGCAAAGTACGCGAAAGGCTTATCAACAAAAATCTTACCAGAAAAATTTTAGGAAGAAAATTATATTAAAAAAAATTGCGTCAAAAAGTGGCAGATGATTCGGCTTTCTTCCGTTTGAATTCCATTTTTTAAAGGAATATATTTCACAATTAAAAATTTTCCTTCCTCAACATCTGCCACTTGTGACGCAATTTTTTTTGTTATAATTTTCTTCCTAAAATTTTTCTGGTAAGATTTTTGTTGATAAAACTTTCGCGTACTTTGCTCATCAGCTGCCATTTGTGACGCATATCTTTTTGCGTGTAGAATCTGTAAGCGTCACCTACACCGATATCAGTTCTTTTGTAAGTGGATAACAGGACTTGCGTCACACCTCCACTGCAAGTGGTTTTGGGCGATATCAGCTCCTTTGTAAGTTGTGATTTTTTAGAATTGGGTCGAAGATAATAGACAATTATACTATGCAGTTTGAACGAAAATATTCTTCTTAGAAAACTGTATAACTTTCTCTTTGATCTCAACCTTCCAGCTTTCATTTGACGAAAATCGAAAATTTTACGGAATTCAAAAATTTGATGAAAATCGAAAAGTCTAAAATCAAAAATTCATGAATATCGAAAATTTGACCAAAATCGAAAATTTGAGGCACTTAAAACGCTCATATCTCCAAAATAAGGGACTTTTTAGGGAAACCATGAAACACGCATCGACTAGAATCTAAAACTCTATAACTTTATCTTTTACACGAAGATTCCATCTGCTGTATTTTCCGAGTTATGGCTGACATAGCTCGCACTTAAAACGCTCATAGCTCCCAAATAGAAGACTTTTTAGGAAAACCATGAAACACGTGTCGAATGAAATCTGAAACTCTATAAATTTGTCTTTTAAACGAACTTTCTATCTGCCATATTTTCCGAGTTATAGGTTACATAGCTCAATAGCTTAACACGCTCATAACTTCGAAATTATAAGCTTTTATAAAAATTCCTTCAAATTAGTTTCTTAGAATTACGTCCTTAACATACCCTGAAAATTTCAGCCAAATCCGCCGGTAAATTCAAAACTTTCGGTTAACAGAGTGACAGAGTGACAAAGGTTGGTAAAATTCATCAATTTCAAAATGTATGAAAATTAATTTCTTCATACAAATTTCATCGGGCTGAAGTTAGCCCAACGCCAAAATTATGACTAGTAACAAATATGCTTATAAGTACATAAGATGTATGTGTGTACACTGTACATAACAAATCATATTACATAAAGAGTTATGCTATCGCTATTATGTACTTATGCCGGCCTCGAATTTGGGTCGGACCCAAATGTTCCTTAACTTTAAATTGTATACATTTGGGTCGGCCCAATATGTTCAGCTCTTATGACTGCCTCGAATTTGGGTCGGACCCAAATGTTCTTCACTTTTGAGTTTTATACATTTGGGTCGGACCAATATGTTCGGTAATCATGACTGCCTCGAATATTGGTCGGACCCAAATGTTCTTCAGTTTTGAGTTTTATACATTTGGGTCCGACCAATATGTTCAGTACTTATGACTGCCTTGAATTTGGGTCGGACCCAAATGTTCTTCAGTTTTGAGTTTTTTACATTTGGGTCGGACCAACATGTTCGGTAATTATGACTGCCTCGAATATTGGTGGGACCCAAATGTTCTTCAGTTTTGAGTTTTATACATTTGGGTCGGACCAATATGTTCGGTAATTATGACTGCCTCGAATATTGGTCGGACCCAAATGTTCTTCAGTTTTGAGTTTTATACATTTGGGTCCGACCCAAATTCGAGGCAGTCATAAGAGCTGAACATATTGGTCCGACCCAAATGTATAAAACTCAAAACTGAAGAACATTTGGGTCCGACCCAAATTCGAGGCAGTCATAAGAGCTGAACATATTGGGCCGACCCAAATGTATAAAACTCAAAACTGAAGAACATTTGGGTCCGACCAATATTCGAGGCAGTCATAATTACCGAACATATTGGTCCGACCCAAATGTATACAACTCAAAGTTAAAGAACATTTGGGTCCGACCCAAATTCGAGGCAGTCATAAGAGCTGAACATATTGGTCCGACCCAAATGTATAAAACTCAAAACTGAAGAACATTTGGGTCCCACCAATATTCGAGGCAGTCATAATTACCGAACATGTTGGTCCGACTCAAATGTATAAAACTCAAAACTGAAGAACATTTGGGTCCGACCCAAATTCGAGGCAGTCATAAGAGCTGAACATATTGGTCCGACCCAAATGTATAAAACTCAAAACTGAAGAACATTTGGGTCCGACCAATATTTGAGGCAGTCATAATTACCGAACATATTGGTCCGACCCAAATGTATAAAACTCAAAACTGAAGAAAATTTGGGTCCGACCCAAATTCGAGGCAGTCATAAGAACTGAACATATTGGGCTGACCCAAATGTATACAATTTAAAGTTAAGGAACATTTGGGTCCGACCCAAATTCGAGGCCGGCATAAGTACATAATAGCGATAGCATAACTCTTTATGTAATATGATTTGTTATGTACAGTGTACACACATACACACACATCCATCTTATGTACCTATAAGCATATTTGTTACTAGTCATAATTTTGGCGTTGGGCTAACTTCAGCCCGATCAAATTTCTGCAAATTTCCAAGTTTTGAAATTTAATATCTCGGCCAAATTTTAACCTTATGAGGCGTGTGATAGCTCGTTGAACTCGTATGGACGCCCAGATTACGAATAAAATACTTTGGGGGTAGTAGGAGCAAAGGGGGAAAAGTCAAAAAGTTCGTGTATATATGTTCCTCAGTCCTGCGGAAAAAATTTTTTGTCAAATTTTTCAGTGTGAACGGACTTGCGTCACGGCCCTTCACTAACGTAGGGCCATGATTTCTCTGATCCGCAGAGGGTTTGCATTACCTCCAGTGGTTATATGTTTTGCTTCACATGTTCCTTCTATTCGACCAACGCACTCCAAGGACAAGCAAAGAAGCAGCCTTTTATTTTGTATGGAACGTCCGTAACGCATTGAATTTATGTGAGAATTTTGGACTAATGCGTCGTGCAGGCCTCTTATTTCAATTATGTTCTTTTGCCTGTTCTTGGAGGGCGTTCGACTATAGAGTGTTTACGGATAGCTAAAACCAGTTAATTGTAACTGATCTGGTCAGTTGTCATAAGTTCATGAATGAATCAGAGAGATCCTAATATGATGACTGGGACGTCGTTTCGACGGATAGAGGGTATATCCAAAGTATATAAACACTGAAGGTAATGCAAATCAGCAAATCCACAGTTCCACACGGATCCAAACTTTCAGGTGAATTTTAGCTTCGTCATGTTGAACACGTATTGAATTCGTTTGCGTCAAGTTGCATCTAGTGGTGAATTTGGAACGATTTAGCGGCGTTAAGTTGCACACATATCTAATTCGTTTGCGTCAACTTGTATTTAGTTGTGAATTGGAAGGATTTAGGGCCGTCATGTTGCACAAGTCTAAGTTAGACAACATACAAAAATGAATTCACCTGAAAGTTTGGATCCGTAATTTCTCTGATCCGCTGAGGGTCTGCATTACCTTCAGTGTTTATATGCTTTGGGTGTATCGGCTATATGTCGAATGACAGCTGGTCTTTAGAGGGAATATGTCCAATGAGAGCTGCTTTTTAGAGAATTCAATACATTTTCTATCGACTAAATTAAAAATCAATTGACACATTCCCTCTATCCGACGAAACGACGTCCCACTCGTCATATCAGCTCTCTGGAGTATTGGCCGGATCAGTTTAAACATGTATGTGATAGCTCTCAATTTGAGGGAGCGCCAGAAAATCGTGTATTTTGAGCATAAAATGATTTTCTAGAAGAAATTTCTGAAATCCTGAGAATTTCCTTCCAATATACGATTCATCTCACCGCACATATGATAGTGGATACTTATGCCTCTGTGGCTACCTGGGTCGACCAGTCTACTATACTCATGCATCTTCTACCATTCACACCGGGAGAATTGTTTGACTATATCGAACATCTCCCAACAGGCGATTTTGTTTCAAAAATGGAAAAATCATTTCCAAACCAACCCGAACTCTCAGGTATTATACCATGATAATGCAGCAATTGAGCCATTGTAATAGCGGAATTTAATTGAAATATCAAAGTCGTGACAAGATGATGCTCTCCAGCCAGTTCTTTACTTTTTGGTAATCAAATAACGAATCTCATGACGAACATGAAATGTTAGAAGATTTCTATTGAATGCAAAGTAATAGTAGATTGCGTGGTACACAAGCTAATGAACGGACGTATAGTATAAGGAAGAATTGTATCTACTAAAAGTTGTACATGAGCACTTCTGTGTATTGGGTGTTAACTTGATAAGCAACCGGTCGTTGAAAACATAGAGGGAGATACTAAAAGGTGTCGCTGCCATCTCTATGTATCTATTGTTGAAAACAACAACAATCCAGAAAAATGATAACAGATGGCGTTGATGCCGCCTCACCGCAGCGACATCTGTTATCATTTCTCTGCAACAATCAAATTTCAGTAATTCCCCAAATTTTACTTTCAAATGAACGAAAATTTTAGTATGTGACCGCCTTCGTCTCGGACACCGTCATAATTCGCACTTATAATGTTATACGTCGTTTACATGAGCTCTGCTGTAATCTTCTATTCATTGGTGCATGGTATTGGCAATGATGGGTACTATAACATGAAAACGTATAGAGCTCGGTGTATTATAGTCAGCTGTGGTTGTTGATGAGGTATGTTTGTACAGTTTTTTTTTTCTTCTTCTTTCAATTACATAATGTGGATGAGTCAAATGTGCAATGATTATACAACAATTGAAAAGTGAGCAGGAATTATAATGTCGATTGGGTTCGGTGATGGTTTCGTTCTGTATAAAGTTTAGTCGGATGATTTTTCATTCGGCAATTTCGTAAAGTTCAAGGAAATCAATGGGTTGCCTTTTTTCGATGGAGACATGCTATTCCTAATAGCAGAGATTGTCTCAAGTATTTTTATGCAGAAAAATTGGATTGTTGATTTGAACATTTTGGTTTTTTGATTCGATTGCTAATCATCTTTTCGGACGGTTGTAGCATTATTGATCGACTGGTATTTCAAAGCGAGAACATTGCTTGAACTGACGAGATTAAATATACTTCAGGCTCTATCTAGAAATGAGAGGGTTGAGTAGACTGTAGACATGGTAGACATGTTAAATGCTGACTAGAGACTAAAAAAAATTTAGTCTCTGACTCAAGGTTTTAAATGAGCAGGTTACGGCGATCGCAAAATCCCATTGAACTTAATTTTCATTTTAAAATTGTAGCAGTTGAAATTTCGAAAATGTCAACGTATGTAAACAACTGAAGGCAATGCAAATCCGCAAGAACACACGGATCCAAAGGTTCGGGTGAATATAGTTTTTGGACACAAGTCAAATTTACTTTGTTATGTTGCAACACATGCCAAAACTCAATACTAACCAACGCAGTTCCAACAACATTATTGCGTCAAACGTCACGGTTGTAACATACCAAATTTTATATTCACCCAACGCACCCAAGGTAAATAAACATACTGAAGGTAACGCAGATCCTCAGGGAATCCTCAAGAAATGCGGACCACAAGTTCCGGGTGAATGTAAGATTTTTTATGTTGCAACCGTGACGTTTGGCGCGATAATGTTGTCGGAAGTGTGTTGTATAGTACTGAGTTTTGGCATGTGTTGCAACCTAACAAAGTAAATTTGACTTGTGTCCAACATTATAAAAACTAAATTCACCCGAAAGTAGGGGTCCGTGTGTTCTTGCGGATTTGCGTTTGTGTTCATATACTTTGAACGCACCATGCACAAACACCAAAAAAAAGTGACATGACAAGTATCTGAAAGTGACAGATAATGTATGAAGATATAACAGTTCTCTTTGTTAGAACTGCCATGTGTTCGTAGTCTCGAGGACGAACATTTAAGACCTCATTTATGGCGACCCAACAATCTGTCCGCGGCCACCAAATCTTGTCTTAATGATGTTTAACCAATCCAAACGAATTGTCGACCAAATACTTCCGAAATTGAGATTCCAAACGACCGAAGTAGAAACGGAGCGCAATGTGCGAAGTGTATTTTCAACTTGATCTACGTGGCCAATATTTCAACTCACGAAATCAATTTAGTTAATGAATGGCAGTGAATATTGTACGGCAGCGAGGTAAAAGAATAAACTCAAACTTTTACGGATTTTATCGATTCTTTAATTATAAACTTGGATAAAATTAATATTCGAACCATTCACAACTACTCTTGTTACTCCGAAGTGGTTTGCTTGGAGTTTTAACGGAAAAAGAGGAAGATTTACAAATTAACAATCATTTTTATACCTTCGGTCCTGCAATGGTTCCGTTCGCGTATTAATTTTCATTTCGAAATGATTATACAAGAACAATTGTTAAATTGCTAAACTATGGCACTGATTCTTATATCTATAATTTGGCCGACAAAATGACCGGTATAATTTGAATATTTCTTATTCTATTTAGTTGAGTTTGGTTATTCATGTGACTGGATCCTTCGTATTAAATTGGTTTTTTTATTCTTAAATCTATTTACAATGTAATAGAATTCATGTAGCGTCTCAACACGTTACAAAGATTTCAATTTTTGTTTTCATCAGTGTAAGTCAATGTATGACACAATGTCCGAGTGTGGTATCTGTAATCTAGGTACGCATCTGCATGGTGCGTTGATTCACCCGAAATTAGGCTTCCGTAAAGTTTGCGTTACCGTCAGTGTTTTACTTTGCTGAAATGCAGCTAGAGTTACCGATGTTCTTTTGCGATGCGGTCGCAGTGAAATAATGGCGATCGGCGTAACCTCTTCATATACAACCTTGCTCAGACCCAAACTTTTTTTACATTTTTTTGGGTCGCCTGGTTTTTTGCTACAAAATGTTCCGATCAGGTAACACTCGATGTTATGAGATAAACGCGGAAACACAACACCTCTTTAAAATCTCTAGACTGAATTGCATATATATTGCAATCAGTGAAGTTTCCCATTGTTGCTCTTTCGTCTGTATATCCGACTTTTACCTAGATTATACTGGTAAGACCTTCAATTTTGCATACTTTCAGGGGCTAAGGAAAATTTTCAGAATGACATAGGATCGTGGTGGGGAACAGTAAAATTTTCTCATTTCCTTGGTATCTTTGGCGCGACGAAAGTTGATGTTGCCGGTGAAAAATTTCCTAATCAATTTAAAATTCGTTAAATTTCCATTTGAGGTCAAGTTGCTACGATAAGCCCCGTATAAAGCTATAGAAAGAAGCGTTTACCGTTTGTCCAATTCGCATAATGGCCCGGCTTACCGATTTTCGTTAATTTCTATTTTTCAGTTTCTGTTTTTGTGCTGACTCTTCCGTATATTAATTGTTCCAAAACCCGTCTAAAATGACACCATGTCTGTCTGACCCACTGACCCATGACATCGATTTTACTTGTCGTGGAGCTTAACCTGCGAAATGTCTTCTGGATTTGGTGTCTGTAGCCACAGCACTCCTTCTAGCATTAACATTAACACACTCGTATGTCAGACGTCTAGAACCCTCAAAATAAACACGCGTTGGATGTAATACATGCGTGCAAACTTGCATGCGTGTTTTAATTCACACGAAGAAATCACGACTCCTATCTGTACGAAAGAATTGCAAAGCCTGATACCGTCAGATCAGCCTCCAAATAAGTTAATGCTAGTAGCTGTGTTATCCTGTAACGTTTCGGTCCGACATACGAGTCGCACGTGTTTTCAGCCAGCAAATTAACCTAGCCTTGGATTTTACCAAGGCACTGTGAAC
The DNA here is from genome assembly GCF_014529535.1 of Bradysia coprophila. Classification (NCBI taxonomy): domain Eukaryota; kingdom Metazoa; phylum Arthropoda; class Insecta; order Diptera; family Sciaridae; genus Bradysia; species Bradysia coprophila. Next base: position 1,592,949 of record NW_023503496.1, on the reverse strand, counting down.
CAAACACCAGAAAACAGATCTTAGGGGTCTCAAACGTCAGAGAGTTGCTAATATGACGACTGGGTCGTTTCGTCGGATAGAGGGAATATGTCGAATGACAGTTGGGTTTTTGAGAGAGAATTCAATACATTTTCACTCAACCAATTTCAAAATCATTCGACATATTCCCTCTATCCGTCGAAACGACCCAGTCGTCATATTAGCATCTCTCTGTCAATCGTTCATATAAATTAAGTTTTGAATGTTGGTAGGTATAGTATCCAGAGAGATGCTAATATGACGACTGGGTCGTTTCGACGGATAGAGGGAATATGTCGAATGATTTTGAAATTGGTTGAGTGAAAATGTATTGAATTCTCTCTCAAAAACCCAACTGTCATTCGACATATTCCCTCTATCCGACGAAACGACCCAGTCGTCATATTAGCAACTCTCTGATAGTATCACCGCATTCTGCAGTTAACTGCCTTATAAAGGCATATTTTCTGGTGTTTGGCTTGCAGTCCCTTAAGTATGGTTTGCACTCAACAAAACGTACTCCGTGTGCGAGCCGTGAGAGAGCGAGCTGTCATTTAGTCTAGTGAACTTTTTCAGAGTACAATTTCTAATGTCTCAGGATTTTTCTTTAAAGTGCTGCGGGGCCTATTTATGGAAAATTTAATTGCCTTTTGCCAAAAATAACCGAAAATTTGCTCAAATTTTCCAAAATTTGCTAAAATGTTTTATAGCAAACTTTGGTAAATTTTGGCAAATTTAGCCACCCAATTTTCCACAAATAGGCCCTGCAGCACATACGTTCGTAACTCGACAGTCCAATGGGATTTTATGCACGCAATTGTCAAGTTACGAATATTTGGAATTACGAACGCATGAGAATCGAGAGGTCCCGGAGTGCTGCGCTTAGACAGAAGCTATAGTCCTCGCAAGCATTTGGGTAGAATGACTCTTGAATGATTATGTTTGCAAAAGTTAGCCGTGTGAAGTATTGCCAACGTCAAATCGCCAAGATTTTTTTTTTGGTAATTCATCACATTTTGCCAAGAAAAATCCCCAGAGAGTGAAGAAACCTCTGGTGATTTTTCCTGCCGTTTCTTCACTCTCTGACGATTTTTCTTGACAATTTATCATTCTTGACAGATTTGTTAAATCGCCAAAAATAACATCTGGAAGAAACGCCAAGAAAAATCGCCATACAGTGAAGCAATACTTGGCGATTTAACTTTGGCGATTCTTCACGGGAAACGTTTTAACAATTTTATCGATAAATCTTCATCGACTGCAACTCACGCTCTATCGATACATTACCAGTGAGTCTGATATTTTGAGGATCCGTATTTTTTTCAATCGTCAGTTTCTTCTTAACACAAGGTTAACGTCGTCTGCTTCAACGCTATGTTGGAAATGTTGGAGTGGATCCTGTGTAGATCAATCGTTGCGTCCTTTAACAGGACGTTTGGAATCACTGAAACTATCCCCACCTGAAATTTCTATAAATAAGGAGCTAAATTCAGAGATAAACAAAACAACAAACAGAGCTTTTGCTCTTCCCTACCCACTCATGGTTCACGTTGAGTGAATTTAACGAAGAAAACAGAGCTGTTTCAACCTCGGGACTCAGTGGCGGTCTGAGGCTAGCGTGATCTAGCCATCATCAGTTGTTTCCACTGATCCCTTCCCAAGACAGCAGTAAAACTTTCAAATGAACTTGAGCACCATCTCTTGATGGAAATTTTGGACGTAAAGAGAATGCTACTTTGAAGAATCCCCTAGCGTAGCAAAACACAGCAGTAAAAATTCAGTCAACACTCGAGCAACAAGCAGAAAAAAAATGCACGTTTCACTTACAATCACCAAACTTGAACGTCTCCACTTTCTTTTAGACAGGATAGGAAGATATTGTAAAACCAAATGTTATTGACGCAGCACGATTTTGTCACAGCCAACTCCAACCGCATCCAAACGATTGTTTCAGTTAGTGAAACACTGTAGCACCAAATGTGTTCGGAGAAGCGTAATTCCATTGTAGCATCAAATGTGTCGAAAACCAATCACATCCAAATGATTATCTTGCATGCCAATAAATATTAAAATGTCGAAGCAATCTTCGGACGTTGAGGTAGTGGTAAATGCAGTCTTTTGTCGTCGAGATAGTGGCAGATGCGGTATTTAGTTGTCGAGGTAATGTAGAAAACAGTCTTCAGATGTTGAGGTAACGTGGAAAAATCTTTAGATGTTAAGGTAATGGTAAATGGTTAATGTGGTCTTTAGATGTTGAGGCAATGGTAAATGTTGTCTTTAGTTGTTATGGTAATGTGGAAAACAGTATTTTGGTGTTAAAATGAAATCAGTCTTTTGGTGTTGAAATGAAATCTTTAGACGTCAAGCGTGGATACAAAATGCAGTATTTTGATGTTGGGGTAATGTGGATATTAATATTTGTTAGTGAAATGCAATCTTCAAATGTTGAGGTAACAGTCTTCAGATGTTGAGGTAATGTGGCTAGTAGTCTTTATATGTTGAATTTCTTAAAATGTTGTCTTCAGATGCCAGATTTTGTTGTCTTCAGATGTCAGATGTCAGATTCTGTGTGTAATGTGTAGTCTTCAAATGTTAAGAAGAGATGGATATTTTCAGTGATTCCAAACGTCCTGTTAAAGGACGCAACGATTGATCTACACAGGATACACAGGATCCACTCCAACATTTCGATGCAAGTGATCGTACATCAGGGCCTATTTTAAGGGAATTCAATTCCCTAAAACTCCTTAAAATTTTCGACGTTTTTTTGACTTGTTCACCTCTAAGGCTACGTATTGAAAACCCTGTGGATTTTTCGTTGGATTTGATCTTAGGAAAGCCAACAAATTTATTTTAAGATTTACGAGAAAACAAAATTTAGGAATTTTCGGGAATTTTAAGGAATTTTTGGGAATTTTAAGGAATTTTGGGAATTTAATTCTCTTAAAAAAGGCCCAGTGTACATACATGCATAGCGTTGAAGCAGACGACGTTAACCTTGTGTTAAGAAGAGACTGTCATTCGAACGTCGTATGTAAGCTAATTGGGCCGGTCGGTAGAGAAATTAGAACAACATTTTTAGGAAATGGAATTTTCGTTTAATTTCTGATTTGTCTCTACAGACTATTTTCCTTTGCAGCGAGTTCTTTTGCTGCGTTAAACACTTGCTGAACCAGTTCGAACTCCTTTCCGAATTTTATCTTATTCGAAATTTCATGTTCATTTTTGTCGGACAACGTTTTCTCTAAATAAGCGAAAATTAATTGAGTCTCACGCTATACAACTTAAAAATGAAATTATCTGAAATTACCGCAAATATCTGAAGTTTCTGGTATATTTTCGTCTGTGCAGTACTCTTCGAATGTCTTTGGTGACGTTGACATAGCGTGTGTTATTTTCGGTATTTTCAAAACAATCGTGGCCTCAATCGTCGATCCCAGATTCGTTGGACAGAACGTTTTCCATCCCCAATCATTATGTTTGTGAAACTCGACGTTTTTAAATTTGTCAACAGCTTCCTTTAATTGGATGAATGTTTTTGCAATGTCTCCGTCTGCAGCAGTCGAAATGAATTTCAAATGGTCCTCTTCGCACAGCCAAACTGTTAAATTATTCTGTTTGCTCACAAAGACTGCACGGCCGGTGGTAAAATCTTTAACGCCGACGGATCTTAATCGTTCATTAACCGGTTCGAACCAATGTCCATCCTTTATCAATTCACCTTTCGTCGTACCGTCTATACCAGTCAAATCGTAGAATTTACCATTGACATCGTACTCTTCCAATATCGCTTTCACTGTGGCTCTCAACTTGCGCAATTGTGTCGTTGTCATTGCCGGAATGAAAGGGAAATCTTTGAACGATCTACGGCATGTAATTCGTGAGGATATTGTAACCGATGAGTAATCACTGAACAGCCATGTATCGTTAGCACCATCCCAACCGTCATCGGACAGTTTGGGAAGTGGGGATAACGGGTGAATGATTTCAACATATTTTTTAAATAAAACGGGAAATGTTTCGTATGCATCAGCGTCAACCGCATAAATTCCCGAACTGATGGGATCTTCCAATCCCGGTCTGATGCAGTCGAGTAAAGTCTTGTCGTTGGCAGTTTGTCCCTTACTTTTTTCAGCATCAAATTCTAATTGATCTAGTTTACTTTTTTTCATAATTGAATCGACAGTGCCTTTCTCCAGTAGCTCCCAGCTTGCCCACGCTTCTTCGATTGTTGTGACCAATTGTTCTTCTTGTCCCACCAATATCTGCAACTGCTCGACAAATTCCTTAATTGCATCGAATTCAGTCTTGTCCAACCTTGGTATATTTGTAACTTCGAACTCATCTGCCACTGTCGTCGGTTTAACTAAACGGACACAAAAGGTTAGACATGTTTAGTTGTGATCAAGCAGACGTTAGTACAGCGCCCAGTTGAGACACGTTTAGCATTCGAAAGAAACGGCAGACGGTTGCTTTTCGCCAACGGGCCAACCAAAGTATATAAACCACTGAAGGTAATGCAGACCCTCAGCGGATCAGAGTTTTCACGTATCCAAACTTTGAGGTGTGTTTCCTATGCTCGCAATATATATATTTACAATGTTTGTACGCATGTGTATCGATATACGGTAAACTGTAAATTCACCTCAAAGTATGGATACGAGCGTAACTGCGAATTTGCATTACCTTCAGTGGTTTATATACTTTGCGGCCAACGAACTGTTGGAATTTGGTGAATTTGGTGGGTTACTCAATTTTTCGCCATAGTAAATCGTTAAATCGTAGCTGCGGTGTCAAGTCGTAGCCATATCTCAACTGGGCGCTTCTTCCCGTGTAAAAGCTGTAACGGTTACGTTACTTACCACATATCGGCAATGCCTTCGCAATGTATTCCACTTTTCCTCTGGCAGCTGCTTTCGCCAATTTTACAATAGCCGAAACATGTATTGCCGGACCCAAAAACGTTGGACAGAATGCTAAGTTACAGTCCGTTAGAAAGGATGAAGATTCGCTTTGTTTAAAGGTCAACGAGCCGCATTGATCAAAAACATCTTTCAAATTGGTGAATGCATCTTTGATAACGGGCGTACTATTGCCAGTCTTATTCGTCCCGGTCGCGATAAACTTCAAATGCTCCTCTTCGTTAATCCAAATGACCAAGTTTTTGTCGGTATTGTAACATATGGCACGACCTTCGGATAGATTGGTTGCACCAGCGGCCAGCAATAGGGAATTTTCAGGTTCGAACAGCAGCTGATTTTTTTGCAACTCTTTTCTATCAACTTCGACCAACTTGTCCCAATCGACGAACGTACCACCAGAAGCACAAAAGGTAGTCTCCAATGCTTGTTGAACTTCGTCTTTCAATGCATTTAAATCTTTTTCCTCCATAGCCGGAACGAAAGGATAATCTTTAAGCGACCTAGCGCATGTAATTCTCACGCGAATAATTAATCCCGAGTCAAAGTCTAAGCCAGCAATCTGGCTGTTATTATCGTCCCACTTTGATGCTTCAATTTGGATAGGGTCCACTCCTCCGTAATAGGCTATTAAAATTGGTTTAAAAATCTGTTCGAATGTTTCGTAACAACTTTCATCAGCCGCGAAAATTCCCACCGGCAATTTCTCATCCTCCAATCCGATTTTGATGCAGTCGAGCAAAGTCTTTGTTTTTGCAGTTGCCTTTGACGTTGAGCCTGTAATGATCTTTTTAGTGAGGTTTTTCACCAACAACGATTCTGGTGGAGGGGTAAACTTCTGCAGCTCCTCTAAACGAGCCACCGCATCGTCGGTGGTCTTGATGCCAGCTTCTTTCAAAAATTTGCCCACTTCAACGATAAATTCTTCCATTGCATCAAATTCAGTCTTGTCCAATTTTGGTTTCTTTGTCAGTTCGAACTCATCCGCCACTGTTGTCGGTTCGACTAAACGACGAACAAATGTTAGAAATCCATGATCAACTAGCAGCATATACGGCCGGGCAAGACACAATGAGCCGTTCATGAGATCGACAATAATGCGCGGTTTTTTGTGGTGAATAACTGATTACAATGGAAAGAGAACGAACAGCATGATTGTCGATCTCAACAACTCGAAATTGCTTGTGTGTTTAGGCCGAAGACACACGAGCAATTTTGCGTTGATAGCATCGACAATTATGTTGCGTTTTCCATTGTAATCGGATATTCACCACAGGCTATACAATGGAAAACGCAGCATAATTGTCGATCCTATCAACGCAAAATTGTTCGTGTCTTCGGCCTTACGACCTCACACCCAGTTGAGACAAGTTGATTTTTCGAAGATATCCCAAGGCTCATCACATCTCTCAACTAGGGCGATTCTTCTGGGAAATGGTAAATAGGAATGGCACAGAAGCACAATGGTTTACACAAGGAAAGTACCGCAATCACACGAGCAATTTTGCGTTGATGTGAACGACAATTATGCTGCGTTTTCGGTTCAGTTATCCACCACAGGCTGAACAATGGAAAATGCAGCATAATTGTCCATCCCATCATCGCAAAATTGATCGTGTATTTTCGCGGCATATCATTATGGCAGCGCAAAGTCTCTGCGGTGACTTTGTCATTGAGCGAATTATCTTCACCACAATTGAGACAAGTCCAAAAATGTACGAGCGTCGACCACAGAAACTCGGACGGTCGTTACGGTCTACATCCGTATGTCTTTTGAATGAACACCTACCGTAGAATGGCAATTTCTTCTTCTCGTCTTCCTTCGTCATCTTTTGTTTCATTTTCTCTCGCTCTGCAACATTGGGAAATTTGACCACAGCCGAAACATTTATCGTCGCGCCCAGATTTGTCGGACAGAATGTTAAGTGACCCAGCGCATCCATATTTGTAGCGTCTGCTTTTTTGCTTTTTTTAAAGGTCAACGAACCGCAGTGATCAACCACATTTCTCAAATTGGTGAATGCATCTTTGATAACGTGCGTACTATTGCCGGTCTTATTAGTCCCGGTTGCGATAAACTTCAAATGTTCTTCTTCGTTAATCCAAACCACCAGGTTTTTGGCGGTATTGAAAAATATGGCACGACCTGCAGAGAGATCGGTTGCACCAGCGGTTTGCAATCGCAAATTTTCAGGTTCGAACAGCAGCTGATTTTGTTTCAATTCGTCTCTCTCATCATTGGTCAATTTGTCCAAAGCCTCGAACTTACCCGCACATAGGTCTGCGAAGGTATGTTCCGCCAATTTTTTCTTCACTTCCTCTTTCAATTCATTTAATTTGACGTTGTCCATAACCGGAACAAAGGAATACTTTTCAACGGACTTGGCGCATGCAATTCTTGTACGAAGTATCAAGTGTGAATTAAAATTCAACTTTTTATCATCATCAGTCCATTTTGATTCCACAAGACTGGTATAGTCGTTTAAGCCGTAATACTCCGTTAAAATTGGTTCGAATATTTTGGCGAATTTTTTGTAGGCATCATGATCCGCCGCATAAATCCCGATCGGCAGCGTCCCCTCTTCCAGTCCCAGTCGGATGCAGTTAAGAAAAGTCTTTTCGGTAGGATCGTCTTTACCTTTCAGTTCATCACAGATGTCTGTTGTGAGATGTTTCACCAACAACGATTCTGGCGGAGGGGTACACTTCTTCAGCTCCTCTAAACGAGCCACAGCATCGGCGGCTGTCTCGATGTGTGCTGCTTTCAAAAATTTGCCCACTTCAACGATAAATTCTTTCATTGCATCGAATTCCGTCATGTCCAATTTCGGTTTATTTGTCAGTTCGAACTCATCTGCCACTGTTGTCGGCTTAACTAAATGGACACAAAAGGTTTGAAATTTGTCTATTGCATCAGTTGTGGTTGGTGTGCAACTTACCGCCGATCTTCAATGTCTTCGCTATGTCTTCCATCTTTCCTCTGGTTGCAACGTTAAGACATTTTACCACAACCGAAACATGCAGCGCCGCGCCCACAAACGTTGGACAGAATGTTATGGTAGGAGGATTTTGATTCGTCGCTGTGGTTTTAAATGTCAGGAACTCACAGTTCTCAACAACCGTCCTCAATCGAATGAATGCTTCCTTAATGCTGTTCATTCCGGTCGCAATAAACTTCAGATGCTCCTCTTCGTTAACCCACACCACCAAGTTCTGGTTGTCATTGCAAAATATGGCACGACCAATGGAACAGTCTAATACACCAGCAGCTTTCAATTGTTCGTTTACGGACTGGAACAGCAAGTGGCGTTCCTGCAATTTCGTTTTCACTTCTGCGTTCATATTGGTCAGGTCGTGGTATCTGCCCTTAACATTGTCTTCGACTAAAAGTTTCAATTCGGCTTCAACATCGGCCTTCAATTTGTTCTTCTGATCTTCGTTCATTCCAGGAATGAAAGGAAATTTTGCCATGGATCGAGCGCATGTAATTCTTGTACGGAGTACCAAGTGTGATCGACAATTTAAGGGACTGTCGTCTTTGTTGCCCGTAGCGTTCTTCCAACTTGACTGCAAAGCTGTGCTGAGATCCGAACCGAAATACTTTTTAATAATCGGATCAAAGATCTCTTTGAAAGTAACATAGTCGTCTTCGGCAACGGCATTAATTCCCACCAGTACGTTCGGATCTTCCAGACCCCGTCTGATGCAAAGCAGGAGTTGAGCCAGCTGATCCGCTTTTAGTTTCTCAAACATCTCCAAACTAAGACATTCTACCAGCAACGATTTGCAATTTTGATGTTTCTTTAGCTCTTCCAAGCGTTTCTTAGCTTCGTCAATTGTCTTGATTACGACAGTAGCCACGTTATCGACCTTACCATCGGCAGTAGCATTGGCGTCGGCCTTCACTACCGCATCTGCAGCCTTAGCCGATGTTTCTCCGGTTTTTTTCATTTTTCTCAGTTCTCTCTCCACATCTGCTCTTTCTCTTGCCTCTTCCGCGGCCTTCTGGATTGCCTCCACTTTCTTTCGGCTTATTTCCACTTCTGCCAATAGTTTATCATAATCGTTTTGGCTGGGAAAATTGTTGGACAAATTATCTTTCATAAATTGCAGCGCAGCGTCTTCGTTATCCGGTCGTTTGTCCTTCAAGTCGTACAATTTAATAAGCACCTTGGTTAACGCATCCGTGGTTCCCGTTTGTTCCAAATACATGCGAAATGCTTCCTTTCTGCCTTCCATTTCGGATTAGGGAGGGTAGGATTCAAGTGAAAAAAAAACTTAAAATTTTTTTCCAGTCGACGTACAGTTTCAGCCTGCAGCTGATTGATTATTGGTTGAAATTAAATTTTCTTTTTCTCAAAGAGTAAATGGTCACTTGAATTGGATTGGAACTAAATAGTTCAAAGGCTCCTATGAATCTGTCACTATCATTCACCACACTCCCATAAAAGATGTGGCTGAGACTTTCATTTAGAGTACTTTCTATCGCAAACAAATGATTAGGTCGAGTTGCAAGCAACGACCTTGAAACAAGTGACGCATTTCGTTTCAGCTGATCCACTCATACAAACAGATATGTTTTTACGTCTTTAAACGGTTTTACCACCACCACGCGTACGTTGTTCACCCGTATACATCTGTTTGCATGAGTGGATCAGCTGAACCAAAATGCGTCACTCATTCCAAAGTCGTCGACTGTATTGCGTGATACCACTATCCGATAGTTTTAGCATCTGAAGAGCATATTAAAACAACCGACAACTTTTCACATGGAAACAGCATTATGACACATGCGCTGTTGTGTGTACACTGACAAAAAACATTTGAAAAGCTTACCTGTACCAGGTAATTATGTCTCCAGTTAATCTACAATCGCTGCCACAGTTGTAGCATTTCATACAAAAAGTGCAGCAAAACTTACCTGCTACAGGTAAGATTTTCAAATCTTTTTTGTAGGTGGAGTGTGTACGCAACGGGTAAGGGTTTCAATAAAATGTTGGTAAAAATCAACTTACGACAAGTAAAACCTTCACCTAATCAAAAGTGAATCGGATCTGTCGTCACCACTACGAGTTAAAATGAAAAAGGAAATTTTCACGAGACTCCTGTCGGTCGTGTTATGCTTAATCCGAATTTGATAAAATTGTTCCACCCTAATACGTAATCGAGAGACCATTTCCTGATTCATGGAAATTCATCCGCACTCACGTAATATACGTACACGCTGTCTACGACTTCCGAATTAATTACGCTACATTGAGTGGTGTCTGTTGACTAATTACACATCAACGGACAACATATCGATATCGAATGAGTGTTATGTTTATTAATTATATCTGAAAGAGGACGCGATATCATCGACATAATAGTCCAGTGCGTAACGGTCCGCAAATGGGATTGTTATTGGGGGGATGTTTGGGAAAGTTCAGATATTTTTAACTGTTCATTGGACAGTAGCAATGATTGTGTTTAATCACATTACATGTGCGTATCATACGGTGTCTATTTCGGCTGGATACCCTAAAAATACATGCAGGCATGTTTAAAAATGGCAGCGCTCTTTGTCTCTGGGGGAAACGTTTTTAAAAAATTAGTCCTTGGTTCAAACATAGCCTCAGCTTCGTTACCACGAAATTTCCACAAGTTCGTTATTTAGTCTAAAGAGACCATGAGAACATCAGTGCAAAATGTTTTCAGGTTACCTTGGATCCGACGTCGATCTGTATTTACCAAACCTGAATTGATTCGGCTTTCCTATATAGCTAGAAGTCTTCAATCTTACGTGATGGGTCAGATGCGAAATTTTTCCATCGTGTAAGATTAACCTTATACCTATAGAGAATAAGGTGGCGCTGTACATTTTTAATCATACCCATTAGCGCCACCGTGTCACTGTGTTACCAGTTAGCAAATTGCGGTTCTTCCGCCAAAATTAAACACCGCTTTTGATTCACAACGCAAATGTAAAAATATAGTGGATTGTGTTCACTTTCAACTGTCATTTGTATAGGTTTTACTAAGGCTGTATGCTTTGGGGAGGTCACGCAGATACAGATATGCGGGTGACACACCACAGTTGATGATAAAATGGCCGATTTCATACAAAAATGCACCTACTCTGATAAATCTCGTCGTCTTGATGATGTGGTGAAAATTTTTACATGTAAAATCATCAGAAGTGGTGTGTTCCCGCGTATCTAATAAAATGGCGGTCTGCGTGACCTCCTCAAAGTATACAGCCTTGGGTTTTACTCCATCGTACTATTTTTGACAAGCCGAAAACGAACGATAGCATCCACAGATCCATAATCTCCACGCTTTTGCGAATATTTCGTCAACAATAATCTTTTGGCTCTGTGGATGACGTTTTGACAGCTCAAATATCCTTGGAACAGACCTATTGTGGCGATAGTTTTGCGAAAATCGCAAAAGTACAATTTTGTAGTTAAATGACAATATATAACCCACAAAATGTGTAGCTCTGACCAACAAAGCAACATCTCGCTTCGCTCGAATGGATGACTTAAGACTATTGCTGAAAAATCAAAATTTCAAAACTTGCTGCCCGAGACACTATTTCAAAAACCGATTCCAGACTCCCACCCTTGCGCCACTGGACTACAAAATTAAATTGTGTGTGCGAAATTAGTGAGAGTAGAAATTTATAACATTTATCTGCAATATAAAAGCATCTTACGTAACACCGCACTCTCTGGATGGATATAAATGTCTTCCATCATAAATATGGGTATAATGCTGCGTATACATCATAAATACGTGTATGGTGGATGCACAGCATTTAATTTGCATATAATTATTATAAGCGAACCAAAGTACCGGAGAGATTATTATTGCAATTAATTTTCTTATTTAAAATTAAAAATTAAAAGAAAAACAACAAAAAAAGAGAGACGAAAATTACAGCAAGCCAGACCGCATGAAATAAGTCAGTGTGTTAGAAAAAATGCTGTTCCATGTAGAGTAGAGTAGAGTTAACCTGGTTTACCGACATTATAACATTATATCGAAAAGTAGAATATATCGCTTGCGACGACCATGCGATGTGATCGTTGTGTGATGCAAAATAAACGTTTTTTTTTGTATTTCAAATTTCAGTTGATGAAATTGTAACTCTTTTAAATATTTTTTTTTATTCACAGAGCTCGCTCGTCAAAAGGTCGATTTCGATTGGAATTAATCGATATGCGGAAATCATTTCATTTAAAAAGGTTAACTTACATTTCATATATAGGTTTCAGCTGTGGCGGATTTTTTATTTTATTTATTTTGAAGTCTGAGAGAAGAAGCAGCTCGCACACAAAAAACGAATTTATATTTATTGCAACATTTAAATATAAATTGTTTGCAACTTTTTCATCAGATCGGTTTATAATATGGGTTTGTCCTGAGTCTACAATCACCTACAATCTATATTATAAATACACCATATTCATGATGACATACTGACAAGTGTGGTTTACACCATTTCGTTATGGATGATATTTTCAGATGAGCCTGTCCCACCTACTCGAGGCGCCACAATTTCTTGTTCAGTACTTCATTCTTTGCACTTTATTTTTTGCTAGAATAACTTCCCTCTGGTAAATATTCATAATTCGTCATAGCATTGGTTTATAAGAAAATATAGCTCTGACATTAGTCATTCTATGACGAAATGGGACTTGAATTAGAATTATACAAAAATCTATTACCGTTGAGATTTATTTTTCAAATAAAATTTCACTATTCGTCATCAGAGAGGTGATAACAGATGGCGTTGCTTCCGACTCGCCGGCGGGCAACGCCATTTGTTATCACCTTTCCTTTAATTATTGATTAGACTTTTTTTTAATTATTTATCGAAACAAGGATATAGATGACATATAGGCGATGTATTAGATCATATCGAAGTACTAGAATTAGGTGAATGTGGTGCTTAAATTCGTGTCAATACAAAGTAAGCTTTCAGAAAATGAGATTAACTTCGAAACTCTATTTCCCTTTACTTGTTGGTATGTTTACACGGGTGTATTTTCAGAATACACCAGCGTACACTTACCCACAATTTACTTAGACACCACATATTAGAGAGTTTGCTCAAGCAAATGACGTATAAGTCAACTTATAAATTCAAATCAAGGGCCCTCTCAGTAGAACAAACTGGCAAATTAAAGTGAAAAATCACATATTTGAATGTGTGTGTGAGACCTTCGTAAAAAGGGACTCTTAATGTCAAAAGTAGGTAGTCTACCTCTATGATCCGAATTTATACGTTATAAGTCACTTATACGTTATAAGTCACTTATACGTTATAAGTCCTATAAAGTAAAGCTTATAAGTTCATAAGTTTATAGGTCAAAAGTTTATAAGTTGAAAGTTCTAGAGATGGCGCCCTCGTGGACCATGTAAAGTAACAAATCTTTAGGAACGAATCAAAAGCGAATCGATCTCTTCTAGAGGTGTCGGGGAATCTCGCACACGCGATCATAGTATGCGTCCTTTTACGACATGTAACGAAAAGTCATGACTGTGCGAGATTCACCACTTAGAGGTGAATCTCGCACACCATGAATTTGTGTGGTGTGCGAGATTACCCTACCCCCTTCTAGACCATCTAGGCTTTTTTCAACTTAAAAGGTATAAAAGGTTTGTTCCAAATAACTGAAAACCCGAACTTTGACAACACGAACAATGACGATTTCACGATTTCACAGAGATGATCATGACATAAACGTCAACAAATTTCTCTGTAAATTTTTCGTTAGGTGTCCATTCCACTCAACAAAAAGTACTCCGTGAGAGAGAGCAAGCTGTCAAATTACCAAAAAAAAAAATGAAAAAATTCAATTTTGTCTCTCACACAAAGTACTCCGTGTAAGAGTGTCTTTGGTAAGAGGAAACTAAGCATTAAAATTTTTATCAACCAGAGAGATGCTAAGATGACGGCTGGGACGCCGTTTCGACTGAACGTCATATTAGCATCACTTTGTCATCAACCTGAAAGTTGAGGTTAAGTTGTCTTCTGTGGATGAAATTTGACATTTCAAACTGACCTTCAAACCTATAGGGTTGTTCCAAGTAACTGTAAACACGAACTAGACAACCCGAACAACGACAATTTCACACAATTTACACAAAAATATTGTTGAGGTTATGAAACTTGACAATTTATATGGCCTTGGAACAAACCTATTGTAGTGGATCCTGGATTGGATTGGATTGGATTAGATGGGAAGGGGGTTAGCCCAGCACCTAAGCCTCTAGTGGGCCTGTTGTGCTATTGCACAAGTCACTTGATCATATGAATTGTGATTTTTCATCATATCTCTTCGGACTCAGATAGCTCACAAATCGACCGTGTAAACGTCCCATACGTTGTGAATTCTCTGAGCCACGAGTAGTGTGCGAAGACCACAACCATCACTAATGACTCATGCATTTTCCCAATGAGCGACTAGTCGATCATAGATGGCGCTTATCCTACAGTCTGTTGTATATTGTGAATTGTGTCATTGACATTATGTCAATATGGCGTGATTGTTGCGAAGAAATCGAATATTGGATTTCTTTGAAATTTGCGACTTTGTTACGGTCGTACAGCCATTAGATAACTAATAGCGAGTGCTTAATCACCAAGTGATTAGAATAAAACCAGGCAAGCATTTTTGCACCGGGAGTCGAACCCGGGACCTCTTGGGTATGAGTCCTATGCTCTACCGATTGAGCTACCTGGAGCTAGTGGATCCTACTCATATCACTGCATAAATTCAAAGTATATAAACACTGAAGGTACCGCAGACCCTCAGGGAATAGCAAGAAATACGAATCCCGACTTTCGGGTGAATATAAGTTTTATAATGTTGCATCTGTGATGTTTGGCGTAATAATGTTGTCAGAACTGCGTTGCTCAGTAAAAAATTGTCTGTGTTGAGTTTTGAGATGCAACCTAACAATAGTTATTTGTGTATCTGTTTTGGACGATTGTTTTTAGGCAATTTCGCAAGTTGTAGCCCGAACGAAGTGAGATTGTGTGCGAAAGAAAATGTTTTTTTTTTGGAAAATTCGGAACTTTGGTTTTGTTAAGTTCCTCTTTTCATATAGGCTTCGTATCCGTTTACGCAATTTTTGTGTTGCCGCCTTCGTCATCAACTCAGAGCTGCGTTCGTTCAGAACCTTGCTTCAGAGCTCAAATTTTGGGTGAATCACTGGCTGAACAAATGAACTGAAAAATAAAATTCAACGCACTGTGGTATGAGAATATCGTTAATTACGACACTGCGTTTGGTTTTGACTGTCACACTTTTAATTTTGAATTTTCGGCGGATCTACCGCGTGAATTTGAATTTACTTTTTTCATCGAATTGCGAAATTTATTGAGAGAGCAACTCAACGTAAAAAATTGTTTTACGAAAAAACTTTTCATTTGCATCTTCATTATTCAAATATTAACCTATCCTTCTATTACATATAACAATATACCGAGAGCGCAATGGGAATGGGAACGTAATCTAATTTTTTGTTGTTGTTGTTGCTGCATTATCCAATTTGTGTCTGATTTTCTTCATTGAACTTACGACGATTCGATTACCAATCACCGCGCGTTGCTCTATAGTATTACAACTGGTAATTTCTTCTTTTTATTTTATAAATTATAATTGCAATGCATTGATTCTGAGCATTATGTATCGATGGGATTATGACTTCTTCGTGAGTTCGAACAAACAACAACGAAAAAAACGAGACACAATTTTAATCCAATGTATGTCTCTACCTATAGCAATAATCATGATCGAAATAACTACACATAGTTTTGTTAGATAATCGCAGATCACACCTCTCTTACATGATAATTGATAAATTATTAAATCGTTTCGTTGTTGTTGGTTGTCTGTTTTTTTCTCTCTCTCTCTCTCTCTCTCTCTTCTCTTTAATAAATAATAAGAAAAAAAAGTGTTTCTTCTTATTCTTCTTCAAATTGTATACAATTATAAAACAATGCCCGGGTGAACTGAACATTGCATCGTCATATAAACACGAATACGAGTAGTCTCAGTTTTTATGATTTTTTTTTCATTTTTAATTTTACTTAATCAAGAGAGGCGAATTTAATAGAGAAACAAAAATTACGCAATTTTTTCGTTAAAATGAAATTTAATACAAAAAAAATCTAAATTCACATTACGTAGCTAATACACCGAACGCTTTTCCATTACAATTTATATCAATCATTAATTTATCATTTCTAATTTCAAATAAACAATGCCCAGTTTATATGGTGTACACTCACAACATAATCTGGTCTACATTATAATACACGACGGTAACCCACTACTGGCATCAGTAGTATAGTCAGGGGACTTGAATCACAACAAAAGAAAAGTGATTTTTTGAGATCGATAATTTTGGTTTCCAGTCAGTCAAGTCAAGTACACTAAATGGAAAGACAGTCCGCTTTGCAACTGTTTTTTTCTCATTTCTGTAATGTAATGTATGAAATTCCCAAGCCTGTAAAGTTTGGGGACACGGAAATTTGTGTGACATTTGTGTTACAACGACAAAATGGAACGAACTTCAAAAATGACTGTGTTAGTACACAAATTGTCACTATCTCAAGTCAAGTACACAGTCAGCCGGTGAAATGAAATTCTTATACATTTTATCAAATGAGCTGAAAATTTTGACAGTTGACCCATACATTTTCTGTCAAAATTTCATTTCATCGGCTGGTTGTATACTTGGCTTTAAGCACTCCATTTCCGATGATTTTACATATATTCACCACATCATTACAACGACGAACGTGTTTGGTCATTAAATACTATATTTCAGTCTTTAGGCTAACATTTTGACGAAAAGCACACCGATCACCGCAAGATGACACTTCACATATTCACTCTTCTTATACTGCCCAAACCACATACAACTTGTTCATCATATTCATACACTTCTAACAAAACATAACTTGGTGTCGGGGAATCTCGCACACGCGAAACATAGTATGAGTCCTTTCACGACAAAAAGTCATAATTGGGCGAGATTCACACCATGAATTTGTGTGGTGTGCGAGACTACCCCACCCACAAGCGGACACTGTCAGATGTTAGACCTCCTAATTTTGTGAACAATGTGTGGGCGCTTGCTGCAGAGCTGCTTTTATACAACAGAAAATACATAAACACTAAGGGAAGTTAATGCAAACCTTCAGCGAATCAGATAAATTAAGGGACCACACATTCGGGTGAATTATACTGACGCGCCATCTTTCTATTCCACTCACGATTTCAAACGAATTAGAAATCAGCATCACCCGAAAGTAGGGTAGAAATTGAACACTGAAGTTCTGCAACAGTTCGAGTACCTCACACGTCTTTATAGTGGTGAAACAGTTACAAGCATGCTCGTGCATAAGTACACCGTCGCGCCCCGACTAGCTGCTATTGGTCTGATGTTTTTTTTTCGTTCTTCTTTTTGATTAAAGTCACGAATCTGCGATAATAATTTTCGTTATGGGTAGACAGACATGCCATTTCGAATGTTAATTTTGTCCAAAAAATTATTAACATGAATCGAACTATGACACACTCGTTCAATGATGAATTCAAGACGAAGAAGAAGAAGAAAACAACGAAGAAAGTGACTACCTTACCTTATTCAATGCATTTCCAACAAGAATAACCTTAGGTAATCACCTCCTACAACTTCATATTTATAAACAACACAACCGATTTTATGGTCTTTCGTACGTACTGTTGTTTTGAATCATTCGTTCCCATCCGTTGACCTAATATGCTACATGAATTATGACCGTAATGAAAAGTTACGTGCTCGACGTAAATATGTGTGTATAGATGCCACAAGAATCACTTTCGCTTGGTAATTTTTTGTTTGTTTGTTTGTTTCATCCATGTATCCACTTCCAATCAAAACTTCTGACTTCTGGATTATAGGGTCACATTTTAGAAATCGCTAACTATATGAAATCAGACAACTTATGATGTAAACAGATCTATTGCGTCCGGCTGATGTTTAATCTGATCATACCGTGGATGCAATGTCAGTACTAAGTCGTATACTTAACGGTTAAGTATGTGACTGATGAGACATACTCTTGATGTGCTAAGCCGTGTCTTCAGTTTGCTGGTGGCTGAGCGTGTACGTTTCATTCATGTAAGGGGTCGAAGTGGCGGGCGAGGTCAATTTAAGGTTTTTTAAATTAATGAAATTTAAGTTCATTAAAAATAGGCGAAACAGGACGGTTGAGAGCATTGGTGAGTGGACTTCAATCAATGGAAATCATTTTTGTTTCAAGGTTTACACTAACCTGTAGCTTATCTGAACATATGGAACATATCCAGAAACATTGTAAAAGCAGAGAGATGGTAATATAGCGACTGGCGCCATGTTATTATCTCTCTGTCGAAACGACGTCCCAGTCCAATATATTATCATTTTTCTGTGGAAAAGTCATATAAACTTCCTGTCTTATCAATTTTTTGACTAAAGAATCGCGAGCTGCCGTAACCAATGCTGTGACTTTCAGAGAGTCGGTGGAATTTTCAGTATTTTAGTGTAGAGCGTTAGCCGAGAGAAGGTGCAAAATGTTTCTTCTGTTTGTTTGACGTTGCTTCCAAACCTTACTCTAACACCACTCTCAGTTAACACTTTTAAGATGGACCAATTTATGCTGAAAACAAACGAGACATTGAAAACGTGTTTTGGTCCTAGTTTTCATTGACAAATGCAGCAATCGTAATTTTCGATAGAGAAATTTCTAACTTTATTTGACAGTTGCGACAATTTCGTCAGGACCAATTTCGTTTGCACAAGGACCAAAACATGTTTTGAATGCCTCGTTTGTTTTCAGCAGTACGATTTCAGCTAAGCATTGGCACTTTAGGTGTAAGCTGGTATAACACTATTAGCAAATATCTCGATACGTCAAAAAACATATGGAAAAATGGGAGCGAAAAATGGGATGACAACTTGCTTTTTCATAGAAATGTGACGCCAGTCGCTTACTTTAGAGAATTTTAATTCTGAAAATTCCGAAAATTCTGAAAAAATTCCGAAAAAGTTCCGAAAAATTCTGAAATAATTTTTCGGAATTTTTCAGAACTTTTTCGGAATTTTTTCAGAATTTTCGGAATTTTCAGAATTAAAATTCTCTAAAGTAAGCCCTGCGCCAGTGACAATCTCAATTGCCAATAGAAATTCAAATTTAGTTACCAATAGCCGCCATGTTTTTTTTTTGCGATACGGCACTTGTAAACGATTGCGATTGTCGTAACCAAGGTTGTATATGAGGAGGTGACGCCGATCGCCAGTTTTTCACTTGCAAAAAAACATGGCAGCTATCGGTACCTCAAACTGCGTCTCAGTACGAAAATTCAACTGAATGGAAATTGCTCTACAATTTATAGCAAATGTCAGTGGATATTTGCAATGTAAATATAGTGAGGAGGTAATGCCATATATAACCGAATCAGATGTGCGGTGACACGAAAGTTCGATACAAACGCCATCTCATCCCTTCATTGAAAGCAAAAAATGGAATAGAAAGTCGGGCCATCTGTTGTGAGTTAGCGAAAATATTTTTGTGAAATACAAGTAAATCGTAGTCAACCATTTTAAAAGAAGATGTCAATGGTATCGAACTTATGTGCTAGGCCGCGCGTCTGAATGTCATTACCTCCTCACTATATTTACCTTGGATATTTGCGATAACAACCTATTGATAGTCAAACCCTCCTCATATATATAACCTTGGGATTAACTTCAGTTTATACAACCTTTTGGATGTCGCCAAAGATTTTGACACTAGCGAAAAATGTTTAGACAAATCTAACTGTGCCATCAACATCACAATCTGTCACATTGTAGCTGTCAATCGCGAAATAAGCTTTGGAACCCTAGTGTTGTAAAATGGAAATCCGTTACATTACGGTAGGAGTTGTGTAAATGAGACAATGCAAGGTATGTCTCTCGGCCTGGTAACTTGTCTGTAATACGTAAAAAGCATTCTGCATCAATTTAAAAAAAAATCTGGTTTTTTATTCATCTATCAACTGAAGACAAAAAAGAATTCAGCAAAAAAAAGACGGTAATGTCGCCAAGTATCTAATTATTGTCTCAGATCGGTTGATTAAAAATTGATTGCCGCTTTCATCAAAATTATCTTTTTTTTTCTCGTTCCATTCCTTATGCAAGTTATCGACAATTACTCATTTACACCATAAAAAAACAGTATTGACACTATAATTTACGATAATTACACACTTTCGGGTCAAGAGGTGTTAATGGATTTGTGTATTTTCATTCCAACCAGCAGCACCAATCTCTATGTAATTCGTGCATTCGAATAAAAAAATCTCGTCTTAAAATCCCAACAACATTCCACATATAATACTCATTTAATCGACATAACATAAAATGCGTAACTTTTTGGTTAAATACAAGAAAAAAAAAACATTTCATTCCTCCAGCACCGAGTGCCCCAGACGGCCCAGACCAATCAATTGACAAATTTATAGCTCGTGTAATTTCATTATGACGCGATGTAAATTCATTTAATTCGTTTCCACTTAAAACGAAAATCTATGACATGGTATGAACGTATGAATACATTGCATGTTAAGATGTTCGATATTATGTTATCTTATCGATAGGGAAATAAATTTACATAAACTTTCAACGTCTAATGCTAAACACAGAAAATTGTGCTCTTGATATAAAATTTGCGCGAGGGGTATCACGGACGCCGGAGAATCGTGCACCAATATCCGCAAAGTATCATGTGTAAAGTCACTGCCCAAACTTCCAAGCACATGCACACAATCTCAGAATCGTAGGCAAAAGAACAGAATTTAAATAAGGTGACTCCGCGACGCAACAGTCCAAAATTCTCATATAAATTCAGTTTTTTTATGTTTATAATTGCGCTGCATTACCGACGTTCCATACAAAATAAGAGGCCAAATGACAGTTAATAAAATCTGTTCCTTTGCCTGTTCTTGGAATGCTTTGGTCACACCCACTGATGGAAGTGGTTCACCCCTCGACTTTACGTTTCGCATAATATAAACTAGCGTGAATTTTGCGTTCTTGTTTTCGGCAAGATGTAAACGTATGATATGTGGCGTTCGGATGTATGTGAACCTGCATTTTAATTTACTGCTCATATTGATGTAGCGTTCTTTGAACGAAAAAAGTTATGGCATGTTCAGTCCGGTATATCCGATACAGCAAAATGAATAGAAGTCTACAGAGCCAATATGACTTTGCATAACCCGTGCGATATCGGGGATGACACACATTATCAAATAGTTTTAGTTTTTAGACATCTCATGTGACGAATTTCGGGACCTGGGTGCCGATTCTCTTGAATTTGGGAATTCGTAACTTGACTGTCAAGTTACGAATTCTTAAATTTACGAGAAACAGAGCCTGTCCCGGTGATGAACGAAATTTTGCTTTGAAATACCTCGAAATCTTCAAAACTTTTCTGGTGGTAAAATTCAACGTCTAATCCAGCGTCTCTTTTTGGAAAAACGTTTTCCCAAATTTGCTCACATTTTTCCACATTGTTACATACAAGCAGAGCAAGCAGAGACAGCTGAAAAACAGCTTAAGCAAATTCATGCTGAAATTTCACTGCCTCTAAGTGAATTTTCCCAATTTTGTTTTTTGGGAAAATGCGGGAAATCTTTAGAAAAATTAAAAAAATTCGGAAACATTCACCATAAGTCAAAAATTCTACTGAATCGTATTAGCCCATTAGCTGCACTGTAGAGGTCGTCACCAATGAAAGTAAATGGATAGGTATGGCCAAACGTTCAAATTTGTTCTAGCCGGAGCACATACGGATTTGCATGGCGCCACCTCAAACGCACTCATTTCTAGTGCAAATTTCCACTAGAAATGAGTTCGTTTGAGGTGGCGCCATGCAAATCCGTATGTGCTCCGACTTGTATGGACTGGCCATACCTACTTATCTACTTTCATTGGTCGTCACTTTGCTCATGTCTATCATTTTTTCATATATTTTTGACGTATCGTAATCTTTGCTAATAGTGTTGCCAGCGTATACCTAAAGGGCATCAGGGAATCTCGCACATGTGCGTGATTAACATCTATAGGGGAATTTTGCACAAAAACTGTTTTGTGTGCGAGTCTATAGAAATAGTGTGCGAGTTTAGAGATTGTAGAGATGAATTTCGACCAATCCTTCACGATGCTCCCTTAGAGCGAAAATGATTTAGTGTAAACCAGACTTAAGGCTTGATTTCCACTCAAAAAAAAGTTCTCTTTTTTTCTCAGTATGAAAGCGAACTGTCAAGCAAACAGAGGAAAAATTGAAAACGATCAACGCACTTCAAGCAGAAGTGATCATAGACGACAACTGTCAAATATAGTACCATTTTGTATGAGTGCTTGAAGTACGTTGAAACGATTCAATTTTGCTTGACAGTTCGCTCTCACTAGGAGGCAGAACAGAGAACTTATTTTTTTTTTAAATGGAAACCATAAGGGATAACTAAATGAGTCCCGGTCATTGGTACGAGCCTAACAAAAAATCCAAAACTCAGGAAATTGTCTGGCGAATTTTTTGCTGAAAAAAAAAAATCTTGGAAAAATATGGTTAACCCATGGCATTAGATATAAACGAAAGTGACTGGACTCAATACAGTAATACAGTGCTATCATGTTGATTTTATTATAATTTATTATCGACCTATAAGATATATACCCAGTTCTGTTGGTGTTGCATTATTATAAAATAGGCGACGATCTTTGAATTTTCTTTTCTTTCTTTTCGTTGTAATTTGTTTTCATTATTATGCCAACAGTATGCAATAGTTGGTACCTCTCTCATATGTGCACTGTACACGTATGGTGTAATTTATTATGGTTGAGTTTAATAAGGCAGCGGTAGGAAGGTATCATCGATACATGAGTCGAGTTAATCATCTAGTAAATATTAATTTCGCTGGTGCTGCCGCTGATTTACACTGCTGATGTAATTTTTATCTCTATTTAGGAGGAAATAAAAACAAAATTGGTCTAGAGGGCGATAATCACTGTATTCGGAGAATTTAAGTGTCCAGTTGAGAAGTATGCCAATAAGGTAATACTTCAGAGGATCGCAAAAAGCGCAACTCTACTTCAATAAATTGAACCTGCGCTTCATTTGAATTCACCCGAAAAATTTGTTGCACTCGTTTTCGAGGATTTGCTATTTTTTCTCTCAAATTTCTGTGTAAATATGAAAGTTATGTGCAAAAATTGCGCACGATAATATCATTCTTAGCTTCACTGACGTTTCTAACATAAAGAGAAAGCAAATCACAGAATCTGTACAAAATTCCCATTCTCATTTTCTAAACGGAGACCAAAACCTATTGACTGCTTTTCGTGCTTAAGTCTCGATTTCCACTTAAACCGTTTACTCTTTAAACAATAGAAAAGAGTCGTTGTTTAGCTAACCGAGTGGTTTTTTTGTAGGTGGAAATCAAGCCTAAAGGTCCCAAAAAAAGCATTCCGTCTTGTATCCGTTTTGTCTCTGTTTACGTAAGCCACGCCTCTCTCCTATTGTTAAAATCGATCTGCAATTTCAGCTGAAGGCGTGATTTCCACTTACCAAAAAGGTGTATTAGAAACAAATTTTAATTTTTACAATTTGCCATTTGTTTACTTGACAGCTCGCTCGTTCACGAAGTACTTTTGTTGAGTGGAAACCATACTTTAAGCTGAATTCACAGTCATATGCTTTGCCTCCGTTTTCATTCCGTTTTGCCTTCGTCTACGTGATAGTTGACAGTGCAAACAATAGGTCTATGTGTGATGCATTGTTTGTAATGTCAACTACCCGGATACCCTGATACAAAACAGAGTGAAAACGCAGACAACATGGATGACTGTGAATTCAACTTAAAGCTGCAATCTCAGTCAAAAAAGTGCAGATTTGACTCCGTTTTGGCTCCGTTTACTTGACAGATCCCTTTAACAATAGGAAAGATGTGTGGTTTACGTAAACGAAGTGGTTTTTCTGACTTAAAGCTTAATTGACACTTCACTCCGTTTTCTCACTGTTTTCAGAAAAACATTGAAAACTGCTCTCTCTATCTCTCTCGGCATTTCCCATTTTTGTAGTGTAAATGAAACAAAGTGTAAACTTTTAAATCTAAACTTTTGTTGATACGATAAAAATTAAAATAATGGAGAAGTTCAGTTGTGAGACATCGTCCCCGCAGTACTCTCTCCGTTCATAAAGATATGGATTCAGAAAACTTGGAAAAAGAACCGACCCTAAATTAAAGGCAGAATTGAATGATGAAAAGGTGATTCAGCACATCTCTTATTGTTTCGTGATCGAAACGGAAAATATTCATTTTCTATACGACAATGCACTTCGCACATTAGCATTTTGTCACTGTGAGAGACGATGTGTATAAATAGATCAATAAAATATCATTCAATTCTCACGGTCAAAGCGGAATGGAAAGTCTTTTGTTTGAAACGAATCTAATTTTGCTATCTCATTCTCAAATTGGAAAATAAGTCGCATGATTGTGTGTCTCTCTATAGATACTCTGTACTGTGTGTATTACCAGATGGCATATAGTCAGACATAAAGTGTGTTTGTTCATATTTATTGTGTGCTGATTGCTTGTTTGACTTCGGTAAAATTCTTTGGAATGAAATTTTATTCGCTTTATTGTCGTACACCTTTTTCCTACTGGAATTATAAAACCAAACGAGCATTGAAACTCATCTCGAAAATCAGTTAGACTTTCAATTATATACAGAAATTAGTCCAGATGCTTTGTGACGGAGCGCGGAGCTGCAGTGTATTAGGTCCCTTATTTGACGTTTCAAAAATGAACCGCACCTGCCTGGCTGATTTTACTCTGCCGTGCTAGAAATCCCGGATTTAAGAGAGCCACTTAGCTAAACTATAGCCTACAACTGTGCGTTTCGTATTTTGTTATCTTTTTTCAAAAATTCTTCTCAATAAATGCGACCTTCATTTCCAGCATAAATGTGTCTTGTTTGGCACTTTATCGTCACGGACGTCACTTTTCTATGTAAACATTAGTTCAGCAAGCGAGCTGTCATGTCTCTCATTTTTCCATATATTTTTGACGTATCGTTATCGTTGCTAAATAGAGTATTATGATGAAGGAGAAAGAAATGTTTTGACAAGTACCCCAAGGCAAGTAATAATAAACTGGTCTTCGGTCTTCTCGCTCTGATCATAACAGTCTATGGTGTTGCCAGATTGCACCTCAAGTGCCAATAGGTTTCTTACAAGCAACGGTTAAGCCGAACGAAATGAACCGAACACGAACCGATGTCATCCATAGATCCATAAACACAATTTATTTTTCTTCGTTATTTTGACAATGGATGACGGTTTGACATCTCATTTCATTTCATTTCAGTCTCAGAGAGCTCGTCAAACTGACACAACCAATTCCATTTTCTATTGGCACTTTAAGTGTAAGCTGGAAACACTATTAGCAACGACCACGATTGATCAAGATACATCAAAAATATGTTTAAAAATGAGCGATAGAGAAATTGGATGACAACGAGCGATCACTTCTCATCATAGAAAATTGACGCCCTCTACAGTGCAGCTCAATTGCCTGACTTGACTTGAATTTAGAATTTTTTCATTCGTTAATCTTTGACATCTCTACTTAAACACTCGGCATACGTATTATACACGATTTGTACTGTGACTAACATTCTGAGTCTGAATTCACAGTCATCCGTTTTCATTCTGTTTTGCCTACGAGTGCATGACAGTTGACATTTTATACAATAGAGCAAGTGAGGTCAGGGACTAAAGTAAGGAACAAGTGTGTAGGCAATTGGCGACACTGCCCCTTAAAGTGGCGACACTGCCGTCGACATTTGCGACCACAGAATTTTCACGGTATTTGTGGCGAAACCGTTTTTCTAAATGAGGAGCTTATTTACAGCATTTGAACTCCTCCTCTGCAATTAATGCTTCGACTGAACTCAACAAATTGAACCAATAAACTACCAACAAAACATGCGTCACGAATGACAATTGTTGATGAAACCACACCATTTTCAAGAAAATTTTAGGATAAAATAAAATAACTTTAAAGACGAAAACCGAATCATTCGTTAAATTTTTTGAGTTCAGACGCAGAATGCGACACCATTAGCGGTCATGAGTTCCAAAGTTTGAATTACCACGCCAAAATTCTAACTTCAAGTTTGCAGATCTATCTTGATATTTTCCGGTCAGTTCTTTCCGCTGCGCTGAAAGAAACGTCTTCACCAGAACCCGAAGAATTAAAACTGCTTCTGGTTAGAAGATTGCCTGTAGCCAAACCAAGAAATTTAAAAATTTCACCTGCGTCGCATTTTTCCTTTAAATGTTTTTATATACCTAAATTACACCTAAATAAGTATTTGCTCGAATCAGAGATTCACTTATACTTTAAGAGTTGTGCAGTTCACTGTTTTTGTATCATCAAAAGTTAGTATTTAAAAAAAATTCATACCTAGTACCCGAAAAGTGCGATTTATGAAAATCTGTGTATTTTGGATAAATTCTGGTGGGTCAGTCTATGTTTCACTAACATTTTGGATAAATTCTGGTGAGTCAGTCTACGTTTATGATATAATCTGTCTATTTTGGATAAATTCTGGTGGGTCAGTCTATGACTCACTAAAAATAGACAGATTTATGAAAATTTGGCCAGTTCAGAGCAAAAACATGGGCCCCTGACAAGATCTGGCTACACCGAAAAAAATCCTTATTTTAGTCCCTGAGTGAGGTCACCTTTTGAGACCAGCCATTTAAAAAAAGAACGTTACAGCGCATTATTTGTAACACTACATAGCACTGGTATGTACTAGCAGATACTGGTACTAGCTGGTACTAATACTAGCAGATGACTTGTTTTTGTTGTATGTGTTAAAACATACAATACAAACAATCCTAAGCTGTAGCTCGTATCACTAAAGCCTCCAAATTTTACACTTGTCAATTCAGTGTTCATGCTAGTTGCAGTGCTGTAAACACTCTCAAAATCATTGATTAATTAAGAATTCTCATACATTTTTCCACACGACATGAAAATTTTGACAGGTGGCCCATCCATTTCTGTCAAAATTTAATTTCACTGGCTGGTGACTTGTTAGGGAAAAACGGAAAAGGAAGACGTAGGCAAAGCTTGACTTCAACGAATAAAATTACTCGAGAAGCCGGACTAAATGCTGTGCTTTATTCATCATATTTTACCTATCTCCTACATTGCCATGTACCGAACTCATTTCGTTTGGTTTTGTGCATAATAATAATGTAAAATAATTGAAAAATAAAATTACCAATTTGAATATTGAATGTTATCTAACAGTGTTAGACTAACACACCGAGTTACAGTGGAAATAATATTGTGAAGATGTAAAATTGAAGATTTTTTTTTCCTCATTTTTCGTATTAAATTTTTCATTAAATTATTGGTGTCGTAATTCAATACAGTTTTTAGAATTGGACATACACGTTCAAATTGGAAATGTACATTTTACACATTTATCCCGAATCCGACGCAGAGATACGGCTAGATTATTATGTTCAGATTCATAAATTTCATTTTATTTTATCGGATAAATTTGTACAAAATTGTTTATTTCGAGATAAATCTCTCCGACAGGTATTCCATTTCGGTCGGTTAGTCGAGACGCTTTTTGTCGCTTCCTGCTTTATAATGTATCATTTAAGTTAAGTATACAACCAGTTGGCGAAATGAAATTTCGACAGAAAATGTATGGGCCATCTGTCAAAATTCTCGTCATTTAGGTCATTTACGTCATTTTTCGTGAAAAGGGAGATCTATCATGTCCCATAATTGAAAATAGGGACCCTGGGTGGGCGCCGATTCTCATGAATTGAATTTAAGAATTCGTAATTTACGTGAAATTTGGTTCGTCCTAAAAGTATGAAAACAGTCCCAATGCAACGACGCTTCGTTCCAGACAACTTTATATAGTCCCTTCATTTCTTGCTCTTCCTAGCCTTTTAATTTAGAAATGTTCATAGAGAGATAGCATCAGTGCGACCATGTACAATGTACATGTCACCTCTCGTGATTATAACTCTTTCGATATATTAGGCAGTGTAGTGTTGTTGCTTTGTTAACATTGTTGCAGTGTAAAGATTTGGTCGCACTTCAAGTATGAGTGATACTGAAACTTGACAGTGTGTCACGCAACTGAAAAACACCATTTCATTCACATTATTACTCTTTTTGACAGCTGTCGACTATAATCACTTTTGAATGACTTAATGCATTGATTTCGTTGTTTACGTTATAAATGATGGAAATGATGCCGGAGAAGGAGTCTGTCTTCTACGATTATGAAAACTCTGATTTCCTTGGTCTCAATGACTTTTTTACAAATGCTGACTGGTCACGAGTGTTTTCTGATGGATCGAATGTTGACGAGGCAGTTGATGCGTTTCAGTCGGTGCTACGTGAAGGCTGCGAGCGGTTTGTTCCGATTTTAGTCAAAAGGTCGACGAATGCTCCACCGTGGTACACGAATGCGATCGCCAATTTGAAGAACAGGATGAACAGAGCATTCAAGAAGCTTGCACGCTCGAGTGACCCGTCGGATAAGCTTAAGTATTGTGCGTTGAACAAGGAGTTCCAAACGAAGCAGCGTTATGCCTATGACGCCTATGTTCGTAAGCTCCAGGTTGATCTGGTGGATGACCCCCGAAAGTTTTGGAAGTTTGTTGACTCGAAGAAGAAGACGAAAGGTCTGCCAGCTTCGATGTACTTAGGTGATGAAGTGGCCGATGACCCTGAAGGAATTTGTTCACTTTTCAGTAAGTTCTTCCAGTCAGTTTACGTTCCTGACGTTCACCCTCCGTCGGCCTTTCGTGTTGATAAGATGGCGGATGTTTTCAGTTACCGGCTGGATGAAGCCGAAGTGCTTAAAGCTCTGCAGAGCCTTGATGTTAATAAGGGTGACGGTCCAGATGACGTTTCGCCGCTTCTGATAGAAAGTTGTGCTGCCTCGCTGTTTTCGCCTCTGCATCGGATTTTCAACTTGTCTCTTAGTTCTCGTTCATTTCCTTCTCTGTGGAAATCTTCTTATTTGACGCCGGTTCATAAGAACGGTTCTAGGAGAGACGTTTCCAACTACAGAGGTATTGCGATACTGACTACTCTGGGAAAGCTGTTTGAGTCGTTGGTGTGTAGACGGATGGTTGATGACCTGAGTGATAAAATTTCTGTGAAACAACACGGCTTTCTGAAGGGGCGCTCCACTACCACCAATCTTTTAGAGTTTGTGACCAGTGCACTTCATGCCATTGAGTCTAAGTCCCAGGTTGATGTAGCTTACACTGATATTCAGAAGGCATTCGACCAGGTTCGTCACAGCTACCTTCTTCGGAAACTTAGTGAGTTGGGCGTACAGCCGTGTTTGTTGGACTGGATTGAGTCCTATCTCCGTCGCCGGGTCCAATTTGTCAAAGTCATGGGCCACTCATCTAAGTCGTTTGAAGTCACGTCAGGCCTTCCTCAGGGTAGCCATCTTGGGCCTCTTCTGTTCATTTTGTATTTTAATGATGTTACGAATGTTCTCATAAGAGCTGACTGTGGACTGTTTGCCGACGATCTTAAGCTTTATCACGTCGTCAATGGTCTATCCGACGCTATTGACCTTCAGAGTGACATTGATGCTTTTGCGAATTGGTGCCTTAGCAATCTTATGACTATTAATGTTTCCAAGTGTAAGGTTATGTCATTTTATCGGATTAAGAACCCAGTGGCTTTTGACTACTCAGTTGGTGATGTTGTTCTGACGAGGGTGTCCGAGATGACCGATCTTGGTGTGTTGCTGGATTCCCAGCTGACCTTTAAGCCTCACATTAGCGTGAAAGTTGCGAAGGCATATTCTATGCTGGGTTTCTTAAAGAGAATATGTTCTGATTTCAAGGATGTGAAATGTTTGACGAGTCTATATAATGCGCATGTCAGGTCTCATCTTGAATACGCTTCCGTGGTCTGGTCTCCTTCTGGTGTTGAGCTCAGCGACACCATTGAGTCTGTACAGAAGAGGTTTGTTTTGTATGCTCTAAGGCACTCGGTAAGGAGAAATCGGAACTATGAGCTTCCCCCGTATGACGAGCGTCGGAGGGTTTTGTGTCTTGAGCGGCTGTCCACTAGGAGGAGGAACGCGCGTGTGTTTTTCTTGTATGATGTGCTGAAGGCCAGAGTGAACTCGCCGAAGTTGACTACGATATTTGAATCGTATCGTCATATCCCTGACCACCCATACGGTTTGCGTCACTTTAATGTTTTTCGTCCTCCACGCCATAGAACGCTTTATGGCTATCATGAGCCGATTGCTGAGGCATGTAGAGAATTTGAAAGATTTATAGACGTTTTTAGAACCAGTGATTCTCGTGAGATTTTTCGTTCCAGGGTGAAGTCCTCCTCACGATGAAGGATCGTTACTGGCTATTCTCGTCGTTGCAGCAACTCATGACACACAATTCATTCGTACTACAAGCATAAGGTGGATTGCAATTTTGACGGGTCGACTGGGTTGCTTCCACTTCCGGTTTGCTTCTTCGTGCTACATCACAGTTAATCGATGTTGGCACCGTAATGATTTTATCAGTCTGATTACTTGGTTTTGTAAATTCTGTAATCTTTTGATAAATAAAATGTTTCAAATCAAATCAAAATATTATAGGAAGCAACGAATGAGACTTTCCAAAACCGAAGCGTAAAAACTTCCGCTACGCGCTCGGACTAGAGCTCTATGCAAAACGAAATTTTGTTTGTGTACACACAACAGACAACTTTTAAAATGTCAGTTTTGTAGATATTAAAACAAATAATTTGAAAATAAATTGATTTCTTCATTGTTAAATGTTTCAATTGTTGCTGAAATATTCTCGTTGTTATTCATAGACTTTTGCGTGTGGTCTTTCGCTTATCGCTGCAAAGCATCAAATTAACAACCGTTTACGTTTATTGTTGTTGTTGTTAAAAACCATGCTTGAATACAAAGCTTTAATTGAAAATCTACTTCCGGTATTCACCATTGCACCTTTTTTCGGCAGTTGAATAATGCAAATAATGCTGAGAAGGAGCTGAAAGCAAGCATTTTTGCATTGCCGAAGGCTTTATCAATTTACTGAAACACTACCGATAAAAGCAAAATGATCAGTAGGTAAGGTGATGTGAAGTAACGAGAGAAGTTTTAGGTGAATATGAAAGCGTTCAGCGGATGACCGAAATTGTGCGATCCTACTTTTGGGCAAGTGTAGCGCCACCCTTTCTTTTTCCTTGAATGAATTAATTAATGGGAGAGCGATCAATAGATCATGGTCAAATATCTTTTTAAATTCTCTCAAATCAATACTATCTCAAACTCTCAGCTCTCTGCGTCAAATCCACACCTTATTTCTTTGAAGTCTACAAACACTATTCTATATTTTGACTGACTACGCTGTAATTTACATGTAAATTTTAAAGGCTACTTGACACTTTCACCACCTTAATAAAAGTAGTTTGTTTGCTAGAGAGAGTATTGGTCAAATTCATCAAGAGCTAAAATTAAAATTTCAAATACATTTTTTAAACAATGGGGACAGCTGGGATGAAGTTGACAACTGATTTGACATATCAAACGA
Organism: Bradysia coprophila; assembly: GCF_014529535.1. Taxonomy (NCBI): domain Eukaryota; kingdom Metazoa; phylum Arthropoda; class Insecta; order Diptera; family Sciaridae; genus Bradysia; species Bradysia coprophila. Next base: position 1,561,311 of record NW_023503496.1, on the reverse strand, counting down.
CATTGGTAATGATCTATACATCGGAAAAGCCTTTCAACTCTGTGCGGAATTCTATAGAAATCGTAGGTTGCAAGTTGCAACACACAGTGTTCTCGACTTCACCTAAAAGTTGATTACAATTTTGGGAGCTTTTCTTTTGAGAAGCAGAGATGATAGATTTTCTCATTTGAAGTTCATAATACCAGAAGGTGTAGAACTTGCAATTGTTGGCGAGTGGACAATACAACAGTCTCTTCTGATGACAGATTTGTCAAAAACACAGATAGAGTTAATAGATTGGTCTGTGGATATGATCGTTAAGTTTGCACTGGTTGGATCCACCAACCACTTATTCCGAGCTTATATATTCAAGGAGTTCGTAACTCTAGTAATTCGACAAAAATGGTCAAAAGAGTTTCGAACGGATACCAGGGACCCATATGTTCCGATGGATTTGGACTATTTTCCTTGCTTAAATCCGAATTTACTCCATCCTTTTGAGACATAGTAACAGTGCTTACCAATGGAGTAAATGATGGAAATGATGCTTCTTGTGTGAAGTTTACCGATCCGATGCGAAGCCGAGTACACACAGATGAATTTTTCGAAAAATTAGATCAACACTGAACTTTGGAGTTCAGTATTGGGTCAAGTGTTCCATTGAAGGGGATCTGGTTGGCAACACTGAGGAATTTATCAGTGATGTCAGCTACGTCCGGTCTTTTTTAAATGACTAGACAAGTCTGGTTGGCAATACCTCAGTATTTTTGTTTAAACATCTCTCAGTGATGTCAGCCAGGTCAGAGAAATGTTAAGTTTTTACACACGCGGAGATTAGAAGGAATATGTGAATCCAGCGCCGATTTGGCCCATCGGTTTAATCCGGCTATGGAGTGTTATGATGAAAGAGAAAGAGATATTTTGACAAGTACCCCAAGGCAAGTCATAATAAACTGGTCTTCGTTCCTCTTGCTCCCAACGTACCACGTTGAATGAGAAACAAACACTTTGACAAGTACCCCAAGGCAAGTTTTAATAACTGGTCTTCGGTCTTCTCGCTCTGATCATAACAGTCTATGACTAGACAATTCTTGTTGGCACCACTGAAGTATTTTTGGTGAATCATTTCTCAGTGCTATCAGCTACGTCTTTTTTAAATGACTATACTGTAAGATAAATATTGATATCTTTAATGTTTCAAGCGTGTTTTCCTTGAATACGATTTTGATTAGTGATCTCATCACATTCTTTTCATATTTTTGCATCAGAAAAATGCTGCTGCCATTTATGCTCGCCAAATCTGTTTGCAAAAATTCAGACTATCAGACCAATTTGTGCCGTTTCGTATGAATTACAACCGAAAAACCGGTTCAATAAATATGTAGTCGACAATGTGTAATTGCAGATTATTGCCTACCGACGAACAAAAAAAAAACAACAACCATCCATCTCATCAATAAATCCTATCATTAATTTTGTATTATTTCCAATTAACAACTGAAACAATTTAATGTTGCAATATGGAATTACAACAACAATGCGAAGCATCAGCATCATCGTATATATTTATATCCAACTCCAACCGATAAATAATATAAAAAATTAATAAAACCGAAAGAAAGTATAAATAACGAAAAATGAGTGTGTTGAATTTTGTAGAATTTATAATATTCCATAATGTGGCTGATGGTGTGGTGTATTTCATACTTTACATACGCTGCTCACTTACGTTTATTTCAATTATTATGCAACTTGTGTAGTAAGTGAAATAAAATTATTTAAAAAAGCGAAATATTTCTTCTTCTAATAAGGATTGCATATTTATGAAACTGTTTACAACTAACGACCAAATATGTTGCAACGTTGTTTGATTCAAATTATATTTGGCTACATTCGAATGGATGGGTGGAAGTTTGCAGCCATAGCACTGCAAGGTTCTGAAAGTTCATGTTAAGACAACTCTGAGTTGATCACGAAGGCTGTGACACAGAGTTTGCGTCAGTGGCTAAGAAATTTGTTTATGTGAAAAATGGAACTTAACAAAAACAAAATACTGAATTTTCGAGAAAAAAAATATTTTTTTTAAGTTGATTCCTCCAAAGTTCTGAAAGAACAGGTTAAGACAACCACGAAGGCGGTTGACACCAAATTTTATAAATATTTTTCTCGAAAATTCAGAATTTTGTTTTTGTTAAGTTCCATTTTACATATAAACATCGCAGCCGTTGACGCAATTGTGTGTCACCGCCTTCGTGATCTACTCAAAGTTGTCTTAACCTGTTCTTTCAGAACCTTGGATTCCTCTCACTATCTATAGTGAGTGCACTTACAAAATTTGGTATCACCAGCATCCGTGGTTGACTTAACTTGTTCTTTCAGAACCTTGCAGCACTGCTCCTAGTATTAACAATGAAAAAACAAACGTCAAATTTGGAAGTCCGAGTGATAGAAGTCGCCACCGCTTTAGATTGTTGGTATTGAGTGTTTTAAAGCATACAACGAAAACAGGTCATCTTACTTGTCAGCCTCCACATATCTTCTATTTTAATGCTTAGGAGCAGTACTAGCAGAATCCAGCTCTTTGAGGCATTTCACATAAAAGATTCCAAAACAATGTTCGAGAGAGCACGCGAGGAAATTTGTTCGAATAAAAAGAGAACTTGATTTTTTGGAATCTTTGAATACTTCAGTGTCATGCCACTACTCCCAGCATTAATTCTCTTAAGTCGAACGTGTACATGGATTGTGTGTTTTAAAACTCCCACCAAGAATTTTTCAAGGTTGGATCATGGATTAACGGCTTTCACTTTTTTTTTGACAAATGCCTATGTTACGGGGTCAGATGTGACAAAACGATAAGCTTGATGACAATCTTCAATCTTGTCCGTGATCCCATGGGAAAGTACGCAGCAAGTTTGAAGTATATTTTACTGTAGTAAATGATAGTGTTGTGGTGCAAATGAAAGAAAAAAAAATGTTTATGTTCGGTCTCGGCGTATTTGCCTGTTTCCCGGGAAACAAAATCAAGGAGTTGACTTTCAGTCGTTAGAATGGGGAGATGCGAAAGTTGTCAATCGGGTTAAGTAATTGCCTTGACAGCAGACAGCCTATCCATCATATGAAACATGAAACTCACTATACATTGACAGAAACCGATGACGCATTGTTGTGGACTTGTGACATCTGACATAGGCGTGCGTGGCACATTGACATAACGCTAGAATTGTTTGTGATTCATCAAAGTACAATACACTAGTTTTTCTCTATCTCGATGTTGTGCGATTAAAGTTTGCGAAATTTATATCAAACAAAGAACAACCAGCTGCAGTCGATTACCACGTCAAAGATCAATTTTATTGACTACATTTCTACATTTTCCGTATCTATTCTACACAAGGGGTAGGTAAACAACTCTAACAACGTAGAGCCGAATTCGGCGCTCATAAACGTACGATTTCTTTCTAGAAAACAAGGACAATGTCAACTGACGTGGTGCTGGCCAATGACACCGAGGTTGTATCAAAAATTGGTAGAAATCTCTATTTGAACGCCGAGAAGGCTGATGTTCATTTCATTTTTCAATCCGGGGACGAGCGTGTTCCAGCTCAAAAAAACATTTTGTCTAGCGGCAGTGATGTTTTCGACACGATGTTTTACGGTTCGATGAAGGACGACGGCGACATCGAAATCGTCGACGCAACAGCTGAAGCGTTCAAAGAATTTCTGCGCTTTTTCTACTTTAACAAGGTCGATGTGAGCATGGAACATGTGGCGGGCGTCATGTATCTCAGCAGAAAGTACAATGTAGCAGAAGGTCAACGATTGTGCGTAAATTTATTGGCAGCCAATATCACAGATCAAACTGTGATTTCCACGCTCAGCCTGGCCATATCACATGAAGAGTCGCAGCTGCAGAAATCGTGTAAATCATTCATTGCATACAGAACGGATGAAATTTTTAAATCCGAGGATTTCCTCGTTAGTGATCGACGAGTGTTGGAGCACATCGTCAAAATGGATTATCTTGCATGCACTGAACAGGCACTGTTTGAAGCGTGTATGTCATGGGTCCGAGCGACCAGTCATGAAGATAACCTAACCAGAGATATTGTCCAAACTCACTTGGGACGGCTATTCTATGAAATTCGATTCGGAGCCATGACTTTAGAAGAATTCGGCAAACTCTTGCCTGTGTATAGCGAGTTGTTCTCCCCAAATGAATACAGTGAGCTTCTTCGAGTATTTTCTGGACAGGAAAGGAAGCCAAAAATATTCCAAACGAAACGACGTTTGCCCACTTGGATGTACAATGTACTAATAACTGAGTGCAACCGAGGCTTTACAGATAGTGGACGCTTACGGTTTGGTGCATGCAGCTTGGAATCAGAAACGGTCGCACGGTTTTCATCTAATACCAGGCTGTTTTTAAAATATTTTAATGTTGCCCCACTTTTCGACCGAAATTCTTTTCCTGTTAAAAATACTGAGAATGTTAACGTAGCTGTCATCGCCAATTCGACAGAAATAACACAATTCATTTGCACATTGAAACACTCAAATCGATACTATGTAGCCCTTCCATCACCAATATACATCACGCCTGAAAACATTTATGAAATTCGGTTAAACTTTCATTATCAAAGATTCCAAATGGCGAAATTATTTTGTTGTAGAGATAAGGTAAAGATGCAAAATAATATCGTTATAGTTTTCCAACCTTGTTCATTAACTAGCCCAATAGCTACGCTTGGAATTGATTTGATAGAGGGAATTAACTGACATAAATGTCAAAATAAATGTCATTGTTGCAGTCCATTTGTGTTTTTAATTACTTTTCAATAAATGGATTTTATTTAATGTCATTTCAATTAAGGAAAACACCTTGCCCGTTAAACAGAACTTTTCGTTTGGTCGAGTCGAGTCAATATTCAGGTTCCTTGTCGAGAAAATAGATTAAGTTTAGCTCGCTTAGTTTGTGTTTATTATGTAGATGGAAGCACTGGTTGTCAACTTGTAAAAATCAAAATCCACTGATGACCTGTGGCGACTCGCTTGACGAACGAATAATACGAGAACAAATTCCTTACTCTATTATATTCGCAGGGCAAAGGCTAAACCCAGCTCCATATATAGCGACGCGAGAAAGACCTAACACAAAGTTTTCTTTTGGTGTACTGTCAAACTTGACACGAGAACAAAAGAAAAATTTGAATTATAGGTCTCTTTCGCATCGCTGTATGTAGCAACAGTATAACGCTTCATTTAAGTTAATCGGAAAGCATTGAACAAGCCAAAACGAACGAAATTATAAGGGATAACACAAACGAAGCATTGAAAACGCGTTTTGGTCGTAGTTTTTCTTGACAGATGCAGTAATCGCAATTTCGATAGAGAAATTTCTAACTTTGTTTGACAGTTGTGACAATTTCGTCATGAAAACAAGGACCAAAACACGTTTTCAATGCCTCGTTTGTTCTCATCCTCGGCACAACTCTGAATAGAACTACTGTGTTTGTTTGTGTGCCAGTACCTTGCTCTAGAGCTCTAGAGCAGCTGCGATCGATCCTGCTCAAATAGTATTTTACATATCTAGGAATAAAAAGATGAAAAGTAGAGTTTTCGTGTGAATTTTGTTGATCCGAGGCAAAGCCGAGGTCAATAAACACACGAAAACGAGACTTTTCATTTTCATCCCGAGTTATGTAATGGATTTTACATGCTGAGGGCTTCGAAAGAAGTGCTTGAAACATGAAAAGTACGGTTTTCGACGCAAGTAGCATGTAAAACATATTGCGCAGTAGGAAGAGGAAACCTATTATCTAAGTTTACTCCATTAATCGTGTAAAGGCGTCCGAATAAAAAAATAATCGTAAGGTCAATCATGCACATCTCGCACAGTTTCACATCTAGGTATATGTGTAGTGCACGGTCGTTAATTTAAAGTCATGAAAGCGAGAAATTCTCTGTATACAAAACTCAGACCTAAAGGCACGGAAAAATCACCATCATCACCGCCGTGAGTACCTACAGTGAATATTCTCTTACGAACAAAAACGTCTTTGATTCATATAAGTTAGGCATTTATGAAAAATAATAATTGCAGATGGGAGCATAATATACCTGCTCTATACAGTACAACAAAATAACCGCCGAAGACATACACCAAAAGAATGGATCAACAAAAATCGTGAGTGTATCGCGCAGTGCTAAATAAATTCCACAGTAAATGTGTGACTTAATACATACAATATACAAATGCGGTAACCGACGATCACATATTTTTGCCCGCTTTTGGGAGAATAGTTGGGTGTAATGTGAGCGCATGGAGAGTTGCCTCTCTTTCGCTTTTTCTCGTATACGATCCAAGGATTTTATTAAACGGTAATTCAGTGATCGTTGTGCATATGAATAGTTAGTTGTTGTCGTTTGTTTGATGCGATCGGTTGTGTTTATAGAAACAGCAAAATCATTTTTTTTTTCTATTTCGTCGGGAGTTAGGATCAACAAGATTTTTTATTTATTTCGGTTAGGATGTTCGATTCCGTTCTGAATTGATGAATTGATTAAATTTTATCGACGGTTTTGGTTGCTCCGCGTCGATTGGGATTTTTACATTTTTTTGTGTGCTACATTTGCAAACAATGGTAAACAAACAGTACACGATTCAGGGTTCGAAAAAGGTGAAAAATAATTCACCGCCACCCAATCGCAGTGTATCCGTCATATCAAATGCACCGAATCCATCGAATTCGTCCGGTATAAGTGCAGATTCGAATGAAAACAATTGCTCGCAAAGTGTCTACGAACAGAACATTACTTATGTGCATAATGATGACTTTGGTGTTTGTGATGAGAATTGTGAACGGCTAAATCATAAGGATCTGTCGATAAATGACATAGGACGATTTCAGTATATTTTACAAATGGATAGAGAAATGGTAAGTCTTTTTGGTTTTGTATGATGCTGGTTCTTTATGCCTGTCCAGATGAAGGAGACAATGAATATATTTTTTTAAACGAGTTAACCGGTTGTCGACTTCGTTTTTTTTTATGTTCCGTTCTTCTTTTAGCTGTTTTGGCTGTTTGCATATTTCTTGAATAGAAATGGAAAATTAATAAAATTCTTGACTCGAAATGTGTAGAGTAGATTACGGATAGAGTATCTTCGGGTTGGTTTACACTGTAAAAAAAATGTTTCCAAAATTCTACAAGTCCATGCAAGGATGAGAATTGGTCTCCAAATTTCCGCTAATTTCAGAGTTTATTAAATTAAGTAGAGAATGGTGTGTTCCTTGCATCTACAACTTAAATTGATGAGACTGTCAAGATCAGGGTGAACTCTTAGGAAATTGATTCCCCATAATTTTCCAAAAATTTCAACGAATTTAAGATTTAAAAAGATGGTCATATAAAATCAGAATTTTTGCTCTGCTGAGGGCTTTCAAGAATTTAAAGCGTTTGAACTAGGGCCGTTAGGTTTCAGGAAAATGTGGACATTTGAAGTGGAAATTTGCGTCGTAAAAAATGTCTCGATCTGCAGGCTTGTTTTTCATACGTTGACGATTTCATTGAACACTAGCAATGATTTCTCTTGGCTTTACACTCTGGTGACGTGTTATGTAAATTCAGCTCCAAAAGTGGAAATTTCGCGCAAGAGATAAATTTAGCTCTTTGCGTCGACTTTTCGCGATTTAATTTAAAGGTACGGTGATGTGACGCACGCATTTACAAAATGAATGAACAGCAACATAGTTGCATCTGTAGCGCGCTCAATTTCCAATTTTTTTTTATATTTTTACGAAGTTGAAACGCAATGGAGTCAGTGAGTCTGTTATTTAGACGAGTTTTGTATTTTGAAGGCTACAAAGTTCACTGACATCTGAGCAAAGTTACTTTTCTATTCACAGAAAATTTCGATTTCGAATTTCGAAATCATTTAAATTTTGAAGCAATAGTTTAAGTTGAATCACATTTTGCAAACTCAGACCAAAATTTAATCGACCACAACCCTGTGTCTCATTGATGTCTCGTTTGACTGACTATTTTATCACTTCGTATCGTGAACACTAGCTCTCACGCCACTAAATCGATCTTCATAATACTCTTTCTCGTGGACGCTACCATTACACCCGTTTTTCCATTCACTTTATAATAGCTTGAAAAACTAATTTCTGTTCTTTAGTTCTAATTAAATTTTTCATTTTTCTTTGGTTAAACTGTCAAACTTGACGTAAACACTAAAATTGACTAAAGAAAAATTTCAATTAGATCTCTTTCGCAGTACTATGTGTAGCCTCGTGTGTAGCTACAGTTGCTCTCTGAAATATTCATGAGAAACTAACAATAAAACTTCGAAAATTCAGATTTTTTGATGTTATAACCTTACCTGCCTTGTATACCAAACTGGAAAGAGTTACTACAATCGTAAACTTGATCATCGGGAATTGCGACTACCGAGGGGAAAATTGCTCCCGAAAGTCCTGGTATAGTCCCCATTTCACTATACAAATAAACGTAAAGTCGAGGTCATTGGCTAAGCCTGACACTCAGCTCTATTCAAAATCACAAAGTCATAGTACAGCATTTTTCGAATTAGTTTCCCCCTCGTGACTACCATATACGAACGCAACGAAGACGATGAATTACATAAAGTGCATTTCTGTTGCATGGACAATGTTTCTTTGTAATCTTCCGCCTGACTGTTGCAACCATTTATATGTAGCGGCAAACGAGTACATTTTACTGGTAAAAAAGATAAATTTACGCTACAATGGTGCTACAGTGTAAAGCAACAGTATGTTTGACAAATTAATTTCCGAAGCCGCCTTTAGACTTGTAGTATAAAGCCAATCGACGGACGTTGGAATCTATATTTTTTGGTAGAACTGTACTTGTCTGAATTGAATCGACACTTGAAATTCATTATGTACACGAATAGCTATCGAATTTTTTCACAAACTTTGTAACAGCTAAAGTTTAAAATTAATGGTCGTGCAATCATCATTCATTTATAGGTCGACTGATTTACCATCCGATCCATTATAATATCTCTTCGTCTTCGTTTCTTTCAAAAATTATAAAGTTTTGCAATTTGAGCAAATTATTTTGTAAACGCGACCATCCCAAGTAAACAAACAAACAAAGCCGATCAAAATGCATTGACTCATTCCACCATCCCAACAACAACAGTGTCTATCGATAAATTATCCCCGATTATAAATTACCAGAAGACAAACACTATAGACTCACTTAATAGCTAAGGTGACCGATAAATCGCATGCACACATACTCTGCCAATCGGTGCATACCTCTTCATTACGTATTCTACACAGTTTTTGTTGCATGCTCATTTCATATCTGAGACACAATGTTCGAAATATTCATAACAAAACATTGAGATTTTTCTATTTTCGCAAATAAATAAAAAGTTTTCGATTTTAACGGGCTGCTTCCCACGGTGCATTGCAAATATTTGTAAATCCGTCTCTATGGGTATATCAGCGTGCATACACAGTGTCAAAAGTTCATTATTGTAACAATATATTTACACATTCAATTCTAGTTATACGATCAGTAACAACAACAACAACAAAAAAGTTCAGTCTTTAGGTCTTTTACTCTTCATAAGGTGTTCGGTGGTATTTTATACTATTAGATGTGTCTTATGTAGAGGTGAATGGTTTTTTAATTTGGCGTTATACATAATTGTAGGAGCGTCTCTCACTTTATTACATTAATAGTTTTATAGGCCGCAACATATTACACCGAGAGATTTATCTCGTGCAGTTGATGGGAAAGCAAAAAAAAATCAGCTTAAAAAATGCGATATTTATACTTATCCGTTTCGTCATCGTTTTATATTATTTTGTAAATTTAAATTTAAATATGTTTGACAATCGTACACGGATAATTATTATTAGAGAGAGAATTGCCATTGTTGCGCTTGCATTGTTAGAGATCTGTGCGAAAATTGTTTTTATTTTAAATTCCTGATTCAAAGTATTGATTAGCAGAGAGTTTTAAGCTTTTTATGGGAAACGGTAGATTTTTTTTCAGAAAATAAAAACTTTTCTCGCTGGAGGCGGTGGAGTCTGTTCCGATTGGTCAAACTTAAATATTTCTTCGTAAAATCTTTTTCTCAACGATCCGAAGTTTTAAATGAAATTATCAAAATGTATCTTGTGAAGGCAGGTCTCCAGCAACCAGATACACCTTTTTTACAAAACTAAGAGGCCTAAAAGTTCGTGTACGAACACAGTGCAATGAAATTTGCAAGTGAACACTGCCCGATTTCAGGCCTCCTAATTTTGTAAACAAGGTGTATGCGGTTGGAGCTGCTTTGATCTTGCAAACAAAAACGGCTGCAAATCAATTGTCACGTAAATTTATTGGCTTTCCTATACGTGACTGTCGTCGTCGGTAATTTACTCTTTTTTGAGTTCAATACAAAAAAAATTGTCTCAGAATTGAATGGCATGTCCTTCTCGCATTCTATTTTTTTCCTTCATTTCGAACCAATCTATACATCAACCGTAACACACATGACATGTTTGCTAAGAATTATAAAATAAAAATAAAAAGTGAATAGATCGTTGAACGTTCTCCTTAACTATGAAACACAATTTTGATCGTTTGATCGAATAAAACAATACAAAACCGATCGACGGTTATTAGACCATGATCTATATAATCGCAAAATAATGTCATGCAACGTGTGTCTATTATAATGGTCGCGCTGTAACATATAATATATATGAACGTAGTGTCACTGCCATACTATGCGTCTTATAAATTTTGTTTCAACGTATCAAACTGCCACATTTGATTACAAATCATAAATCACTGCAAATTTTTGTAATGACTGTAAAACTGTCGGCATGTTCGTATTACATGCATTGAATGCTAAAAGTTAAGTGTGCCGTAAATTATGGCCATTACATAAAAAGACAATTTATGTTTCTCGATTATATTTCGCTGGAATATTCGCATAACATGGCTTGGTTGAGATGATTCACAGGAGGATCGATGAGAGATACGCAAACACAATTACGATGCTAGCAAAGAACTCGTATGTGCGACAGGGGAAAATAATCAGATTCAGTCGATCTCTCGACATTCTTTCATTGGAATCTGAAATATCAGTTTTGATCCCAATTACAGAATCAATTGAGTTAAATCCAAAAATCTTTAGGAGGACAGAATCGCTGCCCTGAGACCTCACTAACAGCCTTTTACGGCCAGTTTACGACTTAACGTGACTTTTGAAATACGTCTCAAAGTATGCAAATACTCTCTATGAGGAAAGTTAGATGCGAATTGATATCTCGCCTAAATGTAGACTCCAAACAAGTATACCTACCCAAATTATGAAGCTTGAGGACGTTACCAATGCGATACAATCCCAAGTGGAATTGTTTGACACGGGAATTGAACCCGAGTCATTTTAGTGGAAGGCGAGCACATAACCACAGCGTCATCCTGTCATATACTTTCACTCCTTCAACTTATATCACTCATGTAAGTCATGCTTAACACACGACGATGCTCTGCGAACGAGGATCTGTGACCGCGTTCCGGCTTCATACAGTCTAACGTTTCAATAAAACAATGAGGACATAGGTTCTGACAGATGAGGCTATGACATCTCTCAGTTGCTCACGAAGGCAGCTGCAGCAAAATTTTCCAGTGGCTACTCCATCGACGTTTTCTGTACCAAAAAATTGTGTACGGCCAGTCCACTTAACCTTTAAAATTTCGGTGTCAGCTGTACTCGAGAGTATTTGAACACTTGTCTGAACATATGTTCTTTCGAGACTTTTGATTTATTCAAAAGGCTGTAAACTCTGAGGAGGTCACGCAGATCGCCATTTTATTTACTTATGGCGCGGTAACACACCAGTTCTCATGGTTTGCAATATTTTTCTTCAACATCACCACATGATCACGGTGGCGATAATCACCCACGAGAGAGGTGAATCTTTACCATTTTATCGTCAAGTATGTGGTGTGTCACCCGAAGTGTTACATCCTTGTGTTTTTTCAGCAGCCAATGCAAAATTTCATTGCAATTTTGTTAGCAGGCGCTGATAGTTTAGAACATTTTTCATAATCAAAATTCAGACTAGTTTAACAGAACGCAACCGTTTCGGAATTTAAATTAAATTTTTTGTAAAATGGACACTTCGTTGGATACTTTGATGTGCATACTGTTCGATCACGGTAATAGTTAGATTCCAATCGGTACATCGATTTATGTTCAAATTCTCTCTACACTTCATTATGAAAATTTCCTTCGCTTCCGTTCGTGATTTGTGTGTGAAAACATCGAATCCCTAAGCTAACCTCTTCACTGTTTCATCTATCAGATGCTCATGTATATCGACAAACGCTTTGCGATAGCTATGTGAGACAATGCGAAGCCAAATTCGAAGAAGCAAAAGAAGTTTATTTGCGACATGCCTCGTGTCGCCGCCGTCACGGGGATTTGGATCACATGTGGAGGCAATTACATCATAGAATTCGAAGGTACGGGCGCTTGCAACTTCCCAACTTCCTCCAGCAAGAACGTGACGATGGCGTAGCATTATCAATAGTTAAGCAAGCCATTCGTCGGTATAACAGGGACGCTAACAAATTTATGCGACTTGTGCGTGCACGTGCACGTGAATGATCCTTCTTTTAAACGAATAAATTGAAAAGTTCTTTTTATGCAAATCGTTGAGCCATTGGTAAATTCTATGCTGGCGACAGAGAGTCCAAACTGTGGCTTCTGCATTACATAGCGTTTCCTTCCAAGAATACAAAAAGTCGCCCAAAATTCTCATATAAATTCTGTTTTTTATGTTGGTATAAGCCACTACGGCCAAATGACAGTTATTAATAAAATCGGTTTCTTTGCCGGTTCTTGGAGTGCTCAAGAATTGATTCCAAACTTGCCGCTCGATCGGAGCGAGCGAAATGTTTGGTCGATTCATCGCCTGACGTCTCCGGTCCAAGGTTATTCGAAATGTCAAAAAATGAGCAGGCACTTTGTTCACGTTTGAAAATAGAAACCAATGTTTGGATGGTTTTCTTGTAAAATAATGAGCTTAAACACTTACGCAAAACAAGAAACAGTTAGCCATGGTTATCGGTCAAAGCCGTTATTGCTTATGCCAGATAGTAAATTACGACAGTGTACGATCTAATTTTTCATTTTTACACCGTTTCAAGGTCATGTCGTTAGCGTAAATATTAATCTTTGACATAACCATATCCTACCATGCTAGGTGCTTTGACATTTGTGCAAGCGAACCTATAAGATTGGTTCGACTGTCATGGTTTACGTTCATTACAAACGTAGCATTGAAATCTATTTCCTCAGATTAAAACGATTTGTAAAGAAAGGAACCGTTCCAATCATTTAAAACTCTTAACCGTTTCACGATATTAATCGTCTTCCATGTGCAACTCTTAAAGAAAAAAGCGCTAAGTCTCAATGTAAATTACAAATCCGTTTAACGATTACAATTATTCCATTTCTCTCCGACTCAGCGTAATCGTATAATCTCATCAATTACGGTTTTCATCAGTCAGTGTGTTAAGTGTCGGTGTTAAGTGAGTATGGTATTAGATAATGGAACATTTTGTAAATTGATATACAAAGCGACGAGATAATAGTTTTTGTTGTTTTTTTGTGTGTGATTTTTTTCTTCTTTCTTTTTGAATTTCGTATGTTTGTTTTAAAGATGTAATCCACGAATATAAATAATTATGGGTACGGAAGGCAGGGCCAATTTCAAGGAATTATTCAAAGCTCGGCTCTTCGGTCTACAATTAATGTTTGGATCAGTTCGATTGTTCTGGCTTACCTATACAGTGTTAAGAGAGCGTAAAAGAGAAGAAAAGAACCAGTTAATTAACTGGTCTCTATGGGTGATGCGGCGAAATTTGGATGTAAAGGTCCAGTTAACTACGAACCAACCAGTTAATTTAACTGAGTTCGATGGGTGATTACTCTTTTGGACATTTTGTTTTAGCACTCTATAGAGTGTTAGAAGAGAACGAAGACCATTTAAATTGAATTGGACTCGGGATCATCTGTGAACGATTAACGACTGAACATTGTAATTGGTCGTACGCTGCGCTAATACATCGTCTCCGTTGTGCTTTCTCTGTTCACCGAAAAGTTCTGCTCAACCGATGTTACAATTTACCTAGTCTAAGTAATCCTAAACGGAGGTGAATAGACTGAGAATAAATGGATGAGTTAAAGGCCGAATTCAGTTTCAATTCGCTAAAGATTCTTCTCTCACAGTGACGTTTTTAACTCGAGTTTGACATCTTAAGGATAATGTCAACGGCGGATCACTTTAATTACGGAACCTTAGTTGGTCGCGAGGATATTTTCCCTGGGATACTGGAATCAGAGTAGAATTTGTAATGGAGAGTTAATAGTTATTTGTTCACCGAGTGAAAAAAAATGTTAGAAATTTTATTTCGAGGGTGTTTTTTGTAGTAAGAGCGTAGTAAGCGCAACAATTCATCTGAGAAAATTTTCTACTTTCATCAGTGCAACGTTTTCACAACAAAGGCTTCGGAAGTTTCAGCGGATGGGAGAAAATTACTATGAACTGTTGGGAAGTGTCAAATGAAGGAGAAATTCTTTTGTGTAAACGTTTGACAGCTACTGCAAGCTCTTTGTTTCAAACTCAATTTCCCCTTCAAAACACTTCTTCGTCATAACAGTCTACAATTAAGTCAAATGCACTTAAAAGTTATTTAACTCGTTCCGTCTACTCCTCCACTCGGATATACTCGCAGATGCCACATTCAAATTCGTGCAATCACTGCTCACTTACTTGACCAAGTGTAATATTTCTTCTAAATTCAACTAGGACCGATGCGATGTTTTAAATATGCCCTGGTGTACATACACAATTTCGATGTCCAAACACGATTTTCGGTTACATCTCTCTCAGTTTTTTTTTATTCTCCGGGCGGTTACACCCATAATATTATTGTAATGTTAAAAAGGTTAGCACAGAAGTAACAGAAAAGAAGAAAATTTCAACAACAAAAAAGCCACCGCCATAACTCACAAAAACTCTGAACTTTTGCATAAAAATGGTCAACACGGTTCGCCCGATGTAAGCTCATTTGTGCAGATAGCAATTTGTCAACTTAATTTAATGTTAACGGTTCATGCGTGTGCGCACATTTAGCGGTGATGTATATTACGAGAAAGAGAGACCTTGAATTTCGTAACACTAAATAATAATAATAAAAAACATGTTTGTTAGTTCCGATAACAACGCGTAGACATCATCTAGACATACATAATGTAATATGCAAAAATGTGTTAATAATGTTCATTCATGAATTTAGTAGCTCGCGGGTCACTTTTACGTAAGATTTCGATGAATTTTTGGTGTTTTTGGTTGACTTTTAAAACCAAGCGATCGGTCGACCTAATTAACAAATATATCGATCGATCGATGACGAAAATCGGTTAATCGCTTTTGCTCAGAGGTCAGCCAAATCTGTTTTTTGCCTATTGGCGATTTTCAAACATATTCAGGTGGCATTCCGTTCTGCGCTAAACTTGGCATTTTGATTAGTTCCAATTGTTTTCATTACGATGTTGTGTCAGCACTTTCTTTGTCAATTATGGCACTGTGATTGGTACAATCATTTACCGTTATGCGTCGTATTCTTTGTTGCAAATCGCCAATTATGGTTAAATGAATTGCGGCATTTTAACCTGTCACAGACGGCAAGCATCGAAGATTCTCAGAGATTGATTTCAGAAATCTTTTACTTCATTTGTCAGATCAATAGTCAGATCTTGTTGTTTATTATCGCTGTCATGTCGTGGTCGATAACAGATGACAGCCATCTGTAACAGGCTAAAGTAGTACCGTCTCATGTAGTAAAGCTATATACGAAAATGGGGTGAGGTTTTTGGTGAGGTAAGCGCTTTGATTTGCGACAGTGAAGAAAAAATGTTTTTTGAGTCACCTACAGCATTTGTAAGAATTGCTGCTTACTCCAAAAAATATGCTAAAGGTGGCACTGTGTTGTAGATGAAAAGGAGATGTGAGGCAAAATTGATCGCTGAAATCTAGTCCTTCAAATTTTTGAAGATGCTTTTAACAAAAGAGGCTCGACGCAGATAAAAATTGTTTGTCAGCGCGACTTTTTTTTAAAATGTGGATATTTAGTTGCACGTTAGTCCGTATATTAACGAAAAGCATAACTGATATTCCGTCAATGACAATAATTGAATTTGGGGAACTTTGAAACCATTTTCCCTGGCCATTTCCAATCCATTTTTCATAAAGTGGGTGTCATTTGAAAGCTACATTCACAAGTACTTCTGATTCTCGGGAACCTGAGACATGGCCTGGGAAATTCATGTATGTGCAAATAAATATTTTGTATCTACTACTTCACCTCTCCTTCATTTCCTTTCGAGGATTATGGAAAGTTCCATTTGTGGGGAATCGTTATAGACGATTTTGCCTATGAAAATTTCAATTTACTTTTACGAAAGGTTATTCGTATGACATGACAAGTTCCTCGATGAAATTATTTTTGTGACTGCCCAAAATCCAAAATAAGGTCCAATCCTGACGTTCCTACAACTTCTTTGTTCTAGACACTACACATTCCTTACGGATCTGTCCATTTTTTCGGCTAACATTTGAACTTTTATCAAGTTTGAAGTCACCAGAGGTCAGTTCCTAAAAAGAAGTGACATTGTCATGGTCCTGTTCTCTGTTCTAGAACAATTGATCTGCAGTGAATTCAGCCGAGTTAAAAAGCTTCTTCTGAGTTTTATTGATGACTAACTAAGTCTAAGGTAGCTAGGACCTACAGTGTAGGTCAATTCATAAGAAAAAGCCAGGAGGGAACCAGAAAAGTCGGCTGAATTGCCTGAAATTTTATAGTTCTGCAACGGGGCAGATAGTTGGTCATGTCATTTCTTTTTCGGAACTTACCTCTGGTGACTTTAAACTTGCTAAAAGACCAAATGTTAGCCGTAAAATTGGCTAAAAACGTACGTTATTTGAATTTCCAATCCAATTTCATTATTTATTATTCTACACAGATTCTTCTGTCACGTAATGCGTTGTGACATAGTGCATAGTATTTAACAAGCCTTTCAAACTTTATCTCACACACATAACATCAACATCGGAAAAGGAGAAGACCTTCATAACCATTTCAAATAGTTCGATCCCTCCCTCCGCCAGCATTTTCATCGAACAAAATTTTTCGATTAAAAATCACAAACTTGGCTGTGTTGTGTGTGCATTCGAAGCATATTAAACACGGTGCATACCAAAAGAGTCATCGAATTGCATATTATTGTTTCGAGCATTGAATGCCATTACGTGCTTCTCTCGGTGTAACCTTTCTCGATCAGAAATGTCGCTTGTGAAGGTGTAAAAAAAAAGAGAATCAAACACATCTCGCATTTAATTGACTGTACCAGGTAAAACGTCGTAAAATATAAACGAATAGATTGTACGGTTGATATAGAGCTGCAGATATGCAAATCAACTGTGCATTCATTTGTGCTGGTTTTTAATTCCTCCTTGAACTAATAGTCAAACAATTTTATTTATCTGTTTCGTATACTGAACGCTGTAAGTAGCATCAAGAACACATTTTGTCAATAAAAACCATTACGATTCATTTTACGAGATTGCTTTTTGCAATTCAAATGCAAAATGTGCTCTTTTCCGATGCTTCAGCCGAATGCTGTACACCGTACAGATTTGATGGCAGCATGGATGAATAACGTTTGATCACGAAGTCGTTTTCAATTCAAAAAAAGTTCATCACAACACAAACGCTTGATGATGGGATGACTATCGTTAGAATATGACGATGAACTTTTTGCACGGACGAATGGCAGTAGTAACTTCAAAAGTTGTCTGTGTCCTATCGCGAAGTATATAAACACTGAAGATAAATGCAGCGAAAAACTTCTTTGGCACTTGGTGATACACTAAGGAAGCGCGGTGCCCCGTTGAACTCTTAAATATTACAAGCCGGTTCTTATTAACGTTAACTTAGCTGTAACTCACAATCGAGCCTACTAAATCGAGAGAATTTTCAATTTTCCTGAATTTTTCTCTGGATCACGTCCAGTACATTTACGTCAGGTATTGGCGACTTTCACGATCAACAGATGTCGCTGCTGTCTATCTATGAATTTAACTTCTATATTGGCACTTGAGCTGCACTGTAGATGGCGTCACTTTTCTATGAAAAAGCAATTGCTACTTGACATCTCATTTCTGTCTCTCATTTTTCAATATATTTTTGACGTATCTTTGCTAAATGATGCTACCAGCTTACACCTAAAGTGCCAATTAAACATTGAAGTTGATGCAAATAAACAGAAACTCACGAAACAATTAGCACTTGAGGTTCAAGCTGGCAACACCATTTCATAGAAAAGTAACGCCCTCCACAGTGCAGCTTAAGTACCAATACTTTCGGGTGAATATAATTTTCATACCACTGGCCATGGCCACAAGTCAAATTCCATTTGTTAATTGCAACACATGCCAAAACTCAATACTAACCAACGCTGTTCGAACCAAGGTTCTGAAAGAATAGACACTTACGAAGGCGTGTAAAACACAGATTTTGGCTATTTAGACGGGTTTTGTTAGCCAAACTCATAAGAAAAGAAACTTGGAATTTTTTTATTTTCATCAAGTTGACACAATCTGTAATGAGTTTAACAAAACCGTGTAAATAGCAAAAATCCGTGTTTCACCGACTTAACCTGTTCTTTCAGAACCTTGGTTCGAACAGTGTTTATTGGCACTTTAGGTGTAAACTGGCAACACTGCTAATATATGGAAAATAATATGGAAAATAAGGGAGAGAAATGAGATGAAAATTCGCGATCATAGAAAAGACGCTCTCTACAGTATAGCTCGATAGTTTCCATTACGCACGTATGTCGCCACTTTCTATGTTCAATTTGTACTTTTGCAGATGATTCTTTTTCCGTTACGCGTCGCACCCTTTGTTACATATAATCAATAGATTAAGATTGGCTCACCTAGTATGTGTATACTACGTAGATGGAAGCACGGGGTTTCAGTGGTTTTCGAACATTTGATTTTTTTTTTTTGCAGATATTGTAGTGTCAAATTCTGTCCAAGTTGTGACATATTTGCAAGGTATTGGCCTTTTTCACAAAGTATAATCAGCGTAACCTTCGTAAAAACAATCTTGAATCTGACAAGAGCGCGTGTGCCAACGTGTAAAAAACAAATGTTCAAAACCCACTGCTGAACCGTGGCGATCGCCGCTTGTCAAACGGACAGTACATAAACAAATTCCATCACCTATATCCGGGACTGTTACTGGTCGTTTTAGATTTACCAGGTAGGTCTGTTGATGCTTTGTCCCTTGTTACTGGTCGTTATATTTATGTCAATGATCTAACATTTGTATAATGTGAAATGAGATCTGAATTCTGTTATGTCCAACCGATACGAGTGAAATCAGTAGCAACTGATCGTACTGTTATTGGTTCATGAAGTGAAGAAGAATTTGCTTCATATTTTAAACTAAATCATCGGAGAACATCACGATGTTGCTTTCTATCTTTATCGAAAATGACATCCTGTCTTCAGTCGCATTTTCTTCGCTAAACTCTTAGGAATAACTCAGATTAGGAATAGAGACCTCATATTTAAATCAAATTAAATTCGTAGCTCGTGCTAATCTCAGCGGAAATGAAAATTACCGCAAAATGCATCGATAAAATGAATCATTTCCGTGGGATGCTGCGAGTGTGCGAATTGTTATGCGATCTCGTTAACCAAACATGTATTATTCCGAAGAAGAGTGGTACACCGTTTGCATCGAAAACGTAATGTTTTCGGTATGGCAGAAAGTGTGCAACAATTTTCGAACGATTGTAATTTATCGCCGACGATAAAATAAATTCACATCTGGTGCGATAAACCAACCTTCCATGCGAAAACTGTGACAAAAATCACTTATATTTTCTGTCATTTCGGTTTGATTTGTTCGCTGATAGAAAAACATGTTTGTACGACTTCTTCAACCAAAACTAAAAGCGCATTTAAACCGGGTTATTAGTGGTCCCGGGTAGTCCATTATTGCGTGTTTTGTATTAATGAATTGCGCTTACGATTGAATTATATGCACAAAAAAAAGAAGAATACGAAAAAATCGAAGAAAGTGTTAACAGTTTTCGGTCGGAACGAAGATAAATCTGTTTATAGGACCGGTATGTGTACCTATGCAGATTGCACACAAAAAAAACCTTCACCTGAGGGCCTCTTTCAGCCATGTGCACGGAACTGAAAATGTGTAAGAAGATATTTCACCTTTTTGTGCACTCTCGTTCATTTCATTAATTTTCATTTTAATTTATGAACTGACGAGACCGTAAATTAAAAAATCTTACAGGAAAACAATAATGAAATGCAATCGATTAAAGTGAAAGAATTTGCATTTATTGTATCCTGCTGAAAGAAGTTTTTGCTTTGTGGCTTTATGGTTTGGTCGAACGTAAATTTTATGTTTTACATGGAACCAAAAAAAAAAACAGGTCTCGAACTTACACAAAAATGATTCATGGCAAATTGCAGTAAAGTTGTCAGCGAGATGATGTAACCACACCAGCAAAATCAACGATATTTTAGTGGTTTTTGACAAACACTGAAGGTAATGCAGATCCTCAGCGAATCACAAACCAACCAACGAATAATGGAACCAACTTTGCGGTGAATCTTGTGTTTCCACACTTTGGTTTCTTATGCGTGTTTACAAAGGGAACCGAAAGCTTTTAAGTCCTACTTAACTCACTTATAGAAAGACTATGACGAAAATAGTAAAATATGCTCCGTGTTGCACAAATACGATTTGTGTGGTACTATCCCTCGACAAACCAAAATCAACAAACTGTGAGGGATTCTGTTGAAAAACCTCCTAACGAAATCGGACCCATTTCGTCTGAGATGGATAAAAAGCGTTTGATAGGTCTTGGTCTGAGGAATTCAAAACAGGCCTCAGATAGTCTCTAGCCACCATTGGCAGGCAGGTCTTCAAAGTTCGATAAATGGATGTTTTTTAGACTCATTTTACAGTAGTTAAATATGTGTGATCTGGATATGAGTGTATTCGTTGGAAAGCTGAGGTCCAGTACTTTCAGGCGTGCCTAGCTTAGTCTACTGACATATGACAGAAACAAATGATAAAATGGAAGTTGGGTAAAAAGGAGTCAAAATCTATGACAGGTCTGTGTCGGTAGTGTAGTGACATGTAGTAATGTGCAACTTACATGATCTCTGTAACGTACGTTATCTAAGCTTTCCATTGATATCTCATATGCCGTATGTTACATTCAAAGTGTCTGTATACTCGCTGCTAACTAGCGACAAGAAGGAGACTTTAATACAGTAACCAAAGGCTCCTGTCTCCTGTCTAAATTGAATTTGAGTTTTAACGTAGTAACAAAGAGAGAGAGAAGAAACTCCTGTCGAAATTCAAATTATTTATTTTGGTCTTTTTCAAATTACGTTTCAAATCAAAATTTAATGAGTGGATTGAATGAATTGAGTGAATTGAGTGGACCGTTTTTATTCGATTACATCGATGATAATTACAGTAGGGCCCAATCAACGCCAGAAAAAACCTCCCACTTGATTAGACGTGAATGGAAAATTTTCTTCGTAAAGAAATTGGACGATTTGTATGACAAGATCAGTCGAAAGTTTGAAACGAGAAGGAAGGACATTATAGACGCACTGTCTGACTTATGCAACGATAGCAAAGCCGCCGAACTTCAATTACAATTTGAAAATTTGGAATATGAAATCTATAGAACGCTCGGCGAACGAAGCGTAATACCGATATTTGAAAGCTTTGGAGACGCCGATATCGAAACTGAAAAGGAAAACGTCAATTATGAAATTGCAGATTGGAAATCACAGTGCCAGGATTTACTAGAAGAATTAGACGGAATTTGGAATGAGATCAGCAAATTAATAACTAGGCGACAAAAATTGTTTGATATCATTGACCTGTATTTTTAGAGATGCTTTGAGGTGGTACGTAGATTCTTACGTATGAACGCAATGGTGGAAAGCTAACAAACGCTGAATTATAAAAATGTGGGACAAAAGCTGTTTATCATTCATAAATTTTATGATGTGACACCAATGTTCAAACCTGAATATTCCGAATTCAACTCAAATTTAACTCTTTTTATGCTTTTGATCTATTTTTGTTTGTAGTATCATGTCCGGAGGGATAGCGGAGGACTTGACGCAGTGTAACTTCCAAAAAAAGAACGAAGAAATTTTTTTGAGACGCGGCAACTATATTTAGGCGAGAATTTAAGTTTCTTTCCTTTGGCCTGTATCACCACAAATCCTATTCTATCTTATTCGCGCTTCAAATACGAGCAAAACGAGCTATCACTCGACTATGTAGCTTTAAAATTTCCCGAGATACATCGTTTCGAAATTGGCACTTTTCATAGAAAATACACCAAATTGACTTTTCACAAACAATCAAAATCTTTCAACTTACTCTGTATGTTTCTATCTATCTGTCTATCTATCGACGGTCGATCTCGGAAACTAGTCAGCCAATCTCCATGAAATTTTGCAGGAACCTCAGGGTGGGCATAAAAATGAAAATGTGATACGCCATTACCCAGGAAAAACCAGAATTTTGTTTTATTGGCCTCGAAGTGGTTTCTGAGTGTGGTTTTCGAGGGTCGGGAACGCGTTTTCGGCTGTAGCTTAGCTGTATTGAAACCTACAGAGGCGTGCGACCCATCAAATGAAAGGTATTCGTAACACGACTCGAACAAAAAAATAATTTAAAAAATCGGGGCAGATTCGTTTGAGCTAGAGTGATTAGAGTGACCAAATTTTGAGCTACTCGAGCGTAGGATGAAAGGACTAATATTTTTTTGGGTTATGAGAGATAGAGAGTTACTTTCTTCGGCAAAGTCTCAGAGTTTTACGAGTAGAACATAGGGGCATATGTAAAAAATGTCGAAAGTTAGAAATGGGTGGGTCAATTAGGGTTTTAGAGTTATTTTGTGAATGGTGGCAGATAGAGAGTTACTTTCTTCGGCAAAGTCTCAAAGTTTTACGGGTAGAACAGAGGGACATATGCAAAAAATGTCAAAAATTGGAAATGGGTGGGTCAATTAGGGTTTTAGAGCTATTTCTTGAATTGTTGCAGTTAGATAGTTGCTTTCTTCGTCAAATTTTCGAATTTCGTTAAATTTTCAAATTTCGTCAAATTTTCGATTTTCGTCAAATTTTCGATTTTCGTCGAATTTTCGAATTTCGTCAAATTTTCGAATTTCGTCAAATATTCATTATTTCGTCAAATTTCCGAATTTCGTTCTAAAAAGCACTTCTAAAACGACTGATATCCCAACAAAAATCTCTTCGAGAAAAGTGTGACGCAGTCTATGAAGTACAATTTCTAAAATGAATGATATCGCTAGAGTTGACGCTTTCAGCTTCGTTACGCAAAAATTAAATTTTACACACAATTTTAGTTCAAACAAGCTGGCTTAGTTTTTCTCATCATCTGCCTAATAATTTTTACCAAAAAAAATTTGACTGGAAACAACCAAAATTTTACCAAAAAAATCTGCGTCGCATGTGGCAGATAAATTTTCTTGCTGGTCTGTTCCTGAACATTTGCCACTTTGCGACGCAGACTTTTTTGGTAAAATTTTTGTTGTTTTCAGTCAATTTTTTTTTGGTAAAAATTATTTGGCAGATGATGAGCCCGTGTCAAAACAAAAGGGTAGAAAATAGATTCTTTCTCCCCCGAACTGTCATCAAACGAAGCTACAACAAAACGTCATTTTTTCATGATCTTTAGGGTGGAGGGAATAAGCTTAATCACACGTCGAACATACGAAAAATGTTCTCTTTCGCGTTGTTACGTATAGCTACTGGTAGTGAAGGGTATCAACTGAAATCGAGAACATGGAAATCGTTTTTAGTACGCAGGCGAGAAAAAGGTCATTTTCTCCCTTCCGCACGGTGGGGTTGAACAAAACTAAAATAGAGCCGCGACAGCACCACTGAGTTTTCTTCATGTTCTTATTGAGGGACTCGAGTACTATCAGGAACCACATTCAGTCCGCGATCCATCCGGCCGTTTCGGCTTTAACCGACTGCAGATACACGTAATTATTGTAAGAATTGCTTTAAATAACTCAAACCACTTATTTATGAAGAATGGATAACACATCCACTCATCCTAAAGGAACGGGTACTTGAAGATATAATGTGGTTCCTTGTAGTACCCGAGTCTCTCAATAATAACACGAATAAAACTCAGAGGTGGTATCGCGACTCTATTTAAGTTTTGTTCAACCCCACCGTGTCAGGTGAAACTTCGGCAGCCTTTGTTGTGAAAAACGCTGTGTTAACCTTGGGAAAAAGGTTGGAAATTGAATTTTATCGAAGGACTAATTGAACACTCTTGACATGAAATTTCCAAGTTTTCTTCCCTCGGTGAACAAATAACTATTCATTTCCCAACGATCTCACTATGTTTCATTTTGCTTATAGTTTACTAAAGTTGTTGGGACATAAAACTATGACCCACCATTTTTAGGTTGTGCGGTTTACCTCGGTTACCTTAGCCTGCATGATGTAATACATCAGTGATGTATGCAGTAAATCTTTTTCGATTTTTATTGACTTTTCGACTTGCTAATTAAAATCCAACGTAAATCTTAAAACAGAAATTGTAATAACCGATGTTCCATTCAACGTTATTTATACAGTGAAGCATACCACGCTAAATCAGCGGATTTCATACGCGATGCAAAATGCAAATAAATTGTTAATGAAGTGATGTATTGAGCAAAAGAAAAAAACGAGAGAAATATCTAACCACTTCACTAATCAATAAACATTTTAGAGTTTATTTTCATACGTCCACCATACCTCTCTATAGCACTCAATCGTAGTTTATGGTTCATTAATCATTTGGCGCCAAAAAAAGCAAAATTGAAACGATCTTTCAGCATATTCCATTTTGTTTGTTCAATGTTTGTGTAATTAATGGGGCACATCTTTTATTCGTTCACATTTCGGCTATTTTTCTTCTTCATCATCATCGGATTTTCAATATTCGACAACGTCATTACATGATTGGCAATAATATAAATCAACTGACATTGAAACAGAGACTCTAATAAGTCTATTCTCTGAATTTGATTGAATTAAACACATTCATTACCAAGACCGTAATGATCATTTGATGATTGGACATAATAGACGAACAGATCGGAATTATAAAAGCCGAACGTATGTTTTCGGAAAAGGACAATTGAGAATACTTATTTAACGATTCGTAACTCGTATGACTTGTGGAATTTTGTTTTTATAACGAAACGGAAAAAAATAAACTTTTGTGATAATTAATGCACTCAAGATAACTCTATTGAAAATGTTTTCTTATTAAATTAATTTATTTAACCGTCTGCAAGGCCATTTTTGGAGCGAGCACCATTGTGATCGATGAGACCCATTTATTGCGATCGTGTCGTAATGGCACATTGAATGATTTGTTGAAAGAAGCAAATCATTCGCCCACTCTTAAGCAAATTGACATCTGATTTATTTCCTATCGTAATATCAGATCATGTGCCTCACTTCCGTCAATTTCACCGACTTTGTGTGAGTAAATTGTCACTCAATGTGGAAAGTGATGACTTTTATCCATCTTTCAACTGTAAAGTGTACTTTACAGTAGAGCAAACGAACTGTCAGTCGCTCGATATACAAAACCAATATCACTGTATTCATACACTTCTAAAATAATGAAATTTACAAGCGGACACTGTACGATTTTTGGCCTCCTGATTTTGTAAACAATTCGAGTGATATTGCTAGAGAGCTGCTTTGACAAAACTATTTATGCTGAATGAACGATATCTCGTAGAGTAGCAACACTGTAATTATGTCACAGCAGCACTGCTCCTAGCATGAACACTGAAAAGTGTCAAATTTGGAGGCTTTAGTGTTAAGAGCTACAGCTTACGATTGTTTGTATTGAGTGTCTTAACTCATACAACGAAAACCATTCACGCAGTGCCTACTGTCATCAGTCTCCGAATATTTTCTATGTTCACTGTTATGTCTTGTATTTCACATATCTTTGTGGTATGGGATCATTCATAAATTACGTAACGCTTTTTCAGTGCTGTCATCAAAAGTAACTATCGACAGAGTTAGCACCGAGTGACCGTAAGCTAAATTAGAAGTACAAATTTATGAGCGAAAGTCTAGAGTATGTGACGTAATTTTCTTGTGACATCACAATTGGCTTAAAATAAGTCGATCGACAGTTTGGTTGCAACGAAACCATAGTCAAAATTGCTTGTATGAAACTAAGAGTAATTCACGCCGTAAGTGTGCCTAAAATTTGAATTTTAAGTGAACGATTCGATGAAAAAGTGAACCGAAAAATACATTTCAACGCTTCATTGTATGAAAATGACGCTGCGTTAGAAAGACCTCCGCACTTTCCATTTTGAATTTCGACCGCACTTACGGCGTGAATTACTCTTAGGTATGAAAGTCCTTGTGACTTTGGCCTACTTACCCAACTCGTTGGATTTACAATATTTTGGCTGGAAAGTTACTTAAATACCACTGACTTCAGGTTACACAAAGCAACGCTGAAGGGACCTTATTTAAAATTTCCTTTTGTCCTCCTGTCTGTCAATGTTTACAGTGGAACAAAAGTTAAATTTGAATTAGGTCTCTTTCGAGTTGCAATGAGCAGAGAGAGGATAATATGACGACTGGGTCGTTTCGACGGATAGAGGGAATATGTCGAATGATTTTGAAATTGAGAGAAAATGTATTGAATTCTCTCTCAAAATCCCAACTGTCATTCGACATATTCCCTCTATCCGTCGAAACGACCCAGTCGTCATATTAGCATCTATGAGTGGATTACGCATTACGCAAGTTGTTGTACTACACGTAGCAGGGCGAAAGAGACCTAATTCAAATTTAACTTTTGTTTTGCTGTCAACTTTCACAGAAGATCTTTTACTTAAAGTCAACTTTTGGGAATGGAAGCTGAAAGCACAAAGTTAGAATAACTGGCGTAACTGTATCTATACATTGTAGCACGAAAGAGACCTAATTTATATATTTTGTTGTTTTGCTGTCAACTTTAACAGTAGATCAAAAGGGAAACATGAACATGAAATGTTAAGGCTTCTGGAATAGTTTTTGTTTTATTATAAGTAAATGTTACCAGGCACTAAGCTAGACTTGACCTCTGTCAAAATAAAGAATCGAAATAGTACAATGAATTCAAGATCAATTTTCTCTTACTGCAAATTTATGGGAAGCCTTTGTTGTAATTTGACAATAGCCAATGCTTAATTGCACCACTTTATCCATTCAATATGAACAGTCCCGCATCATTATGTGACTTACTATGCAATATAATCCGTTCGAATCATCAAAACTATGAATAATTACCGCACATTTTCGGTAGATGTCAATGTCAATAAGATTTACAAGCAAAAAAGCTATTAATCGATTTCCGCATTAAATGTTTATTAGAGACAAGCTTAATCTGTTAAATTCACATGAATGTTTGTCGGTTTTTTTTTCTCTCTTTTTTCTTTTTGCAATAAAAATCTTCATGTTTTCGTGTGGCTTTGTTTTTGTTGCTCGATGAAATATAAAAACTAGAAGCATTGTAACGTCGCATTTGTTTGGCTACATAATGTGCCAACAAGAATAAGATTAATGTTTCGGAATGACAATTGAATCATTCACCATTTTTTTTGTGCGATTCTAGATTTCTTATGACATTTTTGATGATTTAAAAAATTTATTTTTTTCATTATACCGAGATTCAGGTTCTTCTTTTTGAGTTTCCTTGTTGGCGGTGCATGTTTTTTAATCGCTTAAAAAAATGATTAATTAAGACAACAGAGTTGTTTCCAGGAAGATGTTGCACATGATGAGGAACAATTTTACAGTGGAACATTTCGTTTCCTTCAAAGACCACGGTTTTTTGTTACATAATTAGCGACATTGATGTTGATTTTTCGGTAACGTGAGACCCTCACTTTTCTTTTGCAACTTCGAATGTTCTTATCGCAGAATGGGCCGCCATCTTGATATAGGTTATGTCCATTCGCCCAAATAATCGAGAGAGAGAGAGAGAGAGAGAGAGAAATAGGACAGTACATTACTGAAGCGCCATTCGTACACATCACTGTAAGTCATTTGAAAGGGACCTGTCTGGCAACACTGAGGTAAATTTATATCAATGATGCCAGCCAGGTCCCTTTTATAAGTAGCTGGGAACACTGTGGTTAATTTACTTTAATTTGCATAGGTGATGCCAGCCAGCCAAATGACATTAATCGACTGGAAATACTGAGGTAAATCTACTTAAACTTACATCAGTGATGCTTGTCAGGGATCATTTCAAATGACTAGTCTTTACGCTGTTTAACGTCAAAGAGATTTTTCTGAACATGATCTTCAACTGAAAAGCGAACTTAAAATTTCCTATCTAACCTGATCGAACCTGAATCTGAAAACAATTCACGTTTCCTAAAAAATTTAGATCTGGTTCCGTTTAGTTCGGTGGAACATTTCATTTCCTTCAAAGACCACGGACTTTTGTTACATAATTAGCGACATTGATGCTGAGTTTTCGGTAACGCGAGACCCTCCTTTTCTTTTGTAATTACACAAAATGTTCTTTTCGCTGACTAAACCGCCAGCTTGATATAGGTTATGACCATTCACCCAAAGAATCGAAAGAGAAAAATAGGACATTACTGAAGCGCCACTCGTACACCTTACTGTAAGTCATTTGAAAGGGACCGGTCTGGCAACACTGAGGTAAATTAATATCAGTGATGCCAGCCAGGTACGTTTTATATGACAGGAACTTAGCTGGTAACACTGTGGTAAATTTACTTAAACTTACATCAGTGATGCCAGCCAGGTTCCTTTCAATTGAAATGACTAGTCCTTACACTCAAAGAGATTTTAGTGATCTTCAACTGAAGTTCGAAATTAAGATTTCCTTTCCAACCTGATGGAACCTGAATCGTCCGAAATCCATTCACGTCTCCTAAAAAATGCAGATCGGGTTCCGTTTAGTTTAAAAAACTCGAAATTACCAGACTTCAAATGATAAATCTCAGATTCAGGTCAGGACAAACTTGACCTCTTCAGAGGCTTTAGCGAAAGTCCATCTTACACCTCTATGGCAGGATGGTATAAGTCATAGCTCTATAAAAGGAAACGAATGAACGCATAGGTGAAGGTTTTCACGCAGCTCTACAAAGAATATCCGTTTAGTGATTCTAGTTTCCGCATCTAAAGGTGAAGATTTTCACACCTAACAATTGCAAATATTCGATGCAAAAATACCTTGAATGTCACATCATTGTCTTACACTATTGATAATTGGAATTTGCAATAAATGTATGCAAATTTCCTCATATATAACATGTGCTACCAATCGGCATCCAAGAAAAAAAAAATGGTCAAACTGACATTTCCACATCAATGTTACACAAATTTCGTAAATCGATTTATGAGACCCATTTTTTTTGGTTTCGTTTAACACGACCGGCATTATCACTGATGATAGTTAACCTTGCTAAGCGACAAAAATTAAATTGAAATTTCGGAATAAATTTGAATAAAATTATTGATAATGCACGAGCATAACTGTACCGGAAGAATGATTGAATGTTGAAAACGGTAACGAAAGAATAGAGCGGATGTGTAAGAAGCAGACGGAGCTGTTATAATATTTTTACGTAAAATGATAATAGATTAAGGTTAGCTCGCTTAGTATGCGTTTATTACGTAGGTGGAAGCACGTGTTTTCAGGTGGTATAATGTACCAATGCACGTTTGCAACTTGTAAAAAATAAAAAAATCAAAGAACACTGCTGACCGGTGGTAGCTCGCTTTTTTTTGACATGCAAATTTATTTTTCATTTATTAATCCTAAATTTGTACCCAATTCCATCCATGGAGTGGCTTCTATTCTTAACAAGCTCGCTTTTCCTTTCTCTATTTGAGAGGTGTTATTCGGAAGGTTGACAATAAAAGCAATTGTTATTTGACGTTTGATAATTGACTGTACGCAGTTCTTACAGTTGAATCTAAGTATGTAATTACACTAGCCTCATTGTGTAAAATAATTACGCTGGACCTGTATACGCCAAAACATCCTTTTCAAATAACGGTTCATGTTTACAAAAGTACAAACATAACCTCAATTCGAATGAATTCTCCAAAGAAATGATAGGGTAGTACACCCTGACTGGGAACCCAACCGCAGTAGTATCAAGTTAATATCATTTATTTGAAATTTTCTTTGTTGCCGAGCGGTTGTTTAAAAAATTTAAGAACTAAACAAAGCTAAGGGCCGGACTGGACTGCCTGAGGGCGCATCGGGCATTCATTCTATGGACACAAAATCTTACTCGAAAGGTTAAGTGCCAATGTTGGAATTTCAATAGATAAAACCAAGATTGACGCGGGATGGCTAGATTTCGCCATATGGCTAGTGCGGTCCTGCTATTTCGTGTCATTTTTTTGACATCTTAAACGTACTTCAAAATAATCTATAAAACCGTTAACGTATGACCATGTCGTTCAAGATTGCCTCTGAAAAGAAAATGTAGTTTTGACGGTAGGTTTGGAAATGTTGTCTTGAGTAGTTGGATGACTCTACGAAAAAGATACGACATTTTACACTGATCATTTTTGGCATGTCGAAAATGAGCCCTTGAGCGATTTTTTCCCTGTCTTATTGTCAGACTTCATTTATATCTTCCTAATAATGATCACCAGCCCAATTAAATTCACATATCGAAATAACGAGAGACAGATTTTCAGAACACGACGACGACGACTGTAAAATAGAAATTTGATTTTTTTGATGTATCTCTGGTTCATCACGCAACAGTCATATATGTATCAGTATCAGCATGAAATGATTTTTGTTTTTTGTTAAATATGAACATCAAAGTCAGACAAATGTTACGTTTTGTGGGAGCACGAAAGTAGACACAGTGCTATCTATAGAGGAAGCAAATATCAAAAACGGTTACATATGTCACTTCAAATCGTTCATGTCGAGAATAAGGAAAAGAAGGTAAAGAAAGCGCTACATTCCCACATACATAATGGTTAAGTTATGGTTGCGCCGACTATGAATGAAATTAATTGTTGTTCGTTACACAATTATATTTATTGTTTGTGTTAAATTTTACGACAATCCATAAGCAAAATTCGTTTATGCAAATTACGCAATCGAAAATGACATCAGGAATGGTCATATTGGTCACGATCAAGTGGGAATGTTTTTCGGAAATATTGAAACATTCAGCCATTTGTCTAGCGGACGATTATGAGTTCACCAATTAACTCACCATATCAATCAATCTAAACGACCTGAGCATTTCGGTATTCATCTGTTTAGATGTAGTGGATTTAAGGCTTAGCTTTACACAATAATGGAACCTGGGCGTAGATTCTCATGCTGTTCGTAACTTAAGAATTCGTAATTTGACAGTTGCATGTATAAGAACCCCATAAGAGTTGTCAAGTAACGAATTCTTAACCTGTTATATACGGCAAGCATTTGACTAGTATTATTGTCGGGTCTCGGCATTTTACTATACAAAGATCCACATTACCCAGAGCTTGTCATTAATTCGGTCGTCGTATCGATAACAGATGAATAGACGTATGTGACAGGTTAAAGTTACGAACAGCATGAGAATCTTTGCCCAGGTTAAATACCTCCGAGTTTCCACATAATTACTCCAAATGTTTCGTGAATAACTTTGCATAAACTACGAGTGAATAGAAAATAATTCGGAGTAGTTTTTACTCCACCGTCTTCATAACTCCGAAAAATGCTTTACTCGAACTTTGGTCTGTTCCATCGTATGGTCAAAACAAATTTTGACAGGTTAAAAACAGCCGACCGAAATCCCCAGAATCAAACATAACCGCAACTCAGACCAATTCTTTCGTTAAGAGTGCGAAGTGAGGTTGTGTTGGCTTTTATGGTGATGACGATTGATATTTTTAACAACCCTGGAACGGACCTATTTTCACAACTACTCTGAATGACGTCCCATGATAGTCCAAATTAGGTACTTCAGACAACAGGCTAACGACGCTACATCCTACCACCCTAAAGGCTACAATTTACGACTTACTGAGATAAACTCTCTAAACCGTTTTTTTTCTCTTACTTCTGTCATTTCTTACCTCTCTCACTTTGAGTAATGTCGATACCAAATCCGAATCCGACACAATTATGGTCCGCAACCTCAACTGTTCGAAATTTGCGCTAAATTTTCGGAATTAGTCATTTGTGCTAACTGTAGAAATTTGTGCTAACTGTTCGAACTGGAACAATGTATAGATTTAGGGTATTCCTTAGGAAGGATCATGGAAAAAGTAAGGTGACAGAACCCATCTTTTACAGACTAGAGACTTCAGAACTTTCGAAACTTTGACTTTGACAGGTGATGTTAAGAGACCGTACGAACGAATAAATCCTACACTGGATCTTTTGACGATGAACAGCTTTATTTTAAATATATATTGTTCCGCGTCAAAATTAAAGCTCTTCGATTCATTTAATTACTTTGCTTGTACTTTTCCAGTAATTCACTTATTTTTAGTGCGATCATTTCAAAATAATGGAAAAACATTCAATGAATTCAAACAACAACAAAATCTACGGTGCGATGATTAGATTGCCGGCAGTAAAAATCCAATAAAATAAAAACGAAAAATATTTTGAAAAAAAAATTGTTTAAAGCAAAAAAATGGAAAAAGCCATTCGGTTGTTGAACCTAAAAATTTTTCGTATTATTACCGCATAATGTTTGAATTGTAAATGGATAGCAAAATGTGATTTTCGCCACACGATACGACGTAATCAATCGGACCGTATCATAAACACAATTTCATTTTACAACATTAATTAAGTATGCAATGCGCTACTGTGCATTTGTAATCGCATTTGAAAGAAAGTGAAATTTTTCAGCGATAAAATTCCAAATGCTTTTTTTTCCCTATTAACATCAGAATCTTATTAGGATTGTGACAAATTTTTTGTTTGTTTCCATTTTAAGACTTTTAAGTTATTTCTCTGTTTTTCTCGTAATTTGTTGCTTGCAATAAAACAATAAAAAAAATTATTTTAACATCGCAAGCAATGTAAGAAGAATTTCGTATGTACACCAGATCGTGTGAGAGAAACACACATTTTTTCGGTTCATTTTACAATTGTCGACATTATCTTAACAGCAAGAAAAAAATCTGTGAAATGAATTATTCGAAATGAAATCAGACCGAAAGATTGAAATCTTGAGATCTGTTAGAGATTTGCATGAAAAAGTCAACCCATTTTGTGGCTGGGTGTTGCACAAGTCATTTTTTTATGATTTATGATAATTCAATGACTTTTTTCTCTTTCAGTTTTCAGTTATTCCACTCGGTAACAATAATTACAATTGCAATTAATTCGCACGGTTTCGTTTTTAGGATTCGAAAATATTTGGATTGTTTTCGAATTTGTTTACGGCTGTTGAAGCAGAATATGTCGGAACGTTTCAAGTATATTCTTTGACGCTTTTGTGAAAAAAAACATAGCTGACGCCGACCCGTACGAAACACCTATTCGTATCAAAAGCCTTTAATGTGAAACTCTTCATTTCTCTTACTTCATTTTCTTCTCTGCTGAAAAACTATTCTCCCTTTAAAATCACTTACATTATCCACTCTTTGCCTTGTTATCATATACAACTAAATTGCCGGAGGCAATATAGACAGCCCCGTACGAAGACAAATTTCATAAATTCCTATTTAAACAGCGATATACCGCTATATTTACCTATATTTCACTGTAAATAAACATTTCACAGAGGAATATGCTATTATATAGCTCTATATGCCTGTATATAGCTCAATATAGCTGTATATAGGTATATATAGATGTCCGTATATGGAATCTCTGAAACCCCACACACATAACAAATTATTTCCATGTTAACAGAAACTCTCTAAGTATCATTTTTCCCAAGATATTTCTATTTTACTAAAATCCAATATGGCCGCCGGCAGCCATTTTGTTAGGAGACCGGAAATAGTACCGACGCTTTACATTCGTTAATACCTTTCAAACAAAAAAAATAATCATGAAATTCGGTCAAAATTTACTCGAGATATTGTCAAAATACACCACGTTCACTGTACTTCCGAGTAGCCAGATAAGAGCTCACTCCAAGAGACCTAGCTCACGCTCCGGAGAACATAATTTCATAAAAAAAAATTCCCTGATTGGTACGGTCAATACCTATCTAATAAAGCTAAAACAGACGAAATATGTTCAAATGTGGCCGACCTACAAGCAAAAACTGCTTGCCGCCCTGTGCCTGTTCCACACCAAGGGGTCTAACTCACGAGTCGGTCATCCGATTTCCATAAACTTTTTTTTTGTCGATCGGTATTGTAAATACCTTTTATTTGACGTATCACTTACTAGTTTAACGTTTAAATGTCCGGAGATATCTTCGAAAAACCGTAAAGCACTTATTGGGCCACAGCTCGGGAGGGGTCGATCCAAAATCACTCATCTTCGAACTTAGCCTGTCTTTTGACATTACCAAACGGGAAAAAAAAGAATTTTCAAAATCGGATGCGTTTTACTCAAGTTATCGTGCAGACAGACAGACGGACAGACGGACATTTTTTTTTCGCGGATTTGGCATCTCTAGACAACCACAATAGGTTTCCCCTTACTCGGGGAGTCCAATTCGACGTGTTACAAACGTATGCGTAAACCTATAAGACCCCAGTACTTCGTACGGGTCTAAAAAACACTTTTTTAATAGTAGATTATTCACCTCAGTCCACATGTTTATTTAGACACTTGGAGAGTTATTGCATGAGCCGAAGGCGATATTGCGATAATTTTCACTGCTATTATTTCACCTAAAATAAATCAATTTATTCGACGAGTGAACAGAGCCGATTCTTTGTGAAAATGGTTTTCTAAATTTGCTGAAACTTGGCAAAATTTGCCATTTGCAAAGTAAGTTCAATTATCGAAAAATTGGTCCAGGGAGGTCCAGAATCGTATGGGTAAATAAAAGTTTCGAGAAAGTTGGCGGACCCCGGGGAAAACGAACCTATATGACCCACTGATAAAAAATGTATATGGGGCCGATGCGATCCTAGTTGGTTTATGTGTAGCTCAAGGACGAAATATGTGAAAAACCACGAAAATGAGGGTTAAAGAAAAATTGAACGTAACTAACAGATGCTGAGGTCACTTCTTAAGGTGAGTTGGACTATTTCACTTCAGAATAATACAAAGAGAACGATTTAATGATTTGTAAGTGCATTCGCATCTCCCAAGTCAGTCAAAGTTTCCCAATCTGTTCACCCAGTCTTTGGGTTCTTCCAAAACATTTATGGGATGTGCATCGGATATATTCATATCTAACGAGAGCTTATGGCATAAGCTTTCATTGCAAAATGAAATTTTTTCGAAAACAATTTTTTGAAAGAAATCGATTTTGATGCAAAAATGTCAGAGTTGTGAACTCAGGCAATTTTCAAATGACTCTTACGTCAAGACACCAACTTGAAACTTATCGTGTGTGGGCTCGTTAGAAAGCCACTGTCATTACCTTTACAACGACACCTAACACTTAATTTAAAGAGTGACTTCGCCTGACTTTGTATTACTTGGAAATTATCTGTCGATTTTTGTCTATATCAATATTGTAAGGTGTGCCCAGACGATATAAAAGTTCCAAAAAATGAAAACAACGCATTTTTGTTGCTCTTACATCTAATCTAGAGATGAGCGGGCCGACGTTTTTTCAATACCCGACCCGACCCGGCCCGATCCAATTTTTTGAACCCGAGCCCGACCCGACCCGAGACTTTTCTCTTCGCGGCCCGACCCAACCCGACCCGAAAAAATCATCGGCCCGACGTGACCCGACTTTTTTTTACTATAAGAAATTTAATGAAAAATCATTTTCTACGCATAAAAGCTTTGCAATAATCTTATACGCGAAGTAAAATAATAAAATAAGTTAGTGTTTCATGCTTTATAGGCTTTTATTGGCTTACTTTAAATTTGTATTTCTAAGTCGGGCCGGCCCGAATTTTTGTTTTCAAAGCCCGACCCGACCCGGCCCGAATGAATTTTCAAAACCCGGACCCGAACCCGATCGGGCCGGGTCGGGTCGGGTCGGGTCGATGTATTTCGGGCGGCCCGCTCATCTCTAATCTAATCTAAGTTGTCTGGACCAAAAAAGTTTGATATTGTCGTTAAAAAAATTTTCCCATAAAAAGTAATGGAAAAAATGTATGGAAAATTTCAGTGTTTTTTCACACATTTCGTCCTTGAGCTACCCATAAACCACCTCGGATCGCATCGGCCCCATATACAATTTTTATCAGGAGGTCATAAAGGTTTATTTTCCCCGGGGTCCGCCAACTTCATCGACACTTTTATTTTTTGGACCCCCCTAAGGGAGAGACCGTCCACTTTTAATTTTAATTATCTTAAGTACTTTCGACGCTGTATTCTCCACGCTTGTCCAATAGAGTAAAGAATTAGTTCTCGCATTATTCGTTCGTCAAGCGATTTAGCCACCGGTCAGCGTGGGTTTTGATCTTTTATTTTTACAAGTTGGCACCCATGCATTGCTACATTTTACTCCCTAAAAACCCATGCTTCCACCCTACAATCGCAAAATAAAACACAACATTCTCTAAAACAAATGAAAATTGAATTTAACTATTTCACTCCACTCTTTATCAGAACGTATTTCCATCACATAAACAAAAAACAAGCTGATTTCGTCGTTTACGACTCATCAGTGCACCTTTGTCATGACCATGTGCATATCAGCTCGTACACTTTTAGACTAAATCAAATCAAGTGTACGAAACACATCACACTCTGACCGTACTGATAGAACAATGGGTTACTGTAAATACAATTCGCTCGATGCTTCGAGAACCTAATTGTGAGTTTTTGGTTATTTTCATAGCAGAACTATGACCGAAAAATCGCAAACAAATATACATTCAAACGATCATCTAAGATGATATTTACGTTAGAAATTATTTTGCATATCGAAAGGCTAACCATACCTCCGTGTTTTAGAGCACACAACTCGAATCATTTAAAGGAAAAATTAAATGTGAAAAAAACCCTACAATATAAACGCATACCTAAGCGAGCCAAGCTAAATCTATTGCTACACTCCTATTCCTGAATCTATGTCTGAACTTTGTAATTTTCATAAAAAATTGTGGCGCAAGTTCAGTTAGGTCGGTCGCCGAGCGAAATAATGGGGATCGACGTAACCTACTCGTATAAAACCTTGGTTTTTCGTCTTTAGCGTTATTATTGCGTTGTTTTTAGTAAAATTAAAGTTCCTCGAAGAGCATAAATTTCGCATTTACCGAAGACGAAATTGAGTCCTACTTTCTTGGCCTTGCCAATTTCAATTAATTTAAGAAGGAAACTTTAGATAAAAATAAGAATTTTAAAGCGATAAGTGTATTACGGCCCTTTATCCTCGCCTTTGCCTCCATCTTCTTTGCTTCCGAGTACTGTCTTAACCAATCAGAATCGTTAATGATAAGATTTAAGGCGCATCTAGGCTCTTAAGCACTGACCTCAAAACTGATGACTCGTTATATTTTTCCAACAATCCTGATACCAATACGCCAAAATGTTCTTCAAACTTTTGGGGGCTTCCGTCCATTTACATTCTACGAAATACCTTTTCGCGGTTTTTGAATACTTTGCTTGTTACCTGATAACAACAAAAATTTGTTGGCGCCACTTAATGCATTCCTCAATTTTACGTAACTTTTTTTTGCATGTACTACAATCGGTAATAATGCACTTTCTTGTGAATTAAGTAACATGATGAAGATGAAGAAAAAGAAGAAGAAGAAGAGGAAAAAAAACTGAATAAAAATAACAATTTCATTGGAATGCGCAATTTATAGCTCCAGTACGTATGCAATGTTGATTGACTAATGAAAGTGAATTCTGTGTGTACAACACAGCACATTGTTTGTGTATACACAACACAGTATATGGAATTAAAAAATGCATAAATTCTGGTTGCGCTGACAAAAGTGACGACCTGCAAAAATTCTCCATTGAAAAGGAGAGGCTCGGTGCGCTTTTTGTAGCTTATGTAATGTAGAAAAATATTTCAATGAAAAATAAATACAGAAAAAAAGCGTTCAAGTAAATGAAGCTGTCAAATCAATAATGAACACACAAAAAAGCTGTACAATGAATGAATGAGGAAAGAAAGAAAAAAGTTTTGCTGAAAAAATAAATATTTTCAATTAAATAATATTGAAAAAAAAAGCCAACCGTGACAACTGTTCAAGTCATTTTTGTGAAAATATATTTAAATTATGTGTCTGCTTTCTTCGAGGCATTTCCTCCGAGGTATTTAAAGCATTCTTTGTGTGCTTTTTTAATTGAGGCAGGGCAGATGTACGTACACATTACAACGAACATCAATGTCAGATTGACTTTAAATTGATTTTCCGCGTTGATTGGGAAAGAAACGGTAAACATTTTTGAGTACAATTCAGATTAACGATTTTCACGATCAACAGATGTCGTTACTTTCTATGTGTACGTCGTCTTATATATTTTTTCCGCTACGTTGCAAATCGGAAATTGGTATGTGACAAACGTCAGCATAGTGTACGTGGGTAACGTACAGTGCTGTTTTTAGTTGGAACACATTTCAGATTGTTTAGAGTTTTAAAAGTCAATAAAGGGATTCCAGTCTATGGTATTTTGGCACGAGATTTGAAAATCCCTTAAGGATTTTGCGCCAAAATATCATAGACTGGGAATCACTTAATTGACTGGTAACATCGCCGACCTTTGAAACTCTAAAAAATAAAAAAAATGTGTTTTCTTAAGGTGGACAAACTGTATATCCATTTGTGTCAAATTGTGTTGTGATGCACGAATCACGTTAGATCAACAGAGAAATGATACCTAGATGGCGTTGCCGTGGCCCGCCGGATAGAAGGAACATCTGAGCAGTTTTCTTAGTAGAAGTAAAATGTCAAAATGGTCGAACGTTTGTTTGTTCGGCTGGTTCACAACATAACCACAGACAAAATAAATATTTTTGATAATGATTTTGAATCAACTTAAATAAACTGTCAGTGTCAATGTATTGGGTATATCGAATCTGTGATTATGTTTCACGACTTTGACAGCCGGCACCATGTCGTTCAATTTTTTGCATGAAATGGTTCAATGTTCCTTCTATCTGGCACGCAAGCGTGCCATCTAGGTATCATTTCTCTGTAGATCAACTGTGGACAGAGAGATTATATAAAATCAGGGTTCTGAAAGAATAGGTTAAGGCACTTCTGAGGTGATCACGAAAGCGGTGGCTACACCTGTTCTTTTAGAACCTTGTATAATATGGCGACAGGGACGTCGGTGCTCCCTGACTGTAAGCCTCAAACTTGATGATTTTTTTAATCTGAAATTTTATTGCTAATGTTATTAAGACAGAACCATCCCGCGTCCGCTTGTGAAGATGTCTTAAATGATTTTGAAAGCTCTTAAAATCCAGATAAAGGTAATTTTGGATGTCAGATTAAAATTCTGTCATATTTTGACAGGAAAGGGTTGCAATGCTTCAGTTTTTGAATGTAACGAATACACTTCTAATCTCTCCCCTTTTTTTCTCGAAAACTCACATGATGTCAGCGTGACACTTGAACTTTTCTTAATCTGGACATTAAGGACCTTCCAAGACATCTTGGGCTCTCCGAAACCTGAAAAAGTCAGATCTATGGTTGAACGCGAAATTGACCTAAATCGTTTCAAGTTCAGATGGATGAAGTTGGTGAAGCAGCTATAAAAACATAAATTCACTATTTCCCCATTATTCGCTTGGATTTCCCTTTATTCGCCCGAACCCTGTCCCACCATTCACTACTTTTGTTTCCCTGTTGCTAACTATTCAAATAATTCTTGTGAAATGAAACTGACCAATTAAATGACTTGATTTGTCAAGAACATTTACTGCCTGCCATGCGAAAGGTGACCATTGTCCAGTGCGTTAATGATCCATTAACATGAAGAACATTTTCAGTTCATGTGACGTGATTTCTTTTGTGATAATCAATTTTCACATAGGACAGGTAATGAATCAGAATACATTGGATTGGATGATTTTACGTAATTCATTAGTGCGGAAACAGCTTCGTGATGCTCGCAAACTACACGGGTGTTTGTGAGCAACGTTCTTCGGTTAACTGTTTTTCGACTAGTGTTGTTGTAAACTTCGCCACGGCTCGGATGCACAAACTCCACACTTGTCGCAAAGTCAGTTACCGAAGCTTGTTTCTTAAAAAACACATGCCTTTGTCACAAAATTGTTGCTCCATGTAATGAATTACTTTCCCAGCATCCAATATAATCTAATTTTTCCCTCCCAGACAAAAGTACTAAAAAAAATTTGGTTCTGCCTGTTTCTACTAAATTCATTGAAAAGAGCTTTGCAAACGGTAAACCTTTTCATGTTAAATAACTCGGCCAAAATTACATGTGAATACCGTTGATCTCGTTACATTTCAATTTTTTTCTCTCTAATTTGACAACTTTTATCGATGATTCGGTGACGACTCAATTGATACCTTTACCAGCATATAATAATGGTCATCTTCATGTTAAAGGAAAACAATTACGAAAATCAAAAATTATCAAAAGTTATGAGCTCTTACCGGCTTGTTACGGTACATCTTTTTACTTAACGAAGGTCATAGTGTCACGGTTTATGCAATCACCATTTCTTCAATTCGAAATATTATTCATTTCTCTTTGCGTTTAAACAAACCGACATAAATTTTGTTACATTGTTGTCGAGCCACAGACGAGACATAATGTTATTTCTCAGAGGATATGATGAGTTGTGTGGATGTATTGGGCATTGATAGGAACTAGGTGATGAATGAAACCATTCATTGTGAAGAATTGCCCATGAAATTGTTGTTTGGTTGAGGTTGAGCATTTGTAACTCTGTAAAGTTTGAGATCGGGCCATCAGAATGTGCAATAAATTGGGCTCCGCGGAGATGGGCGCTGTCACGTTATTTACACGATTTATGCCTGTTTCGAGAAGTATGTAGAAATAGTTATTTATGTCACCGAGTCAGAGCCTATTTTTAGGAATTTTTAGGGAAATCTGACGAGAATTTCACTTTTCGTCACTGAGTTGAGAAAAATAGTTCTTTTCAATATAAGTTTCGAAATGGGCCTTGACTAACTGAGAGCAACATTAGGCAAACAAAAAAATTGACACAAGGTTTTTAGGTGTTTTATGTAATGTAGGAACCGCCGCCTTCCGACGAGCCCATAAACACATAAGCTCTACGCCAAGGCAATTCTATGAATGGAAATTTTGAGCCTGTTTTTGGTGACGATTTTTGGCACAGCACTGATTCTAACATGAGCATAGACACAGGACTGCTTCTAGCATGAACATAGAAAATATTCGGAGGCTGATGAAATCACAGTGGGCACTGCGTTTCTTTTGTACAGACAGATGACTTGTTTCGTTGTATGAGTTAAAACATGCAATACAAACAATCATAAGCGGCAGCTCTGATCACTAAAGTCGCCAAATTTGACACATTGTCAATTCAGTGTTCATGCTAAGAACAGTGCCGTGTTTTTGGTCATAATTCCACCAGCAGCACTTTTTACAAAACACAAATAGTCCAAGAAATGGCGAGAATTTCTACTGCATTACGACGCGAAAATTCATTCAATAAAGCGTCGAGTCACGTGGACAACGCGTACCATGATATTTTAGCTGTGCTTTAAATTCTTGAATAATTTCGCCATGAGATCGCAAATTCTTTGTCGGGTGTTGTCTGCATTTAAAATGTTTAAAACAGAAGAAAAGCA
This sequence comes from Bradysia coprophila, assembly GCF_014529535.1. Classification (NCBI taxonomy): domain Eukaryota; kingdom Metazoa; phylum Arthropoda; class Insecta; order Diptera; family Sciaridae; genus Bradysia; species Bradysia coprophila. The sequence goes on along the minus strand of NW_023503496.1, from coordinate 1,519,249 downwards.
GTCAGTCGCTAGTTATCTGTTTAAGCCGACCCGTTATGCACGCCACACGGAATTCAATTTCATTCTTTCTTTTGGCAAATCGATTTCGTTTATTTAACGATCGTAATTAGCGAGATAAATACAATCTTTAATTTGGTGTTTGTAATTCACCGAAAGCACACACACGCATTTACAGCGAATTTCAGAAAATTAAATTACATTTTCGGTGAAATATTGAATTTCTCTTACACTTCATCAATTAGCTTTATCGCCAATGAATCGGAATCGTTTTTTTTTTTGTTTTGTTCTGCTCTCTTTTGGATTGCATTCACAGAAACAACAGCATTCGGATATTGAATTGATTTTTTCGTAATGCACTTTTTGTCTGCGCCCGAAACAAGATCAATTAATTCAGTGTAATGGAAATAAATCACTCGGATATGGCAATTATCGCACCAATTCATTTCGTTTTTCGCCTGATGCTTTTCGCATTTCGTTCACATTTTATCGCAATATCAGACATTAATCACTGTCGTCTGGTGTTTTCGGAACATAAGTGGTATCGGAGCATGCGTCGAAGTTTTTTTTTGTTAAGTTAGCGATAGCTTCTTTATGATTTTATCTAACACTGAAAGCTTAGTGATCAGAGCCGTGTGATACATAGGCTAGCAACTGATACAAAACCGATCTTGTGTTGGTTTATCTGAACCTCAGCACATTCGGATACCGGAGGAGCTATGACCATCGATGTGTGTTTCTATTCTAAAAAAAAGTTTTTACATTTTGCGTATGATTCACTAGATAAGTGCATGCAGGTTCAAAGATAATGTCTACCTTTTTGGTGTTGATTGCTTCTTGGTCTAAAGATGAATCCAATCATTTCTCGGAGCGAAAGAGTCGTTTTTATAGGAAGCTACGCCGATTGCTTAAAAAAAGTGTCCGAAAATTCGTCGAGATGAGCAGTCGATGTTTTTGCAGGAACTTACCGTTTCTTCAGTAGGACATCGTTTCTTCACTTCTTTAACATTTTGTGGAAGGAAATTTTACGAACTACTAAGAAACAACGACCTCCTGTAGTAAAGGTTAGTTCCCGGAAAAATGTCGACTACTCTTCATTTCTTCAACTGACTCACCGTTTCTTGGGGTAAATCGTCAATGCTCATTTTATCGAATTTTCAGTGCTATAAAACAATCCAGGAGAGTGGATTAGATAACAGTTTTTTTGGGAAAAGATCCTTTGTATCCTACTCCCTGATGTTACTACTTCAGGGAAATTTCCGTGTTTTCCGATAAGAAGTCGTAAAGGCATTTCCCATCTCATGGTGGTAGATCATCATCTTGCAGTTCATAGTACCCTAAGGTGCGAAACCTGAAATTGATGTGAGGTGGACAATCTCCTCGAACGTTTCAACTTCTCTACACTTTTCTACATTCAGAATCTTAAAGCTAGAAAGTCCTTGACGATCTTAATTTCGCTAGCGCTGCAAAAACTTCGAAGTTCGAAGGCTAAATCAAGCACACCTGCGATATCCAATTCAAGAAAGTCTTCGCTATTCATATATTATGAGAGCTTTCTTGGCGCTTAATGAAGCTTTGGACTAGAGCGTAATTTATGAATAAGCTTCCAAGCAGATCTGCTAGACTCTGACAACCATGTTGAACATACAATTTACCGAAATCAACTCCAATTGAATTGAAAACACTTCCTTTCCTCATCTCTTTTCAGGAAAACAATGGCAATTTCCTCTATCACCTGCCGTCACCGTCATCTCCATCGAGTTCGATAAACTCAACCAATCAAGCCTTCTGGAAAGCAGGTTCCCAGTTACCAATTACCTCCAGCCACACAAATCGTCGACGGCACCATCGACTTCTCAAGTATTTGCGACTGTTCTGGCTGTACGCTCGATGGCCGATCGCTCTGCTGTTTGCGTGCGCATTTGTGGCGATGGTTGTGTACTTCTTAGTTGTAGAGAAAGAAATTTCCGATAATTTAACGAAAAATCAGCTAATTTTAAGTTCAATCACACATCACGACAGCGACGACCACATTCACACCATCAATTTCAATCAGCTGGACACAACGGACCCGATCGATCACAGCGAAAATATTGCGAATTCGGACGAACGGTCTACGGTCAGTATAGCCGGGATTCTCGCAACGGTTGCTAAAACTGGCGAAATGAGCGACATTGAATTCGAACCGAGTGGTGAAGTTGTCGAGAGCAGCACCAGTGTGGTGAAGCCCACCAAAAGCGATGTATACGTCCCGGGCCACAGAAATACGCAAATTCTGGAAATCTCCACACCGAAGTTGACCAAGGAATTCGAAAGGCCGGAAATAACAGACCCGGACGAAGATTTCACCGAAACGAAAATTTTGCTCCCCACCAAAGAGACGCTGGAGTTTTTCGGCTTCACTTCTGGCCATCAAAATAATTTTGGCGTCCCGATCGAAGAAGACGAACGTGTGCTGCGGATGCTGAATGAACAGTTGATCCGACGGGAGAAAAATCGAAACGGAACCGATTCGTACATGACCACCACGGATGGGTATGCGTACAGGACACGAGTATCGCCAACGCTGCCAGTGATTAATTCAATGGACCCGACAACTGAACGATTGGCTGCCAATTCAACGGATGACGGTGGGTTTCCTTTGCCTGTTTGTATTTTAAAGTTGTGACAGCCAATGGAACACGTTTTTCGCAGGTATATGCCAATCAACATCGTTCTCGATGTGCCGCAGTGTTCTACACTATGATCTGACTACGATAACGCATCACAGGAATCTCACACCAATCGATCGGCAACATTTCGAGTATCTGATTGAGTCGAAATGTTCGCCCAGGGCACACGAATTCATCTGTTCGATTCTGGAGCCAGAATGTCGTCCCGAGAGAATGGGAATTCTACCGCCGTGCAGGAGAATTTGTAAAGGTGAGTAGACGTGGAAGCCATTTTGTTTCTGAGTCGCTGAGTTCGTAACATTCCTTTCTTCCACCAGCTATTCTGGAACCGTGTGCACATATCGTCGCTGCATCAGAGTTTTTGACCATGTCGTTCGATTGCGGAATCTACCCCGACTCAAACGATCCCAGCGTTTGCAGAGATGCCACAAAGGAAATGGACTGTTTGGCCAACGAATTCCAATGCATCGATAAGACATGCATTCCGGCACAGTGGCGGTAAGACAATAATTGATCCGATCAACGATAGGTCAACCGACTGTAAATCTTTCCTTTCAGTTGCGACAACATCAAGGATTGCTCGTCGGCAGAGGACGAAGAGAACTGTAAATTCTGCGAGGATGACGAATTTCGGTAAGTGAAGCGAAAGCGAGTCGCTTGTCTTGTGAAAAGTGAACCGTGACCCATTCTTTCCCCTATGTCGACACAAAGATGCTACTCGAATCAGAAATGCATTCCGGATAAATGGCGCTGCGACGAGTATGACGACTGTCCCGATGCTTCGGATGAGGCTGATTGTTTCGATGACGATCCAACGCTACCGCCACCGCTCGGCAACACTAGAGTTTACTCGTTCACTCAAGAACAGAGTCCTAATCCTACCAGGTTGGTTGTTGCTGTCTCGGCTTTCTGTTCAAACTAAAATTTCCATTCTTAGTCGTCCCTATCTGACCATCTCTGGCGAAAATCGATTCAGCCTCGCCGACGATACGAACAGAGACTATCCCACAACCATCGATGATCACCAGTTAACGAACGAACAGCACAACGCTACGGAAACCGGTAGTCAATTACCGGATGAAAATGACGACATTCAGGGAGCCGCATCGGGAATCACGGTTCCGTTGTCGAAAAGTTTGGCCAACTTCCAGGACAGCAAGGAGATCATGATGACCAGCGACTCCGAATCGGACTACAAATATTCCAGCACCAATAACGTTCCTACGAATACGGCACATGTGTCGCCATGTCCACAGGGTGAACTGCGGTGCATCAATGGCAGATGTATAACGATAAGTCAACTGTGTGATAAGGTAAGTACGGTGGTGGTGATTTAGACGTAAGTGTGGTTGAAACACTTGTTTTGAATGGGATGTCGTTCAATTGATCAATCATCTTTAGATGGTATGCTAATAAGAGCTAATCTGCACAGATTGTAGTTTAAACCTACAGGGCGTAACATAAGCGCAGTGTAGTTCAATGAGGGAAAATTCATTTTTTTCCGACTCATTTTTGACGGCTCTGCCACAACAGTTTTGAGTGACAATTTTCGCTTCATATCCCACTTTTTTGGGATCGAATTTACCAATGTTACAGGCCGTGTAGACATTGATTGAAGCCAATGGTACTGGTCCTGTTGACATTGGTACATGCCGTGTAGACATTAGCACAAGTCGTGTATACAAAGGTGCAGGCTGTGTAGACATTGATACTGGTCGTGTAGACATTGACACACGCCGTGTAGACAGGTACAAGTCTTGTAGATATTGGTACAAACCGTGTAGACATTGGTCCTTGCCTGGTTGACAATAGTACATACCTCGTAGACATTGATACACGCCGTGTAGACATTGGTACATGACCTGTGGACATTGGTACATTACGTGTAGACATTAGTCGAGGTCCATGGCCGGTTGACAATGGTACAAGCCGTGTAGACATTGGTACAAGCCGTGTAGACATTGGTACAAGCCGTGTAGACATTGGTACAAGCCGTGTAGACATTGGTACAAGCCGTGTAGACAACATTTGATTCGGTCCATTCATTGACTGCTATCGAAATCGGTGCAGGACTGGCTCCCAAAAGGCTTTTCAGGAAAATAGGAACTTTTTTCATGTCAAAATGCAAAAAACCTTTCGGTAGTGGGAATAGTCAACCCACCAGCTCAATTTCTTCATACCAAACCTGTGACGGATCCGAACGTTTACATTTACGAAAAAAGTGGCCGATGGGGAAACAATTTCGGATTCCTGTTAATCGTCGGTAGAATCATCCCACCGGTTAGGATTTTCATAACTGACTATAAATTCCTCTGGCAAGGACTTTGTATTCAAAATAATTGCTTCAGTCTCACGACACTGGCTGTTTGCGTTTGATTAATCCAATTTCCTATTTTTGGTCAACAGATTACGGATTGTCCCGATGGAGCAGATGAGGCGATGTGCGTGTATAAGACGTGATTTATTTACCATGGACTAGAGACTACAGCACCATCATCATCATCGTCATCATCATCATCAACACATCCATTCCGTCCACAGGCATTGTTCGCTTTTGTGAACATTCTTCATTTCTCGTCGAAATTCGAGTTTAAAATCGCATTCCGTCTTTCATCCGAACTCTTTTGTATAATTAAATATTTTTAGGCTATTACCTACCTACTCGTAGCGTTATATTGTGTATATTTTGTTGCATTATTTTTTACTCTCATTTTGAATGTTTAATTTTACTTCTATTTACTGAACAATTATACTGGCCATTTGATATAAAAAGAACAACAAATTTTGTAAATAAATTCTTTGTTGTGTTTTCGGTATGAAGAAATGCAGTTCTGAGTCCTTACTGTCGCAATAAGACCTAAATTCAAAATTTTCTTTTGTTCTCCCTTCAAATTTGAGACGCAAACCAAATAACCAAAATCGATCAAATGTTCTTATCGTTGACAACAATCTGATGATAACGATCACATGTGTTGCGGTTAAATTTCCAACCCACTACAGAGTGTTCCAGTTCGAATTTTAAACAGTTTTCAAGCAACTTTGTACCAATGAAAGTAGATAAGTAGGTATGGCCAGTCCATACAAGTCGGAGCACATACGGATTTGCATGGCGCCACCTCAAATGAACTCATTTCTAGTGGAAATTTGCACTAGAAATGAGTTCGTTTGAGGTGGCGCCATGCAAATCCGTATGTGCTCCGGCTAGAACAAATTTGAACGTTTGGCCATACCTATCCATTTACTTTCATTGCTTTGTACCCTCTTATGACTTTTATGACGGGGAAACCGTCTTTTGTTTAAACTTACGAAAAGTGTCAAAAATGAAGGAGAAATTCTTTAGTGTCAACGTTTGACAGTTACCGCAAGTTCTTTGTTGAAACCAATGCACTGTGTGTTGTTGAAACTCAATTTCCTCTTCAAAGACTTCCCTGTCATAATGGTCTATAGGTTTGTTCCATCGTACGGTAAAAACGATTTTTGACAAGCCGAAAGCGAACGAGAGCATCCACAGAGCCATAACCTCAACGCTTTTGCGAACAATCTGTCAACATTAATTTTTTGTTACGGCACTATGGATCAAGGTTCTGAAAGAACAGGTTTGTGTGTCAGCCGCCCTCGTGGGTGTCTTAACCTGTTCTTTCAGAACCTTGCTATGGATGACGCCTTCACAGCTCAAATAACAATGCAACAGACCTATACAAAACAATTGCGAGAGTGAATAGGCTCCAAGGTTATTGGAGTTGTCAAAGTATCATCCAAAGCCTTACTGACTATTCAATAATTCAATGTGGAGTCTCCGACTTACCTCGCTATCTAGTATTGAAAAACACCGCATAATTGTCGATCACATCAATGCAGAATGCTCGTGTGTTTTACACCTTAGAAAGAGGCTAAAGGGTGAAAGCTCAATAAATTCTGACAATGTTGACCTAAGAGTATAATTATACCTAGAGTGGAAATTTGTGCGACGAAATGTGGTCCCAACAGAGAGATGCAAATCTGTCGAAACGGCGTCCCAGCCGTCATATTTGCATCTCTCTGGGTCCCAACATCAGTGTGTATAAGATACACATTTTTCGTATAATTTTACACCAACACATGTATGCTTTGACGCTTTTAATAGTTCAATGTGCCCACTTAATGGGGGACTGAAGTTTCAATAATTTCGATAGACATCATAATTCTAAGCAAAAAATTATTCTACACTATCGATAAATTATAAACATTTATATTTTTAATTAATTGTTTTCTGATTTTCAAATATCAGTCAAACATAAAAAAGACTATACGCCTATATATGCCTCTCTTTTCTTCTCATGTCATTTTTTCTTAATTCTCTCACGAAAAAGGTATGCTTTTGGGTTGAATTTGGGTCGTAGTCGTAATTGAAGTATAAATTAAAAGTATAAAACTTGAAAATTCGGCACTAGTGTAGAACATTTTTTTGTTTACAATAACATTCTTAATCTAAATACAAAAAATGTCAAAAGTTCAACGTCCCATTAGGAGGGCAAACACATACCAATAAACATTTCGTATTTCATGTTGGGACCACATGTTTTACGTAATTTTGTTGGAAATTTCCTCTCTAGGTATAATTACTCTTAGATGTTGACACGGTAAGTTTATGGAAAAAAGTCCTCTAGAGTTTTGACTACTTGAGAGTTACAACTCTTCCAGAATGTCAAGTCTTCGACAGACTGAATTCATCATGCGCTTCAACTTCTACCTCGCTCCATAAGAACGCGCTGGATTTTGTTCTTTACCAGTGGTAATTTTTCGGCAGATCTTCGAAGTTCGAAGGATCAAATCAATTAAGTTTGCCACATCGAAATTCTCAAATTGCTAAAAATTTCTTGAATCCTGTGAATTACTGCAACGATTCGTGTACCAATTTCAATCACTCACTCACAGAGTGGAAAATTTACCAGCGATACCGACTCCATGAGTAAACAACGAGTTTTGACTAGTGCGATTTTCTGTAAAGGCAGGGTAAATTAAAATGATCGATTATGAAGATTTTTAGCGTATCGTGATTTGAAAACGAGTATTGAACTAAATAACAATAAACTTCCGATCGATTTGTATAACATTCACAATGTTTAACAATCGTTTTATGCGTGTGCATTGGAACTGTTTACAGTTAATAAACCTGACAAATGCAATATAAACAGTTCAAATGGGCGGTATGTAAGACCATACTGGTTTTCAAATCTGGATACACTCAGAGTCGATCATTTTAATCTGCTTCCACTTTAGCAAAATACGTTTTCAAAAAAATTAAGGAAAATATTTTCAATAAATCTCTTTAAAATACGTAGATCAAATGAAGTAGTAGATGCGATAGAATAACAACTGAATCAGCAGCACTGTTGTGCTTATTCTCTATGAAAGATTAGGTCTCGATGCGATCTTTAAGAGTTCTATGACCGCTAACGTACTTCAAAAGCAAGTCCCTTCCATAAGGTTTCCAAGTCTGAGATAGTTCGCCCAGTTTATTGCTCGGCCAAAGTTTTTTTTTGCTAAGTAACTGAGAAATGAAATTGCTTTAGCCAGGATGGAATATCGATTTATTCGAAACGTTTTTGATTCAGAAAAACCAGAACGCAAATCCTTGGTTTGAAGACTTCAATACTGGTTAATTTATGTGCGCACAATTCATCAGCGTGCTTTTCCGACATCTAACTATCCTGCCCCATAGCGATTTTGAGAGAGAATAAACGTTTGAAATATTTACTTTCGGTTGTGTTGCTTCGGGCTTTCACCGAAAATGCTGAAATAGCACGAGATCTACAAGGTGACTAGTGCAGCATGAATAACCTTTTTTTCTCCACTCAAATGCGGTGAGAACATTCAGTGTCTTCTGACAATTCAAGTGAGAAAATCTTTATTTTCTCAACTCAGGCGAGAAAACCGTTTTTTTCTACCCTCCGCTGAAAGTTCTGAAGCCTTTGTTGTAAAAAACGTTGTGTTTAACTCTAGAAAAAAGTTGGAAATTGCATTTCCTCGGGTGAACAAACAACACCAACTCAACTCTTGTTTTAACCATGGAGCGAAATTGAGCGAAACGAATTTTAAAATTTCCTTTTGTCTCCCCTTCGTAAACAAATAACAAATATATCTAGCGTAGCCTCATTAAGTGTTTCGGTTTTCTGAATCAAGTTTCTAAAGATTCTTTAGTAAAGAAATCGCTGTGATGTGGCGAAAATTAGTGAAATTCAATGAAAACTTGACACACATTTTACGATCGTACAACGGAACAACCGGTCAATTTTTAATATTTTCTTCGATGGAATTTTTCCACTTATTAAAGTAACACTTGAAAAACGAGTAAAAATATTCAAAATTTCAACTTAATTATTCGAAAATGTGGAGCAAAACGTCTCTCTCGACGCGTTGCGACGATCCGGGATATTGGAATACGGATTTGTTTCGGTCCTTATAAGTTCAAAAATGGGATCCAAAAACTCCATCAGATCTTTCATCCTAATCCAGCATTTACATGGCCCCATAGTTCATCCCAATATCGGTCAAATTCAGCCGACATCCGATTTGTCGGGTTTTTAGATTTTCTTTGATAGTTCGGACTGTGATAGCCCATGATGAATTGGATTCGGTCTTTGTCAGAAAATCCTCAATTGTCACCTCTTTGGGCCTTACGAAATTAGTAGCAGAGTCATCCAGATTATCCTCAATTATCGTAGGATGATGGCTTGCCATAGTCGACGTACCTGTAAAAGAAGCAACGACAGACAATTAGCCCAATTTATTGGCCTAATTCGAATGAACAAAGAAACATTTGCGAAGTGTCTTAGAGACAATAGATGCATGACAGTCGTTTTACTGAGACTTTCTTCCACCAATTTTTTATAAACAGAAAAAAATAATCAAAAAAATAATCAAAAAACTAACCAAAGTTCAGGGCGATCCATGTAACCATACACAACACAAAAATTTTTGTAATTATACCAGTAGCCATCCTGCAGTTTAAAGTTTTACGAAAACAACAAGAAACAGTTTGATCTAACACACACGCCAACAATTGACTTATTGACTAAGCGTCAATTGAGAGAAATTTTTAGAAATGAATCCCACCGTCAAAATGAATCACCCGAATGAACTCCAACTGCAAATCAAAGTTCAAAAAGCCTTTCGTTATGTGGCTGTCAGTCAGGGTTAGATGTTAGGATTCGTCGATTTTTGTTAATTTTATTCTAAATGGTTAAGGGTCAGACTGCCGTACGGTTACAGCGATTCAGGAGTGATAAGGGTTTCTGTTTGTAACTCAGTCTGTCCTAGAACGCATAAAAAACTTAGTGCACAGAGGGATGCAAGATTTTGTGAGAGAATTTCATAAGTTTACTCTCTCAAAAATTTTGAGTCAATATCTTGCATCTCTTTTGCGCTGAGTTTTTTATACGTTTCGTTGACCACCTACATTCATAACGTGCTCTCTCTTTCTAACCAGAAAATGCGTTGTTGCACTGCGGAGTATAATAAACCTTATTCATAATAAACCTTCATGTTATTAAGCTGAAATCGCAGTTCACCGTTTTGGGTCTCCGTTTAGATATTGCGCATGCGCACAGAGAGAATTCTCTCTGTGCGCATGCGCAATATCTAAACGGAGACCCAAAACGGTGAACTGCGCTGGCACCTATGGTTAACTTTACTCTGCCGTGGTTATTGGTCAAGACGCGCTCTCCCAAAATCAGTGTCTGACATACAGTCGACGACTTTGAAATAAGATCCACTCACACAAACAAAAGTCAATTATACCTGCGTTGATCCGGGCACATGCGTGGTATTTGTAAAATCGTTTAAGACGCAAAATCTTTTTTGAGTGTATGAAGTGCATCAGCTAAAAAACAGCTGAAACAATTTGTGTTTTAAAGTCGCCCACTGCATTATTACAGCAAGCATAAAAATTGCTGACTTCCTAAGCAAATTGTTGTCCTGACATATATGGGTAGTTTGTAGTTCGAGCCGATGGTAAGCAAGCAAAATAGTAAGTGACTGGTATTCATACCGAGAGATAGGCACATAGTTGTAGGGAAATCTTTTTTTGTCTGCAAAATTATTCTTTTTTTGCAGCAAAATTATTTTTTTTATCAGCAAATTTATTCTTTTAGTTCAGCAAATTTATTGCTATTGTGACCAAATTTAATTCTTCGTCTGCAAATTTATTTTTTTGAAGCAGCAAATTTAATCTTACTTTGTCAGCACATTTATTTTTTTGCAATCTGCAAAATTAAATATTTTTTTAGCTATTTTTTAGCAGCAAATTTATTTATTTCTATCAGCAAATTTAATACTTTTGTCAGCAGATTTATTTCTTGTCATAAGCAAAATTAATTGTTTATTTTAGCTATTTTTTATCTATTTTTGGTGAAATGGATTTTCATATATTCTTTTCGTCACTAGTGGTGAAATAGACACCAAAACCCAATGCTTATCGAGCAACACCTCTAACCATTCGGCTATTGGGATATATAATCGCAGTGTAACAATTTTCAAAAGTTCATTTTTCGCAGCTGGTTGCAGAAAACGTTGTATGCAACACGTTGTGAAAGTGGTAGTTTTTGTCACATGCTTCGCTCGCTTCGCACGTTTGATAACATTACATCTAGTGACACAAACTACCACTTTTCGCAACTAGCTGCAGAAATTACTATTTCACGTCTTACGTCAACGTAAATAGTTATTGACACTACACGGACAATTCATTTCTTTTTACGAAATGGATACCAATTTTCATTGCACTTAAAAAGCGTTTTAACACGCCGAGCGACCCGGCCCATTGCCCCGGAGCGAAGCGGAGGGCCGCAATGCGAGCCGGGCGCCGGAACGGTGTCGGTAACTTAGGAGTTAATTTTTTTTCTCTCGCATCGTCTAATAATTAGTCTGTGTAATTCATTGCCCATAAAGAGCGTTTTAACACGCCGAGCGATCCGTAAACTTAGTTAAAGTGAAATTATTATGAAAGGTGTGCATCCTAGAAATTACGCATAGCGAAATTACGAAGCCCCATTCAAATCGAGGGATAAATGCTTTTTTAGGCACTAGGTGTGTAGATTGTCACTCGATACCGCAGGTCGAGCGTGACAATACACATCGTGTGCCTAAAAGATCTATCACCGAGTTGTGTACAACGTTTTTCGCAATCAAGGCAACGGAAAGTTCTACTTTTCGTCGCTTGTTGAGTTGACGTTTTCGTGTTAGTGGTGTTAGTGATATAATTTTATATGTCCTACTGCGGGACATATGCTGATTGAAGATAGTAATTTTCCTACTTATAAAAAAATAAATTTGCAATTGAAACACTAATAAATTTGCTGACAAAAAGCAATAACTTCGAGGTATTAATTTTGCTGTTCGAAGGCATTAAAAGTGCATATTACAAAACAATAAATTTGCTGACTACAAAGTAATAAATTTGCTGCCAGGGATTTGCTGCAAAAGAATTATTTTTGCTGCTTAAAGTCAGTAATATTGCTGCTCAGAAAGCAATAAAGATGCTGTTCGAGTACTAATAAGTTTGCTGAAAATAAGACTAATTTTGCTGATACAAAACACTAAATTTGCTGATAAAAAAGATTAAATTTGCTGCTAAAAAAAATAAATTTGCTGATGAAATAAATAATTTTGCTACTAAAAGAATAAATTTGCTGACAAAAAAATAGATGCCATAGTTGTATTAGAGTAATAAAAATGTCAAAAAGGAAAGCGTTGTTGCAGAGAGCACTGCTTCTAGCATGAACATAGAAAATATTCGGAGGCACTGCGTTTCTTTCCTACAGATAGATGACCTGTTTTCGATGTATGAGTTAAAACAGTAAAGCCTCCAAATTTGACACTTGTCAATTCAGTATTCATGCTAGGAGCAGTTCTGTGCTTGTTCGCAATAAAGTAAACCTGACTGAGGAAAATTCAAGCGTTGTATTGGTGTTTCATATGATGGCGATCGACCTAACCTGCTTATAGACTACCTTGGATTTATCGCACTTCCCATTCGCACAACAAGAACAAACCCAACACACGCCAAGGTTGTATATGCGGAGGTAACGCTAGTCGCCATTTTTTCTCTGTGGCAAAAAAAGAAACTGTTCGACTGTCGGCAACGGTAACTGCATTTCATTATGAAAATTGCAGAAAATGTCAGTGGAAAATTTCGTCGTAACCTCTTCATATACAACCTTGACACAAACACCATTATGACAGCACGTTGAACGACGGTTTTGAATTCATTCAACAATTCATCGAACTAGAATCGTATACCCAGACATTGACTGCTGACGTGTATAACTGTGACTGTCTAAAATTATTTGTTCCTTTCTGTTTGGAAGTTTGCAAAATAGTTAATTCTTATGACGATGGCTGGTACATCAACTTTAATGGCATTTCTTATCATAGCACTCACCATTTCTACTCTCGGTAAGTTGACCACTTGGTTACTACGAACAGGGATTAAAGTGCCACTTTGTGTGAGCAACAATTAGAAGAAATGTGGTTTGGATGATAGTTCATCCAGATCTTTGTTGATTTACTGTTACCTTATGTGGGTCTTTTTGACAACTCTTTTTTTGTTTACTTCGCAGTACCCCCGAGAGGAGCGCATTTCATTTTCCGTTCTAGGGCTAAAACCAACGTTCAACGCTATGAGAGTCCGCATAGATCTCCCGAGAGGATACCGTATCACCCAGTGTCACATTATAACAACTGGAACACACGATCATACTCTTCGTCTAATGGTTCTCGTGTGCTGTTAACCGAGTTTTCCGTTTTTATTTGTGTCTTGTGCACTTTTACGCACTTGTGCGTTCGACAATTTTAACTTCTGTTTGTTGTTTGTCGACTGTTCATTTGATGACAAATTTTTTAATCTCCTCGATTGGAGGACATATTGACGGTGAAGAACCTTTGAATACCATTCATTCACTAATATGTTTCTAAGGCGAAATTTGCCAAAAGTGAAAATTTTGGATTTTGGATCTTCGGTTCGATTTTTGTTCAAATCGACACTTGAATTTAGTGTTTAAGAGAAATCATGTAATTTCGTTAAACTGTCGTTACAGTAAAAATGTAAGTTCAAAATGAAACGGAATACTTTCATTTATCCACGATAAGCGACACTCAAGAATCGGCAAGGCACTTCCACGTAATTTGTAGTTGATTTTACTGGGTCGTTCATATGAAAGAGTCCAAAACGATTCATTTGCCTCTTTTACACTAGCCTTCGATGTATGTATATAAACATGGTAATGCATGGATCCCTACTTTCAGGTAAATTTAACGTCGTTATGTTGCACACTTGTTGAATTCGTTTTCGTCAAGTTGCAGTTAGTAGTGAAGTGAGTTCGATTCCATGCAAACTTAGCAGGGAAGTGCGGGAATTCGGTAAAATTCTAATTTTTCGTAAAATTATTGAATTCACCGACGTTCAATTAGAAAAATTAATTCTTTACACTGTTACAATCAATTAATAATTTTCAAATCAAATATATCCAAAATTTAATTTTAATCGTTAGTTTTCCGAAAATAAATGTAAGTTCTTCGGTTTGAATACTATTCTTTAGTCTTTTTTTGAACAGAAACAAAATGTTTGTGAACAAACACAATGATCGAAAACTAATTTCGACAAAATTAAATACAGTGAACGACATCTCAAATGTCTCACTGTCATTTTTTTCAGAGAATGTCATTGTGAATTTGCAATGACACAATAAAATTCTCAGAAATATTTGACAGTGAGACATTTGAGATGTCGTTCACTGTATGATTTATGTTTTTATACACAATCGAATTACCAAATGCTTAATTTTACATTGAAACTCGAATACATTATTTCATCTAAGACGATTTCGTCTTTAGCAAATATTCAACCTTTGCGCTAGTAGCCTTTGCCTTGATAACTCTACAAATTGAGTATATTGAGAAATCAGAAACTAATTTGTAAACCATGCACAAAACGACAATGTTGGCAACGTTGACAAAAATGGATTTGTTTTGTTTCTGTGAAATGACAAAATAATTCAAATTGAGTTCTGCAACGAATCATGAAATATTTCAAAACATTGCTTCTGATATCGATTAGGACTCAAACGTTTCGTCGATTTTCGGATTAAAATTATAAACGTTGTGTCAGTAATTCAGACAAAATAATGTTTGAAAACCTTGAATTCAGGTAATATTCCGACAGTAATTCAAGGTTTTCAAAAAGTACTTTGTCTGAATTTCTGACAGAACGCTGATAGTTTTAATGCGAAAATCGACGAAACGTTTGAGTCGTAATCGATATCCAAAGCGATGTTTCGAAATATTTCCTTATTCGTTGCAAAACTGAATTTGAATTATGTTGTCGCGGCAGAAACACGAACGAAACGTTTCAAACGTCCCGAATTTCGCATGGTTTACATGGTTTTTTCTCTCTCAATCATCGCAATCCGCTCAATGTAAAAAATGTGATTATTTATGTTACAGGCCATATTGGCTACCAGCGCAATCTTTGAATGTTTATTTCAAAGTATTTGTCTCAAACGCATTATCTATTAGACTTTAAATTCAAAACAGAATTAGTATTTGCAACAACATTAGTCACAGAAAATATGATGTTGACAACACAACGAAAATGAATTCACCTGAAAGTCGGGGATCCAAAAGAGCTATGATCTGCATTCGAATTTGAAGCATTAAGAATGGCCCTACATGTTTCCATGGGCAAATTTGTTCGTCCAATATCTGCAGATAACGAATCAGCAAAAAAAAAATTGTTCACCTCACCGTCCTCGCGATAACTCGAGTAAAAAGCAACGGACATTTCTAATCTTCCGAACAGAACGCTCCATGGGAGGTGCGGGAAAGCAGGAAAAAGAGGAAAATATGCAATTTTCGCCTATTGTACAAACCCGATTTTCTTAAAAAGTAAATATTTTGTTTCGTCTCAACAATACCTATCATTTGATGTATCGCACAAAAGCACTGTTCTTGTAACTTGGCTCTAAACCCTCTAAACTTATGTCGCTGTTTTGGCGCACTTTCCGTTGAGTCGCTACAGCGTTTTTACGCTAGAAAGTTAGGTGGGTTCGCAAAACCCATTATTCTCTATGTTCTGTCTAATGTTCCTGTTTCCCGCTGTTCTCCGACATTTTTTAAGAAAATCGGGTTTGTACATACAACAGTAGCTATGGGTGAGAGAGCAAGGAAAACGTTTTTTTTTCCCGCACTTCTCATCGTAAAAATAACACTTGTGATGGAAATCGTATCGTCTGATTTTATTCCGTGCTCGTTATCGGCATAACATCAACAATTTTATTCAGTTTCATTCACACAAAAAATATATATTTACACAAGCCTTGACCTCTTACACCGCTACTTCATCCACATCGCGTCTAATCAATTGAATTTCAATTTTAACGATTTCGATCACAGTTGACGTTTTTCATGTCTTCCATTTCTAACTATTTGGGATACGCATTGACACTTTCCACTGGAGCTGATTTGAATTTTATATCCAATTCCATACCGTTAGGCTCTGAAGTTCCTCTCATGGACCGGAGCAACGAATAGATGACAACCCAGAGATATGCAAGAAATACTGTGGAACAGAAATGGTTTTAGCTCATTTCATAGTTCTTTACATGACAAGGGATAAAAAGGTGAGAACTAGCGGTTTAGTGTGTTGATCCGAGACGTAGCCGAGGTCAATAGACACACAAAAACGATACTTTTCACCCTTTTGTCCCTAGTAATGTAATAAGCCATTTTCGACCCATGTAAAAGGAAGTGACAACCGTACCTGCAAGACAAAGTAGCAAATAGAAGTCATACAGGGCCCATTTCCAATCGAATGCACCCACTTGGCTCATTACAAGACCTTGAAGATATTCAGAGTTGGAAAACTTCCACTCAACCGTAACCAAAACTATGAAAATAAATCCGTCGATTATCACAAATAGCGCCACCACAGCAATGGCAAGAGCTGAGGAGCCCAGCGCTGGTAAAAGTAGCATCGGTTTTTTCTAAAGAAGCGAGGAAGTTTTATCATTGCAATTTCGGCCATCATCAGTTAATTTACCATCACAATTCCAATGATCAAGAGAATACTCCAAATTAGGTTCAAAGCTGGTGATAATCAAAAGCGAAACGTTGACAACAAAGTCACTAATACAGCGATTCCGAGCATTTAGTGCGGCGTCGACTTGCGTCAATGAATTTCACGATGAACGTTTCATCAAGCAGACCATAGGCTGGTATGACGGAGAATGGGAGAATCGTTTTCAAATTAAAATGTGACTCAATTTCCCAGTCATAACAGTCTATATAGTGACTCGAGGCGACGTAGCCAACACAATTACAATAACCCCGACTCAATAATTGCGTCAATACCGCTTATTTACATTGAGCTGTTTTATTATTGAGTCGGCTGCGTCCCATCAAGACATGCTATTGAATGTTATGTTATGATAGAAGGAAATATAATTGGGACCACTTATTTTGACTTGTCTATCGCGATGCTCAAAAATAATACGAAAAAAATCAAATGCCGCAAATAGCCTATTCACGCAGTAAGTGGTCCTTCTTAGTAGGTCATTTTAAAGCTTAGCTCTTGACATTTACTATGTGACGTCAGCGTTATTTTGTCCAACTGTCAGTTGTAAATATTTAAAATTTTGACGCACTTATGACGTGAATTTAAGGTCCGGCCAGTCTTAACAACACGAAATTTAATATCCTTTAAGCCGACGTCGCACTAAACGCATGGGATTCGACTCACCAGGTAATATAGCCAATTTCGTTGGTGGCAACAGTGCCCAAATTAGTAGACCGGTGTAGGTCATCGCTGTTAGGACACCTATCATTACTCCAGCCCATTTGAGGCCAATGTAGGGAATTTTATTGATCATCGGTATCCGGACATTAAACCGTTTCAGTAGAACCGGAATCGGTTCTCGCGCATCCATTTTTAATATAAATTGCTCAACAATAAAAACCGGGAAACTTGTAATTATGTCTAAAAACATCACTGCACTGATAATGCGTGTATATGGGCCAGCAAAAGAGAAGTCACGGCCAATTCATTTTTTCCGATTCCGACTTTAAATGTATACTGTGACTGCTTTGCAACAAGAGTACTTCGACGAAACTGGCTTAATCGAGGGGAATTGATGATATACATTCCCAGAACGAAACTATTTCAACTCAAATTCTCACATCTTATCATCAGTAGTGCTGATTCAGTTCGGCACACATAAATGATTGAATTATCAATATAACAAAAATACGGTCTTATCTTTAAAATGTCGATTATTCCGGTTATTTCGATTACTTTTATTTAGTTTAATTCACTAGAATCTATTTTTGGTATTGGTAGGAGTGACGGTTGTATTGATGGGTATGCTAATCGTGTAGTGGACTACCCTATCATGGAATTTGTGGAGCATCTTTTGTCGAACGGATTTGGATCGTCAACTCTCCATCCTTATATTTGTTCTTAGGTTTAGTCATTTTGTTCTCATGCTTCAACGCTCCTAGTAATGCCAATTTTCATATTTGGCTCATGGGGTAGAAAGGCAATCAAGGTTTTAGTTAGGCAAGGTATGTTTTACAAGGACATTCATTGGGGACATTCTATGCGGGCATTAGTGACAGTTGGTCTTTTTTCGGCGAAAAAGGATCGTTGGCAAATCAGCACATAACATCCTGTTGTTTTTTTGTCTCTTTTGAATGCCCCTGTGAACTATCAGTGCCTCAGTAGTTTTTTTTTAAATTTGTTACATTTTACTAGAAATGTTGCGACAGTAGAAAATTCCATGATAAAATTGACATTGGTAATAATTCAGTTGAAGCAAAACAATCAACATAACAGTAGTGATAAGGTCTGTTTTTACTGAAACATTGAAACAAGCCACTATCAATTAGAATGATTGATTTTAACTCTTTTCTTGAAACGAAATTATTAATCAAATTTGATGTTCTTGGAAATTGAATACTTGTGTACCACACATCCTTGCTTCGTTCCAGTTCCCATCACTGCAATTTATTTGACTGATTTAAAAGTTACATACATTTCCTTGCTTCATATAGTCAGGCTCGGACTGGCCTTATGGGTATTCGGGCCTTGCCTGAAGGGTCTTTTTAATTTTCTTTGGATTAATGACAACGAATGGCTTCTTGTAAATTTATTCCATACAACGCCCGAAGGGCTTTTTCGAGCCAGTCCGGTCCTGCATATAGTTCATAAACTACGTCGAAATTTTAGCTGCTCTACACTTTTGTCAAAGTGCATTCAATCCATGCGATTCGTACGGCATCGGCTTATGTCAAATGATAATTAAAATTTGATCATGTCGAGTAAACGTAATACAATTCTTTCAATTCGATGACTAATTAATTAGGGTCGGGTATGGATAAAGCTGTTACAGGAAAGGTACGAAGAATATCTTTATTATTTGTATTCTAAATTGAAAAAATTTTAACCGCAATAACGACCACAAATGTGTTAAGCTGTGATCGTCTCTCTCCTGTTTTAAAGACAGTTCACCTTTATATGACAGTTCACCTGTTTACATGACAGTTTACCCGTTTACATGACAGTTCACCCGTTTACATGACAGTTCACCCGTTTACATGACAGTTAAACAAACGCGATGAATCGAAATGGATTTTTTGATAGGACTGTCAACTAAGGCTTTATTTCCACTTACCAAAAAAGTACTCCGTGTTATAGACAAAATTGAATTTTGTCAATTTTTGCTCTGTTTACTTGACAGATGCTCTACAACGGAGTACGTTTTGTTGAGTGGAAACCATACTTAAGCGGAGGCAAATTGAATAGACAAAGACTGGATCGTTAGGTATGTGCAATAATACGTAGGTAGATGCATTCTCAGGAGGTTTAAAATCCAGTTTCTCTATGTTGCACATATTGTTTTTCATCTGCGGGAGGAGTTTCCGAAACAAAAAAGATGATAGTTCGGGGTAGAAAACACCAGTTTCACATGCCATTTGAGTGGAGAAAATAAGGTTAATTGGGTTAAGCACACCGCGAACATAGGTAAATGCCTTTATCTATCGTGTTCAATTTTTCCTTGACAGCTGTCAAACAAACTCGACAAAAACGAAGTGAAGAAGTTTGCCTTTTTTTAATGGAGTAACTGCGATTCTAGCTTTCAAATAAATAGATTTGTTTGTGTGGTAGCTTGACCAAAGAAACTATAAGGAAAGTCAGCAGTTTACCTAAATGTTTGGTCTTTCTAATACTTCGACTCTTTAACCATACCTTTTAGCATGATGTACTTTATGAACGCCCCCTTATTGTTAGAGCAAGTCATAATACGATTATTCGAGTCATTTAATGAATTTGTGAAAAGAAGAACAAAACAAACAAAAATCAACGAAAAATGTGTGGTGTTGGTGAATACAACACTCACTTAATAGGTGTGTATTCCAAGCTGTTCAAAGTGACGATTGTCTATACTTTTAGTCAATTAAGACATTATTGTTGCCACAGTCCTGTAAATATAATGCTAAATAATGCAACACAAAAAAATAGCCCGGCAAAGGTCACGACGAATAGTAAACAAACCGGCCGGCAATTAACACACAAACACATCATACCCGAAAATAAATTAATGTCTTCACATACACACAATACGGTAGACGATAGGGTGAGTCGATTTGATTATTTGTAAATCAAAGTTCAATCTCCATTAGAGCTCGTTCAGGAACTAAAATTTCCCGACGAAACTTGAGGAACGGTAAATTAACCAAGGTTTTATATGAGGAGGTTACGTCGATCCAAGGTTGTATATGAGACGGTGAAGCTGATCGCCATTATTATTTGTTAACACTAAAACAAAATTTCTCCTGAACCGAAATTGCGCTACAATTTTGTGTGAAAATTACAGCAAAGTTCAGTGGATTTTTACGACAACGGCGTCAGTGATCCGAGTAATCTTCTTATATGCAACCTTAACATCTTAATATTTCAATATCACGACTTCTTGCAGTGTTGAAATATTCACCCAACATTCAACTCATTCACATTCCATCAATTCTAAAGAAATCGTCAGTGTTATTTACACTACACAAAATATGTCGCCGCATTTATATACACCCTAAACTAGGGTTCCGTATCTTTGTGATCCGCTGCAGCTTTGAATTATCTCCATTCAGTCTTTCAGGCCGTCCAGAAAAGATAAATTCAACGTCGATGGGTTGTGATTTCCGCCATTTTAAGAAGAAGAAGAATTGCGATCAAGGTATATGACGCTCGTAAATAAGACATGTATTCTGGTTGTTTATGTTTTGATTCGGTAGTAGAGTTTGTATTTTTTAAGTAAAATTACAAAATTATTCCCGTTTGAGTAGAAATTACGTGTGAAATTCGAGAAAGAAAATTACAAAGTTGGCGCTGGAGTCGATTTTTGCGGCTAAATCTGTAACTTCTATCACAACCCATTGGCTTTGTATGACATTTTATAATACGGCTTCCGGCAACGCACTTCAAGCAAAAGTTCTATTAATGACAGCTGCCAAATAGAGTACTAATTTGTATGAAATTTTATCCTTACTCTTTTTACAGTGTAAAACTTTGTATGCAGCACTGTCAAGTTTCATTACCCTATTTAGAGTACCACTTTTGCTTGAAGTGCGTTGCTTCGGGAAATCTTTTATTTAAAATTTTTCCATTTCCAACGGTCCTTTTTTCTGTAGCGCAATTGTAGCGTAAATCTATCTGCGCGTTCGTATATAGCAGCACCTTAACCGTTCAAAAAGATTTTAGCTCAATGCACCCTATCCAGTTGTCGTATGGCAAACCACTACCAGACGTGTATACATAATGAATATGTTTGTGCTATCAATGCTCGAACTGGTATCAGTGTTTTTCTAGTGTCGAGTTGTAGTTATATTGATGATTGGATGATGATGTGCATAAAACGTTATCGTAGTGTGAACATTTGGACTTAAAACTTTATTTTATCGACCCGGGTTGGGCTTTTTCTGAAAGTCATCGATCAATTGAGTCCTAGCTGTGAATTGAGAATAATTTGAAAAAGTGCAGCGCGTTCTTGGTCATTACTGAGCGTGCAATATTTTTGGTTAATTCGTTCTATTCTCTATAAAGTAAACGATTGGTGCCGACTTCACTCTTTTTTTCGAACCAGTGCGCAATCTTATCTATAAATTGAAAACGAAACGAACGAGATTTGTCTCCTATTGTGCGATAACGAAATAAAAGGTTTTCATATCGACTGATATCAAAAAAAAATTTTATTATAAATTATGAGTAGTTTGTCGGCGATGAGATCAATACTAAATAAATTTACCGGTAGATCGGCTGGTGTGGAAATTTCTCGTCATTTTGCAACGATGGTCAAGACAAAGAAATTTATTTACGCCAAAGCGTTCGAGGGTGAACCGAAGGTGACGGACTTTCAATTGGTTGAAGAGGAATTGCCGCCGCTAAAGGATGGAGGTACGTTTTTTTTTGAACTTCTACGATCGTTTGTTGCGTACGTTTTATATATAACTTCGGCGTAGTAGCGGTAAATTATCGATTCGATTTTCTTTCTTCTTGCGAGCGAAATATTTCTTGATATCAAAGTTTGATCAGGGTACAGAAATATTGACACTAGCCTAGTTGACCTTGAAGACATTTCATTTCCTAGACTTTTATCCTCAACACATACTTCTCGTAAAATCTCATACTTGATAATAGACCGCGTACATTGAAACACGATACACGGTGACATTGTCAATAGAATATTTATAAGCTACAAGTACATCAATTAATGGTATAACCGGTTCGTATGGTTGAAGTTACAGTGTACGACAACTGGGAGATAAATATCGGTTAAATCTACATGTAAAGACCCCGTGACCAATTGCACCAGCATTTACGTATCTGGATTTCAGATACCACAATCGGACAGAATACCGTACAATCCACTTACGCTTATAAAACAAGTCCATGCAACTGAGATACTTATGATGTCGTTGTTATATGCAATGCAAATGCTGGTACGTTGCCTTGCCACTAGGGTAGATGTCAATACCCTACGTTCGTAGAACGGTTAACTGATTTTTCATACGCGCGTTTTTTGCCCTATTTTCTCCAAGGTAAATATAATGAGGAGGTAATGCCATTCAGACGCGCGGCCTAGCACATAAGTTCGATGCCAATGACATCTTTTTAGCCCCGTACGAAGTACAAAGGGGCTTATAGGATTACGATGCCGTGTGTAATTGATGGAATTCGAAGCAGACGGTAAGGGCAAAGTGTTTGCCTATGTTCATAGATGACGAATCTGCAATAAAAATTTCGTCTGTCCGTCTGTCCGTCTGTCCGTCTGTCCGTCTGTCCGTCTGTCCGTCTGTCCGTCTGTCCGTCTGTCCGTCTGTCCGTCTGTCCGTCTGTCCGTCTGTCACGTCGATATCTTGAGTAAATCAAATCCGATTTCAAAAATTTTTTTTTTCCCTGAAAGATAGTCGAAATAGTGAGGCTAAGTTCGAAGATGGGCATATTCGGGTCGGCCCTTCGTGAGTTAGGGCCACCTAAGTGATTTAAGGTCTTTTGGTGATATTTATGGCAAAATAAACGATGGAAATGTAAATGACACGGCAAATGATAGGTATTGTCAATACCAATCCAGGAAAAAAAAGTTTTTTAAAATCGGTTGAGTGGACCGTGAGTTAGGGCCTTAGAAGTGAAATGCTACTAGGGCCCTATGTGTATTTTACATAGAACTCGAGTAAATTTCATTCGTTTTTCGTAATTTTTGTTTGATTTGGAAGGTAATCGAATGCCGAATAGAATGTTGTTGAAAAAAAATTAAATTTGGGTCCTTGGCCTAAGGCCGCTACTAGGGCCCTGTGTGTATTTCACATATAACTCGAGTATATTTCATCCGTTTTTCGTAATTTTTGTTTCATTTGGAAGGCAATCAAAGGCCGAATAGAATGTTGTTGAAAAAAAATTAAATTTGGGTCCTTGGACTTAGGCCACTACTAGGGCCCTATGTGTATTTTACACATAACTCGAGCAAATTTCATCCGTTTTTCGTAATTTTTGTTTCATTTGGGAGGTAATCAAAGGCCGAATAGAATGTAGTTGAAAAAAAAATTAAATTTGAGTCCTTGGACTAAGGCCGCTACTAGGGCCCTATGTGTATTTTACATATAACTCGAGCAAATTTCATTTGTTTTTCGTAATTTTTGTTTCATTTGGAAGGTAATCAAAGGCCGAATAGAATGTTGTTGGAAAAAAAATTAAATTTGGGTCCTTGGACTAAGGCCACTACTAGGGCCCTATGTGTATTTTACATATAACTCGAGCAAATTTCATCCGTTTTTCGTAATTTTTGTTTCATTTGGGAGGTAATCAAAGGCCGAATAGAATGTAGTTGAAAAAAAGTTAAATTTGGGTCCTCGGACTGAGGCCGATACTAGGGCCCTATGTGTATTTTACATATAACTCGAGCAAATTTCATTCGTTTTTCGTAATTTTTGTTTCATTTGGAAGGTAATCAAAGGCCGAATAGAATGTTGTTGTAAAAAAATTAAATTTGGGTCCTTGGACTAAGGCCGATATTAGGCCCTTCAAAAAAATAAAATTTTAGGGCGATTTGAAATTTTTGTTTCATTTGAAAGGAACGTCGTACGGGGCTTCGTAATTGCGCTATGCGCAATTTGTAAGATGTACATATTACATAATAATTTTACTTTAACTACATTAACCGGCGCAATAGGCTTACGGTCAAAGTAGGGTGACAGACGCACTAGGGTCACGTACGCAATAGATATACGGGTTTGTACGGGGCTCAGTCGCAGCAAACGCTCCGACTGTTCTGATGGCTCGTTTTTAAATGGTTGACTACGATTTACTTGTATTTCACAAAAATATTTTCGCTATCTCACAACAGATGGCCCGACTTTCTATTCCATTTTTTGCATTCA
This sequence comes from Bradysia coprophila, assembly GCF_014529535.1. NCBI lineage: Eukaryota > Metazoa > Arthropoda > Insecta > Diptera > Sciaridae > Bradysia > Bradysia coprophila. The sequence continues at coordinate 1,494,623 of NW_023503496.1, read as the reverse complement.
ACGAAGGTATGAGATGGCGTTTGTACCGAACTTTCGTGCCACCGCACATTTGATTCGGTTATATATGGCATTACCTCCTCACTATGTTTACCTTGATTTTCTCCCCTCAATAGGCCATGTGAAATAGTATATTTCAACATACCCCAATACACACAAGGTGTGTGTGTACGCGCGGGCGAAGCCCAAGCGAAAACACACATCGAGTGTGTGTGTATTGGGGTATTTTGAAAGATATTTTTCTGTACATTCCTTCCCAACCGTTACTTTCCTTCTCGACCGTTTACTTTCCCTCCCAACCGATTCATATCATAGCTCACCAATACACTCTCACGTATACAGAAAATCATGTTTTCTTGACGACAGGTCGAATGACATTTCTAGTGAGAAAAGTGCAGCCCCGCGTGGGGTGATAAACGAACTTTTCTCATTCGAACTGTCACTTTTCATGTTTTCGAAAATGGTACGGCGAATCGATGTTTCGTGGAGAAAAACGGCCCAACACAACATGCACGCATCAAAAGCGTTGTGTTCACCTCTCTGGCCGCAAACATAGCTCTTATCGGAATTTTCACTACTTCATTCGAATTGCTGCAAGGTATTCTTAAAAACCTCTCAATGCTTGTTGGTACTTCTGCAGTAATTTTCCTGAGGGACTTAGTTAAATATTTAGACAAAAGGATTTCCAATTATGCTGGGTTCTGTTGGACAGTTAAACCCTTAAGGGACAGTAGATCTGTTCATTGTCTGGACTTTAGTTCTTTGTTTACCGAGGGGAGAAAACAGGAAATTCCAATAAAGCGATGTTTTTCATGACGTGCATGTTGTGTTTCTCCACGAAACGAAACAGGCACTTCGTCATACAATTTTCAAAAACGTAAACAAAGTGACAGGTCGAATGAGAAAAAGTTTATTTTCTCCCACAGGAGACAGTGCGTTATATGCACTTTTCACATCAGAAATGTCGTTCGACCAGTCGTTGACAGCTCAGTTTTCTCATTTTCTCAAATCGATTGCATTGAATTGATTATGTTTGCATAGTGGTGGACAAGTTAATTATTTGGGACTTCGATCTCACCAAAAAAGATATTTCTCTTCCGTGTCCACAACTGACTCAAAAAAAGGAATTTCTTTTCCCCTGAAAGCTCAGTCACTCAATTTTTCAATTTTCATTTTACTTACCACAGAGGTCCTATCCGAAGCAATTTACCACTCTGTCGATCCATATATGAGGCCGTACATGGCTCGTTATCCGATTGGCGTTACAATGATCGGTGGCCAGATTGCGAAGTGAGTACAAATTTGGTGTTTCTACATTGCGAGAACCAATGGTAAATGTTTGCTCTCTGCAACAAAACAGGGTCATTGAAAGCAAGAACACAGCTTATCCAGTCGGTTCAACGATTTTCGGATCATTCGGATGGCAGACGCATACCATTTTCAATCCATCAGAACATAAAGATCCGACCAAATCGTATGTACTTCCATCGTTCGGAAAACATCCATCATCGCTCGGTTTGGGTGTACTGGGAATGCCCGGGTAAGTACACACTGAACCAATTCGTGTTCTTTTGGACGATGAAAGTATCCGTTTACAGCAACACGGCATACTTCGGGTTCCTCGAAATCTGTAAACCAAAGTCTGGTGAAGTGGTTGCAGTCACTGGAGCAGCCGGTGCTGTAGGCACATTGGTCGGTCAAATTGCTAAACTGAAAGGATGTAAAGTAATCGGATTCGCTGGCTCTGATGACAAGTGCTCCTGGTTGACCAATGAACTCGGGTTCGACCATGCCATCAACTATAAAACCGAAAACGTTTCGAAGGCACTGCGTGCCGCTGCTCCGGAAGGTAAATTATTTTTTGTCCAGACCACTCGTTATTCACATAAAGGATTTACTCAGGCGTTGACTGCTACTTCGACAACGTTGGTGGCCAAATAAGTTCGCAGATTATCCAGCAAATGAAAGACTACGGTCGCATTGCCGTTTGCGGTTCCATTTCTTCGTACAATTTAGATGTTAAGGACATTCCTCAAGTTCCCATTCTGCAGCCGATTTTCGTATTCAAACAGTTGCAAATGGAAGGTAAGTACCGGGGTGCTCGTAAAGTAGCGACAGAAAGAATTTATTTTTCACTGTGAATGCTCACAGGATTCTTGGTGTGGCGATACGCCGACAAATGGATGGAAGGCATCAAGCAAATGAGCCAATGGGTCGACTCGGGTAAGATCAAGTACCACGAGACGACAACGGATGGATTCGAAAATTTGCCAAGAGCCTTGATTGACATGTTGAGAGGCGGTAACACCGGAAAGGCAATTGTTAAGTCGTCATTGTAAATGCTGGTTGATTTGAAATAAAAAATTTTGTTTGCTGGGCTCCGAAACTAGAAAGTCTTTGTGATAATGGGAAAAGACAAGCAGTGTCCACAAAACAATTTTTTCTTTAAAAGTAACACACTTTTGCGTGCTTTCACGGTTTTACTTTTTCAAAAAAAATTTGGTTCAGTGAAATCATCAAAAAACGAATAGTTTTCCGCCCAAATGTAGGCTACAAATTTGCAAAGGGTCCATTGCTCTTAAGCCAAGAGGTCTTCCGCACTCGTCCAATTTCCAATGAACATCACATTTACCATCACCGATTTTCGCTATCGACACAACTTTTGTTTTGAGTCCTCAAGGTCCTCAATGTGAACGACTATTCCGCCGAACGTTGTGGTGTATGGGTGACCTGGGATATTACAAAATTGATGGAAGGAATAAACTCTCTGTCCACAATCTAAAACTAATATTATTTGCTGGAATTGTCACCGTTTCTATAAACGAGCGATTCGGGACCATGAATATCGTTGAAGTAGTAGACGTTTAGCATTCGAAAGAATGTTATTCGGTTTCAATGGACCATCGAAAGCGTCGAAAACATTGGAGCTGCTGTGAAGTATTTTAGAGCAATGCAACATTCATGATTGGTATGGGAAATAGACAATTATAAGGGAGGTAGTCAAACTTTTGATGAACTGTTGATGAAGTCAAGGCCGCAGTAGCCGAGATGAAAAACAAAAAGTCTACCGGAGAATATGGTGTTCCAGTGGAAGCCATTGAACTAGGTGGAGACTCCTTATTAAAGGCAATCACGGCTTCGTTTAATCAATGTCTCCAATGGGAAGAAGTACCAGAATCCTGGGAAAATGCGGTAATTACATTGCTGCATAAAAAAGGAGACATAACAAAGCTGGAAAATTACCGACCCATAAGCCTATTGTCAACACTCTACAAGTGAAAATCATGACTATTGTCAATACTCTATTATGAAAATCATTACGAAGAGGAACACTAACAAGTTCGCCTTCTACCAACCTGTTGAACAAGCTGCTTTCAGATCTGGTTTCAGCACAAATGACCATTTGCAGGTGATGAGAACGCTTATTGAGAAGTGTCGTGAATACAACATCGACATAGTCTTGCTATTCATAGACTTCGAAAAAGCTTTCGATTCGGGGGAAACATGGTCGATATCGGAAGCATTAGACGAATGTAGAGTAGACTCAAGGTACTCCAACACAATTCGATATGTGTACAAAAATGCTACTTCATGTATAAAACTTCATAAGAGCACGGAGAAATTCAGAATTGGCCGAGGTGTAAGGCAGGGTGACACCATTTCACCCAAATTATTCACGGCGATTCTGCAGAGTGTTTTTAGGAAGTTAAACTGGAGTAAAAATGGGAATAAAGATAAATGGAGAGTACCTGAGCAATCTCCGCTTCGCTGATGACATTGTACCGATAGCAGCGAATCTAGGTCAGGCTCAGCTTATGCTACAACAGTTAAGTGAAGAGGCAAGCAAAGTTGGCCTCAAGATGAACTTATCGAAAACAAAAGTCATGACCAACATCGGGGGCGATAGAGAAATCAAAATTGGTGACACTGTCATTGAACGAGTCGACAGCTATGTATATCTAGGACATAAACTGAAGTTAGGTAGGATAGAAACAGGCTGAAAAAGAAGAAGAAGAAGAGTCACACTTTAGGTTCGGTATCAATCAGGTCAGACGCTTCTTATGAGGAAGCGTTATACTTGAACTGAACCTAAATTTATGGAACCTGTCAGGTCAGAAGAACTTTCCAATCTTGATTTTCTAGAGTAGGACGTCAAGACTTCATCTCTGAAAATTTTCAATTTCGAACGCAGTAACCACAATGCACATTCGTTATCAGCTATAAAATTCTGTCGTGTTGTAAAATTTTATCGTTTTTCTTTAAATTTCCTTTTTTTTTTAATTTCGGCCAAAAATAAATAAAGTTTTGCGTTCGCCTCATAAATTGTGAATGATCCAATGAAAACCAAGTACATACTTGTCAATGAACAAAAAATATGGTCGCCCGAATCTATTGCCGTTCTCAACAAATACCAAGGCTTTGAACTAGCTCGAAGTTCCAATGAACATGGAACCATCATCGAATACATTTCTGATGACATCCCCGGTTATGTTTTCCGTAACATGAAAGAATTGTTGAGCGATGATAACGAGCTTTTACGCTATATTTTTCCCAATTTCATTAACACCGCACATTACCTGCAGAATCGGGATGCAAACGTTGTACGTGTACCTGAACCTGGACAATACATGATACCTTCACCGTACGTCGTACCATATTTGATCAATGCGACGTGGCATCCTCTAATGTCGATGCTGCCTTCGGCCAGTAGTGAAATGGACGTAGCGCCACGTAGCGATTTATCGCCAACAATCGATTTGTCTAGCCCAATGGATTCAGAAGACTATTCAAATATGGAAACCACATCCCATGCACGATCTGCACCCTCAAGTCCTTACGCTTCAACAAGAAGAACAACTCATGTTGATTTACGTTCCGGTCGTTCACGTTATTCGCCCTATACGCGTAATCAATCCCAAAGTCCACCGCTCCAATTTAGGAGTCACTCACGCGTTAGTCCTTCACGTCAATTTTACGGATCGCAAACATTCGGAAGTTCGCAACGACAAAGACCAACCAGTACGGTCACGTCACAGTCAACTTATTCTGGTGTTAGTCCTTCACATCGTTTTACACACCATTCACCTGGAGGCGCTTCAAATTATTCGCAAGACTTACGCGGAGCAACTAGTTCAAGCATGGCCCGGGCAAGTGATTCGTTTAGAAGTACAAGGCCTCAACAAACACATAGCCGCAGTCGTTCGAGCCCATCTCATAGACCGTCAAGGCAAAGAGACCGCAGAGAAGATGGGAATTACAGACATAGTTCACGTTATGACCCGAGACGATGACAAATTATTCGCTTGCTTGGAAAATCGTTGTTAAAAGTGGCATCCAAGACAAATTGGTAAAGTTTTCATATTTTACAGTTTTAATAAATTGGCCAGCAAACGCAAACATCTTTTCACATTTAAGGGTGGGTTACTCTCTGTTCTGGCAAAACATTTCCCTCGTCTTCATTTACTACCAATTACGAACCCTTTTCATGTTAAATACGAGTCTCTGTTTTATGAATCTCAGCAAGGAAAAAGAAATTTGCGTCACAAGTGGCAGATGATTCGGTTTTCTTCCGTTCAATATTCCGAAGGTTTCTGCGCCTCAACGTAATCAATTTTCACCAAGAAAATTTTAACAAGAAAATATGTCAACACGAGAAGTTTATCGATGACTTGCAGCTTAATGAGATCGAAGGTCGATACGGGTCGTGTGGTCGACGTTACGCCTTCGACAGAAAATGGTGCCGGCAGCCAACTGTTGACAGAGCTCGATAAGGAGATTGCAGCAGGGCGGTATTCTCCACGGATTGGATTCTATTCGTAAGTTTTTCGCTTGCAATTTTTTTTCTAGAGGTCTTTTAGATAAACAAAAGCTGGTGAAAAGCTCTGCTTTTGGATTCCCATGAAACATTCCAAGAGTAGTTAAACCTGATAAAAGAGTGGGGGTAATCTAGAACACGGTGCCAGATTCACCGATACCTACATAACATGACTAAATCTGAATTATATGGAATTCTATGAATCATTGACTCTAATAAATGACTCTGTGGAAATGTCCCGTCATCAACGAACGGAATGGATTTTTTTTTTACAGGAACGAAAGCACAAAACATGCCTTGACTTACTAGCACGATTTTTTAATGAATAAATTCGTTCCGATGGTCAACAGCATGACAAGCATTACATTGGTTCAATGATTGGAATACTGTGGCGTGGTAAATATATTTACAAATTTATATGACGCCGAGAAAACACATCGAAAGTTTGTTGCGACCAAAATTTTCATTGCTCTTTAAAGCTTAACGAAAGAATAACGAACAGAATTTTGATCGAAACAAGATTCCGGTGCTTCACGTGTCTCGAGCATAATCGTATTAGATTAGTGTGACGCAAGTCTTTTTATCCACTTATAAAAGAACTGACATCGTTGGGGGTGACGCTTACAGTTCGACTCTTAAAAAGGAAAGGATTTTACATACATAAGATACATAAGAGATGGGCTCAAGGAAGCGGAGAAAAAAATTGCAGATGGCCCACATTTTGTGGTTTTTTTCGTCCCCAGAAAATATGGCACCAAAGAGACGTCCACAGAACATAACTTGGGATTGCACATGGCAGCACTGGTAGTCAGATTAAGTGGAAATGACAAAAGCGGTAAGAGGAAGATAGAAATAGATGCTTCCGGTATGCATTTCAATAACGTGGATTTTTTGACCAGCTATCTTCTACGATCCGAGTCCGAAATGTTTCGGCCATGCAGTGCCAGCTATTTTGGACGACTTAGGCATAACACCATTTACATTTCAATACGGAAGTGTATCGGGTAACTTTACCAACATTACTCGCGTTATTTTAAGAGTTTGTAAATATGGTTTCCTTGCAGAGAGAGAGGACTGCGTGTATCGTGTGATGAGGCACATCGTTCATTTGGCGGAAGACGAAACTCAATTTAGAGTGGATTTAGAGTGTTCTTGTAAATGATTTTAAGTGTCCGCCAAATTTGAACTCAAAAATTTAAATATAAAATGTTGGTGACGGGGATAAGATCCCCAAGTGAACTGTTTTATTATCCCTCAAACAGAATCAACGACATCGATGGATGACTGTTTTTCGATATGGTTCTGCATTGGAACAGTGGAATATTGTATGTTACTTCAATGCTTGTGAACTCAATTCAACCTTATCTCAAAACACCATAGCGTGAAAATTTATTTTTTTTGCGTTAATAAATCTGTGACAATCTATTTTACAAAACAGAATCATTGACAAAGTGTTGTATTGCTTTGACTTGACCAAAATTGTTGAAAAAATTTCTTTTATAGGTGCACTGATGATGGCGTGATACGCCGAAATCAGCATTGTTTTGTCCTGTTGTTCGTCCGCATTATGATTGTAAACGGTAAAACGTTTCGTCACGAATCGTAAACGGTAACACGTTTCGTTCGCCCTTCGTTGAATAAAAGAAATTTTTTCAACAATTTTGGTCAAGTCAAAGCAATACAACACTTTGTCAATGTTGAATTACTGACCAAGCAATACAACAATTTTATTAATAAAACAGAATCAACGACATCGATGGATGACTGTTTTTTAATATGGTTCTTCATTGGAACAGTGGAATATTGTATGCTACTTCAATGCTTGTGAACTCAATTCAACCTTATCTCAAAACACTACAACGTGAAAATTTATTTTTTTTGCTTTAATAAATCTGTGACGATCTATTTTACAAAACAGAATCAACGACATCGATGGATGACTGTTTTTATCGATATGGTTTTTCATTGGAACTGTAATGCTGAAAACAAACGAGGCATTCAAAACATGTTTTGGTTCTTGTTTTCATGGTGAAATTGTCGCAACTGTCAAATAAAATTAGAAATTTCTCTATCGAAAATTTCGATTGCTGCATTTGTCAATGAAAACTAGGACCAAAACACGTTTTCAATGTCTCGTTTGTTTTCAGCATTAAGGGTTTTAATTTAACATGACTGGACTAACGTTGAAACAGTCTACTCAAAGCACCTAGCAGGGTAATAGAGATTTTTTGGTGTCAAATAGAGTAGTTTTTAGTACGAGTTGCCATTTACATTATATTAGACAGGAGTCGCCGTGAGATGCCGGATTGGAGGCAAATTTGAAAACGAAAAAGTGGTTACTGCGAAGGGTTTTCATTTAACTTTTATTAAAGAATTTACATTCAGTTACGTAATTTAGTTATTTGTATGCAGACTGCTAACGTGATGTTAGATTATTTGTTAAAATAATGTACATTTCAGTGATCATATTTTCATTGAAAGAACGTTCGTGCCTATTTTTCGAACACTGCCAAAATTACCTACTTTATTTTTTTCTATTACCCTGCTTGGTGCTTTGGTCTACTTCTAGGCATAATCGAATTCAACATAAAATACATTCGTAAGGTTTATCTAAGCATATCCAAGTATTTTGAAATATGTGAGATGATTCAATAACAGCGGCAGATGGTGTTTAAATTATAATATATTCAATAGTTGTATATAATGAAGTAGAGGATTGAATTCAAAAATATCACACCTCAAAACAATTTATGATCTACATCCATAAAACCTAATAATGAAACATCTGCCCTGCCTAAAGGATGGCTTTGATACTTTATGACTCCCTATCTATCCTAATGTATAAATAAGGATTATTCACGTAGAATAAGGACAGTCAGTTTTCATCAATCTAAGAGTTGTCTCTTCGGATCCGCGACTCTAAGATATCAAATAATATTTATAAAAAGAACTTGTAATAATTTTGTGTGAAATAAAATAAAGTGTTTGAACCAAAGGATTTTGTATTTATAAATAATCATTTTTACATCTGGTAAGACTGAAATTTTTTGCCTATCTTCCCGGAGAGTGCGACAATATTCGACTGATTTATTGAGAGCCCATTGATTAGAATGTTTTGTTTTTGCCGACTGTATTAGTTAGCAGAAGCACAGCAGTGCTACTGGCACGAACATAGCAAATATTCGGAGGCTGATGAAATCACAGTAGGCACTGTGTTTCTGTTATACAGATAGATGACTTGTTCTCGTTGTATGAGTTAAAACATACAATACAAACAATCCTAAGCGGTAGCTCGTATCACTAAAGCCTCCAAATTTGACACTTGTCAATTCAGTGTTAATGCTAGTAGCAGAGCTGTGGCTGAAGGAATCGTTGAAACAATGGACGAATTGCTTTACTCGAATACGGAATACTTAGCTTGATTGTAAATCACTCTGGAGGTATTAACGAGTTAGATGCCAAGGGGAAAATTATTCGCCTTATTTTAGTGGCGAATATAGTTTTTGTCAGAAGTTTACGAAGTTCTGGGTGACAATGGGGAACGGACTTAATTTCTTGGATCCATATGGGAACAATTACTTACGTACATTAGTCGTTAATGATGGTTGAAAAGTGACTGGAAAAGAGCATACTGGCTGAAAAATGTGTGGAGTTATTTTGTCTGTGCGCTGGCTCAATTCTTGTTAAAATATAGATTGGTACTCGTCTTTACATTAATCTTCAGTCAACGCACTCCAATAATAGGCACAAGAACCAATGAACGTCAACACAAGGTATGGTCGAATGTCAAACTTTGTATGGAGCGGAGGACATGGCGATTTCATGTAAACAAAACAAACCTCTCATGAACTCCGGTTTGTATGAACAGACCATATCTGGTTTATACTTTCATTGACAAGAACCAATACCCAGAACAGATGTTTTTATTTGTCATTTGGCCTCTTATTTTTTAGGGAACTATGTTCCATTGGAACGTCTGTAACGCAATACCAACATAAAAACATAGCTAACGCCGACCCGTACGAAACACCTATTCGTATCAAAAGCCTATACAGTCGAGGAAATTTAGATTTCGGGTTTTCCAAAGGTATTAATCTTATTTAACCCACACTTTATCCCACAACAATGGAATCCACAAATTTAAATTTAGTTAACACAACGGTCACAATGACGGCGCTGCAGTCACGATTTCAAAATGTGATATAGGGTGGTTTTAGCTACATTTTCTCTTGGTTTTTAATTATTATATTAGGCTTCTAAATTAAGAGTAAATTTATGCAATATAAACCGTTTGAGTTTGAAAAAAGATGTTTTGTATCAGTGAACGATATAGGAAAGCGTTCAGTACGTCTCAACATACAAAAGAACGTAAAATATAATTGAAATGTACACCCTACGTCCGTCATCGCTTCTATTGTCTTCAAAAACATATTGTGTGTTTGTCATGATATGTATCAGACGTTTGTTTATTTATGTGTCTCATCTAAAATGCTGGCCAGCAAAATTTTGATCATTAAATTCAACGGCAAAATTGATCTAAATGTTAAAATAATTGTGAATAATAGTGAAGTTAATGTGGTTTTGTTTTCTCTTCATAAAGGAATTTGCATCAGTTCGATGTAAAGTGCGGAGCACCATTAGAAAAAAAACTTGTCGCTGAAGAATGATCAAAAAGTTGCTGGACGCAATAGCTTCAACTAATGCTTTGCAGGATATAGAATCAAAATTAGAGATACACCAAGAGCCGTCCATTTGAAATCTTCATCATCATCATTTCAACTAAAGGTTTTTTTTAACGAAACGGAAGTTCGCTCGCAGATTCGGATCGGCACATCTCATTCGTTTTCGCTAAAGCTCGTAGCCGTCATTAATCATGATTCCCATGAAGAATCGCCAAAAATAAAAAATTGGCAAGGGATGAAGAAACGCCGGCAAAAACAAAGAATGATAAATTTGTCGTTGTTGCGTTTCATCACACTTTGGCGATTCTTCGTGGTGATTAAACAAATCCTTGGAAATTTATCCTTTTACGAAATTTATCTAAAAGGCGTTATTTGTTCGAAGCTAGTGAATCTATCCTTTTATAAAAGTTACGAAATGCTGCCTGGTTCGATCCTAAGGAAACTCTTATTTTACGTCAGGTAACGGCATCTTGTTCGATCCTAGGAAATTCATACTTTAACGAAAGATCCCGAGGACACTATCATTTTACGAAAGATAATGTAGAGACATTTCAAAAACGTATTTTTACACTTTGGCGTTTCCTCACACTCTGGCGATTTTTCTCTTCTTCTCTTCACACTCTATCGATTTTTCTTGGCAATTCATCATTATGGTTGATTTGTTAAATCAACAAGAAAAATCGCCATAATGTGAAGAAAGACCAAGAAATATCGCCAAAGAGTAAAGAAACTCCAAGGATCATAGAGAATTGAAAATTTGTCTTTATGGCGTTTCTTCACACTTCTGAGACTTTTCTTGATGATTTAACAAATCAACTAAATATGATGAATTGTCAAGAAAAATCGCCAAAGTGTGAAGAAACTCCAAAATATGACAAATCGCCAAATAATACAATATTGTCGATTTGACTATAACTTTTATTTAGAAAAAGATTGTACGGGACAGTATGTACTGCATATCATATAATTCCTCTATCTTGTGTTTATCTGTGTTCTACGAAGCCAAAATATAATTTCGGACTACAAGTAAACCGTCTCGACTGCCCAGTAGTTATTTTCCTAAGTTCCTAATGAGTGCAAAAAGGCTATTTCAACATTAGTTAGGAAAGCATAATTTTTATGTGAATGTTTCTGAGGTTTTCCATCTCAATATTTTCATGAAGTTACAAATAATCCACAGAAAATTTTATTACCCTAGAACGAGGTCGGAAATACATCAAATAAATCAAATAGAAAACAGACTTGGAAATTGTTATTTTGTCTAAAAGTTGATATTAAAATTCTTTGGAAATCGTAAATCGCATAATTGCATGAGCAGGCATCTCAGGATTATAAATCAGGAACTTTGAAGTTCGTCATATATTCATATTCTTATCTTATTCCTGACCAGATTCTGTTTTCATGATTGAGCTCATTCATGAGCTTCACTTATACAAAGAATTGAATTTATTTCCTATGCCAAATTGTAATTTGGCGAAAAAGAATGTTCCGAATCTGCGTTTCGTTTAAAAAAAGCCTTTAGTTGAAATGATGATTGTGAAGACTTCAAATGGACGGCTCTTGGTGTTTCTCTAATTTTTATTCTATATCCTGCAAAGCATTAATTGTAGCTACTACGTCCAGCAACTTTTTGATCATTCTTCAGCGACAAGTTTTTTTTTCTAATGGTGCTCCGCACTTTACATCGAACTGATGCAAATTCCTTTATGAAGAGAAAACAAAACCACATTAACTTCACTATTATTCACAATTATTTTAACATTTAGATCAATTTTGCCGTTGAATTTTATGATCAAAATTTTGCTGGCCAGTATTTTAGATGAGACACATAAATAAACAAACGTCTGATACTTATCATGACAAGCACACAATATGTTTTTGAAGACAATAGAAGCGATGACGGACGTAGGGTGGCTAAATGTACAATTATATTTTACGTTCTTTTGTATGTTGAGACGTACTGAACGCTTTCCTATATCGTTCACTGATACAAAACATCTTTTTTGAAACTCAAATGGTTGATATTGCATAAAGGTACTCTTAATTTAGAAGCCTGATGTAATAATTAAAAACCAAGAGAAAATGTAACCAAAACCAAAATTTAGTTTATCCACCCTATATCACATTTTGAAATCGTGACTGCAGCGCCGTCATTGCGACCGCTGTGTTAACTAAATTTAAATTTGTGGATTCCATTGTTGTGGGATAAAGTGTGGGTTAAATAAGATTAATACCTTTGGAAAACCCGAAAACTAAATTTCTTCGACTGTAATGTGAAACTCTTCATTTCTCTTACTTCATTTTCTTCTCTGCTGAAAAACTATTCTCCCTTTAAAATCACTTACATTATCCACTCTTTGCCTTGTTATCATACACAACTAAATTGCCGGAGGCAATATAGACAGCCCCGTACGAAGACAAATTTCATAAATTCCTATTTAAACAGCTATATACCGCTATATTTAACTATATTTCACTATAAATAAACATTTCACAGATAAATATATGCTATTATATAGCTCTATATGCCTGTATATAGCTCAATATAGCTGTATATAGGTATATATAGATGTCCGTATATGGAATCCCTGAAACCCCACACACATAACAAATTATTTCCATGTTAACAGAAGTATCTAAGTATCATTTTTCCCAAGATATTTCTATTTTACTAAAATCCAATATGGCCGCCGGCAGCCATTTTGTTAGGAGACCGGAAATAGTACCGACGCTTTACATTCGTTAATACCTTTCAAACAAAAAAAAAATCATGAAATTCGGTCAAAATTTACTCGAGATATTGTCAAAATACACCACGTTCACTGTACTTCCGAGTAGCCAGATAAGAGCTCACTCCAAGAGACCTAGCTAACGCTCCGGAGAACATAATTTCATAAAACTTTTTTTCCCTGATTGGTACGGTCAATACCTATCTAATAAAGCTAAAACAGACGAAATATGTTCAAATGTGGCCGACCTACAAGCAAAAACTGCTTGCCGCCCTGTGCCTGTTCCACACCAAGGGGTCTAACTCACGAGTCGGTCATCCGATTTCCATAAACTTTTTTTTTGTCGATCGGTATTGTAAATACCTTTTATTTGACGTACCACTTACAAGTTTAACGTTTAAATGTCCGGAGATATCTTCGAAAAACCGTAAAGCAGTTATTGGGCCACAGCTCGGGAGGGGTCGATCCAAAATCACTCATCTTCGAACTTAGCCTGTCTTTTGACATTACCAAACGGGAAAAAAAAGAATTTTCAAAATCGGATGCGTTTTACTCAAGTTATCGTGCAGACAGACAGACGGACAGACGGACAGACGGACTTTTTAGCCCCGTACGAAGTACAAAGGGGCTTATAGGATTACGATGCCGTGTGTAATTGATGGAATTCGAAGCAGACGGTAAGGGCAAAGTGTTTGCCTATGTTCATAGATGACGAATCTGCAATAAAAATTTTGTCTGTCCGTCTGTCCGTCTGTCCGTCTGTCACGTCGATATCTTGAGTAAATCAAATCCGATTTCAAAAATTTTTTTTCCCCTGAAAGATAGTCGAAATAGTGAGGCTAAGTTCGAAGATGGGCATATTCGGGTCGGCCCTTCGTGAGTTAGGGCCACCTAAGTGATTTAAGGTCTTTTGGTGATATTTATGGCAAAATAAACGATGGAAATGTAAATGACACGGCAATTGTCAATACCAATCCAGGAAAAAAAAGTTTTTTAAAATCGGGTAAGTGGGCCGTGAGTTAGGGCCTTAGAAGTGAAATGCTACTAGGGCCCTATGTGTATTTTACATAGAACTCGAGTAAATTTCATTCGTTTTTCGTAATTTTTGTTTCATTTGGAAGGTAATCAAAGGCCGAATAGAATGTTGTTGAAAAAAAATTAAATTTGGGTCCTTGGACTAAGGCCACTACTAGGGCCCTATGTGTATTTTACATATAACTCGAGCAAAATTCATCCGTTTTTCGAAATTTTTGTTTTATTTGGGAGTTAATCAAAGGCCGAATAGAATGTTGTTGAAAAAAAATTAAATTTGGGTCCTTGGACTAAGGCCGCTACTAGGGCCCTATGTGTATTTCACATATAACTCGAGCAAATTTCATCCGTTTTTCGTAATTTTTGTTTCATTTGGGAGGTAATCAAAGACCGAATAGAATGTAGTTGAAAAAAAAATTAAATTTGGGTCCTCGGACTGAGGCCGATACTAGGGCCCTATGTGTATTTTACATATAGCAAATTTCATCCGTTTTTCGTAATTTTTGTTTCATTTGGAAGGTACTCAAAGGCCGAATAGAATGTAGTTGAAAAAAATTTTAAATTTGGGTCCTCGGACTGAGGCCGATACTAGGCTCTTCAAAAAAATAAAATTTTAGGGCGATTTGAAATTTTTGTTTCATTTGAAAGGAACGTCGTACGGGGCTTCGTAATTGCGCTATGCGCAATTTGTAAGATGTACACATTACATAATAATTTTACTTTAACTACATTAACCGGCGCAATAGGTTTACGGTCAAAGTAGGATGACAGACGCACTAGGGTCACGTATAGATCTCTAGACAACCACAATAGGTTTCCCCTTACTCAGGGAGTCCAATTCGACGTGTTACAAACGTATGCGTAAACCTATAAGACCCCAGTACTTCGTACGGGTCTAAAAATGAATTTTTATGAGAATTTTGATCTACTGAGTCGTGGAGGTCTCTTATTTGAATTCTGTTCTTGGAGTGCGTTGCTTCAGTGGTTTATTCTTTGATTAAACCGATTAAACGCAGCGCGCCAATTTCTTTTTATTTTATACTCAACCGCCATCTGGTGCAACATCCCACAATCATTTTTATCATTTCTCTTTCTGACGTTTCATTTCCATCCGTTCCATTCATTTGAGATGTCAGTTTTCTGTGCGCAAATAGATTTCACAACATCCAAGAAGCAAACAGCAACAAAGTTTGTGTTGCAAAATTAAGTCAAAACTTGTCGTGTTGTGGTCGTCTGTGTTTGATGTTAAATTGTACTCCCTGCAATAATTATGAAACGAAAATTGCCGCAATGGCTTCTTGACGCCACAAACAATAACGATAAGATTGCAAAACCAAATCCAACGGAATCGATACAAAAACCTTCTAACGACATTTCACCTGACATCGACAATCAACCTGAACCACATTCCACTTCAGTAAACAGTCAGTCCGAACAAACAAAGCCATCGAACAGCACAATCGCTATAGTTCCTCTGGCCAATCTTCTATCACCATCGCGAGGAGGCATTCGAGTCAGCGAACTGCACAGAAATGTTCCCAACGAAGCAGAACTGCGAACAGCCGACAGTACTTCAACAGAATCGGAAAGTGGTGCAGTGCCAGTACCAGTAGTTGTTAAGACAGAAACACCTGATGCTAATGAACCAAATGCATCGAATGCATCAGATGAGCAACAAGTGGTTGTTAAACAAGAAATCAAAGATGAGCCCGAGGACACTGCAAGTTCGAATGCATTGACGCCTGCACCGACACTGGTGCCGAAAATCGAAGATGTGAAGCCGAAACGACAGTCATGCAATTACGGGATTAAGTGTTTCAGGTGAGAACCGCACAGTTTGCTTGACGGTGAGAGTGTTTCTTCGGGAATGCGATGCTCCGCCTGCCTGATCTTCGGTTGACATTCTCAGCCAATTGTTGTGACGGATAGAATTACGTAGCGAGCCACAACGTCCGCTGGTACCCTTAAATAAACACGATTCGTGCATCATCCTTAGCTGATGGAATCGACATTTAGAGTCTTCGTTGCTTTATCTGAAAAGGTGTAAGTGCTTCCCATACTCCTCACTCAAATTCTTTGCATTACAGACGAAATCCTGCTCACCGCACTGAACTCGCCCATCCAGGAGACGTCGACTACAGGCGACCAAATCTACCAAGCGCTCCAGCCGGAACGCCAGCCTGTCCTTGGGGAGCGGCATGCTATCGCCGAAATCCACAGCATTTCATCCAATTGAGTCATCCACCAGCAAGTAAGTCGCAACGTTCGCAACGACTGTGTAGATTGTCTAACGGCTCCAATCAGATATTTATAATCCGACAGCAAACACAACAGCCGTAACCGTTACCCATGTTCCACAAGTGAATCTGCCGCAGCGACGTAATCGGAATGCCACTGGAAATGGCCGAATAGGCGCTGGTAATGACGATTCAGATGCAGAAGAAGATGACTACGATTTGGAGGATCCTTTCATTGACGACGGGAGTTCGGATGAGTATGTGCCAGATGGAAATGATGATGATGATGACGATGAGGACGATCTTGAAGACTCGCAACTGGTGGACAGTTAAAATTTATTTTCGTTTTTTTCGTGGTAAATTCCCCAATAAAATCGTTCAGCGAATGTTAACCCATGTGGGATGCTGTGCAAGTTTTTCCATTTCCAAAGTTTATGTGAAGGCGCAAAGTACAAATTTTTATGACCAAAAAAGAATTTAAATAAAATCCAAGTCGCAGAGACTACACTGTCAGTGTTTGTGAATGGCTGACGACAAGATCGAAAACAATTTCTTTTACTGTAGTGACTACTCAGGGAGTTTCTCACTGTTTATTGATCGTGAAATGAGCAACTAAAATCACAGAAAAAATATATTCTCGGTTCAGTGTAGATGTTGTGTCCATGGTGGATAAGCCACAGAAAACATTGGACATTTTTCGCGAAATTTAATGTGAGATTTTTAGATTTGTACGCATACGTTTGTAACACGTCGAATTGGACTCCCTGAGTAAGTTGAAACCTATTGTGGTTGTCTGGAGATGCCAAATCAGTGAGTATAAATACACATAGGGCCTAGTATCGGCCTCAGTCCGAGGATCCAAATTTAATTTTTTTTTTCAACTACATTCTATTCGGCCTTTGATTACCTTCAAAATGAAACAAAACATAGCTAACGCCGACCCGTACGAAACACCTATTCGTATCAAAAGCCTTTAATGTGAAACTCTTCATTTCTCTTACTTCATTTTCTTCTCTGCTGAAAAACTATTCTCCCTTTAAAATCACTTACATTATCCACTCTTTGCCTTGTTATCATATACAACTAAATTGCCGGAGGCAATATAGACAGCCCCGTACGAAGACAAATTTCATAAATTCCTATTTAAACAGCTATATACCGCTATATTTAACTATATTTCACTATAAATAAACATTTCACAGATAAATATATGCTATTATATAGCTCTATATGCCTGTACATAGCTCAATATAGCTGTATATGGGTATATATAGATGTCCATATATGGAATGCCTGAAACCCCACACACATAACAAATTATTTCCATGTTAACAGAAACTCTCTAAGTATCATTTTTCCCAAGATATTTCTATTTTACTAAAATCCAATATGGCCGCCGGCAGCCATTTTGTTAGGAGACCGGAAATAGTACCGACGCTTTACATTCGTTAATACCTTTCAAACAAAAAAAAATTCATGAAATTCGGTCAAAATTTACTCGAGATATTGTCAAAATACACCACGTTCACTGTACGGCCGAGTAGCCAGATAAGAGCTCACTCCAAGAGACCTAGCTCACGCTCCGGAGAACATAATTTCATAAAAAAAAAATTTCCCTGATTGGTACGGTCAATACCTATCTAATAAAGCTAAAACAGACGAAATATGTTCAAATGTGGCCGACCTACAAGCAAAAACTGCTTGCCGCCCTGTGCCTGTTCCACACCAAGGGGTCTAACTCACGAGTCGGTCATCCGATTTCCATAAACTTTTTTTTTGTCGATCGGTATTGTAAATACCTTTTATTTGACGTATCACTTACAAGTTTAACGTTTAAATGTCCGGAGATATCTTCGAAAAACCGTAAAGCACTTATTGGGCCACAGCTCGGGAGGGGTCGATCCAAAATCACTCATCTTCGAACTTAGCCTGTTTTTTAACATTACCAAACGGGAAAAAAAAGAATTTTCAAAATCGGATGCGTTTTACTCAAGTTATCGTGCAGACAGACAGACGGACAGACGGACATTTTTTTTCGCGGATTTGGCATCTCTAGACAACCACAATAGGTTTCCCCTTGCTCAGGGAGTCCAATTCTACGTGTTACAAACGTATGCGTAAACCTATAAGACCCCAGTACTTCGTACGGGTCTAAAAATTACGAAAAACGGATGAAATTTGCTCGAGTTATATGTAAAATACACATAGGGCCCTAGTAGCGGCCTTAGTCCAAGGACCCAAATTTAATTTTTTTTTTCAACCACATTCTATTCGGCCTTTGATTACCTTCAAAATCAAACAAAAATTACGAAAAACGGATTAAATTTACTTGAGTTCTATGTAAAATACACATAGGGCCCTAGTAGCGGCCTTAGTCCGAGCACCCAATTTTTTTTTTCAACAACATTCTATTCGGCCTTTGATTACCTTCCAAATGACACAAAAATTACGAAAAACGAATGAAATTTACTCGAGTTCAATGTAAAATACACATAGGGCCCTAGTAGTGGCCTTAGTCCAAGGACCCAAATTTAATTTTTTTTTCAACAACTTTCTATTCGGCGTTCGATTACCTTCCAAATGAAACAAAAATTACGAAAAACGGATTAAATTTACTTGAGTTCTATGTAAAATACACATAGGGCCCTAGTAGCTTTTCACTTCTAAGGCCCTAACTCACAGTCCCCTCACCCGATTTTAAAAAACTTTTTTTTCCTGGATTGGTATTGACAATACCTATCATTTGCCGTGTCATTTACATTTTATTTTGCCATAAATATCACCAAAAGACCTTAAATCACTTAGGTGGCCCTAACTCACGAAGGGCCGACCCGAATATGCCCATCTTCGAACTTAGCCTCACTATTTTGACTATCCTTCAGGGAAAAAAAAATTTGAAATCGGATTTGATTTACTCAAGACAGACAATTTGTTATGTGTGTGGGGTGTTTCAGGCATTCCATATATGGACTAGGTATATATAGATGTCATATAGCTATATTGAGCTATATACAGGCATATAGAGCTATATAATAACATATTCCTCTGTGAAATGTTTATTTATAGTAAAATATAGGTAAATATAGCGGTATATAGCTGTTTCAATAGGAATTTATGAAAGTTGACTTCGTACGGGGCTGTCTATATTGCCTCCGGCAATTAATTTGTATATGATAACAAGGCAAAGAGTGGATAATGCAAGTGATTTTAAAGCGCGAATAGCTTTTCAGTAGAGAATGAAGTAAAAGAAATGAAGAGTTTCACAGTAAAGGCTTATGATACAAATAGGTGTTTCGTACGGGTCGGCGTTAGCTATGTTTATTATTGTTTTCCATTTATTGTGCTGTTGTTCTTCTACTAACGCATAAAATATCATTATTCTGTCGAGGTACAAACCACTTTTTGTGCATCGGATACCGGAAATCGTTTGGAGGCTTTTAAGCTTCAATTTTTTTAAAGCATGCCCTTAAAGAGAATGTCGAAAAGAGTGTTACCCAACGAACTCAATTAAACCAAGGTTCTGAAAGAACAGGTTAAGACCACACTGAGTTGATCACGAAGGCGGTGACACACAAATTGCGTCAACGGCTGCGTAGTTTATATGAAAAATGCAACTTAAACACACCTGCTGTCGACAGCTTCGAAATAAAATTTTCCCTGCCATCGTCTCGTTTATTTTATCAAATTTAAGGCTACTAGCTCAAAACCCATTTCAATTACATCAAACTATCATTTGAAATACTCAATTCCATTAGTTTTCACTTCCAAGTACGGTCTGAGGTAATGCATCCGCTTCCTTGTACCATTCACATACATAAAATATTGAAAATCAACGTAAACTTCAGCCCTCGGAACAATGGTCGGGAAATGATCGTCATTGAAGGTCATATTTCTCAAGTAAAAATGTCCCTTTTTCAAATGAATGACAACATCAAATTAACCGAATCTTCTAAACACAAAAAGGTACTCACTCCGTGCGGACATGGATGCATAAAATTACTGTACTTTTTTAAGTCATTCGCAATAATGTCCAACAATCTATTTTCTAGAATCCCGCTCATATACGCACAAACGTCCACAATGTAATGGACGATCATGTGAGGTCGCCACTCTAAGTTCTGTTGCCGAGAGTAGACGGTAACGTCAATCTGGAGTGGAAATTTCGTGTGAGCTTTGTGGAATAATGAAAAGCCGTTAAATTCTGTAATAACAAATAAATTGTTGGTATTGTTGAGGGCTGAAAAGTAGGGTGTATAATATCCGTCAAATGACCAAAATTCGGTTGTCCGATTCACTCTCTTAAAATTGCATGTCATTGTTACCAATTCGGGAGCGTATGATCCACAAAGTAATTTTTCTCCTCTGATAATGTTGTGTTTCTGTCAAATGACCGAGAGTTTCAATGTGATGCGGTCCTCAAATTGCAAGGGGCTACCGATTACTATAAAATCGTGTGACACCATTTGCCCATGCCCTTGGCGTCTTTTTCGAATTGTCAGTCAATCTATAGTCCTCAGCTTGTCAACGTGTGACACCATTTACTCGAGTCGGTAACCCCTCGAAAAATGGTTTCAAAAACATCGAACTCACTGTGGTAACTACTGATCGTATGTGGATGAGAGCGTAACTCAATACCAGGGACGATAAAAGTTGCTTCCGCACAGACGCCATCATTACAACCGAATATGTCTGGTAAGCAGGAGCAAGGTTCTGAAAGAACAGGTTAAGACAACTCTGAGTTGATCACGAAGGCGGTGACACACAATTGCGTCAACGGCTGCGAAGTTTATATGTAATATGGAGCTTAACAAAAACAAAATTTTGAATTTTCAAGAAAAATATTTCCTTTAAGTTGATTTCTCACACTATCTGTTTATAAAATTTGGTGTCACCCGCCTTCGTGGTTGTCTTAACCTGTTCTTTCAGAACTTTGAGCAGGAGCTCCAATCGCAGTACAGACGCAGCCTTTTCAAAACTAAATCGACCTGATGGTTCAGTTTACCATCATAGGTATGCCGGTAATTATTACAGTTATTTGAGCGTCGACTATTTTCGCTCATTAAAACCGCAATTGTGTAGAAAGATTCAAGCTCTTTCAGTGGTATCAAAATCAATTAAAAAAGAATTTGGAAATAAAAAACATCATCGAAATGTCTAAAATCGGTCTAAAATTAGATGCATTCGTTGGTCGTTAGAAAAATATTATTGATAACAATCTTGATTGACTGAAACAAAAGCCAATTTGTCCTCGAAATATTTAGTAGGTGGTTGACGTAATAGTCCAACGTCCAACAGTGACACAGGAAAATTCGGAATTCGGTGTCAGATTTAAATCTTACTTTTTCCGGTGCTTACGGTTCGAAAATCATTCTTATCATCCGGAACTCGAGAACATTTCCATGAGTTTATTTACGTCGGCAACGTAACGGTTTTACAAAATTCACACGAAAACTGGACTGATCATTATCTTTTTATCCGTAGCTATGAGAAAAGTAGGCAAAAGTTATATCAACAAAAGTTTTACCCGAAAATTTTTAGAATGAAAATTCTAACAAAAAAAAATTGCGTCAAAAAGTGGCAGATGATTCGGTTTTCTTCCGTTTGAATTCCATTCTTCCACAATTTTAAAATTTTTCCTTCCTCAACATCTGCCCCTTGTGACGCAATTTTTTTTGTTATAATTTTCTTTCTAAAATTTATCGGGTAAAACTTTTGTTAATAAAACTTTCGCCTACTTTTCTCATGTTACTTTGCGTGTCTAATCTGTAAGCGTCACCTACACCGATATCAGTTCTTTTGTAAGTGGATAACAGGACTTGCGTCACACTGCCATTGTGGTTTTGGGCTATATCAGTTCTTTTGTAGGTTGTGATTTTTCAGGATTTGGGCGCAGACAATAGACAATCAAATTGTGCAGTTTGAACGAAAATATACTTCTTACAAAACTGTATAACTTTCTCTTTGATCTAAACCTTCCAGCTTTCATTTGAGAAAATTTGAAAATTTGTCGAAATACAAAAATTTGGCGAAAATCGAAAATTTGACGGAAAATTTGACGAAATTTGAAAATTTTACTAAAATAAAAATTTAATGAAAATCGAAAAAATGACGAAAATTGAAAAATAAAGAAAATCGAATATTTGACGAAAATCAAAATTTGAGGAAATTCGAAAATTTGACGAAATTTGAAAATTGGACGAAAATCGAAAATTTGACGAAAATTGAAAATTTGACGTGATATGGGTCACATACATCACACTGAAAACGCTCAAAGCACCCAAATAAACGGCCTTTTGGGCAAACCATGAAACGAGTGTCGACTAGAATGTGAAACTCTTTGTCTTTTAAACGAACTTTCTATCTGCTATATTTTCCTAGTTAAAACGCTCATAGCTCCGAAATTATAATCTTTTATAAAAAATCCTTCAAATTATTTTCTTAGAATTACGTCCTTAACATACCCTGAAAATTTCAGCCAAATTCAAAAAGTTCAGAAATTCAAAAGTTTCGTTGTAACAAAGTGACAAAGTAACAACGGTTGGTAAAATCAACGCACTGTCTTAGCACCGAAGCTGACTTTGACGTCACTCAAATAGAGGACTGAACCGATCAAAGTTGGCTATTCTTTTCATACAATGGCTATCAAAATTGTTTTTAAAATAGTCAACAGGTGTGTGTTTGGCCTTCTAATTGAGTGATGTCAAAGTCAGCTTCGGTGCTTCTAATTGAGTGATGTCAAAGTCAGCTTCGGTGCTTGACAGTGCTATGGTAAAATTCATCTATTTCAAAATGTATGAAAATACATTTCTTCATACAAAATTCCAAGTTTTTAAAATTTATATCTCGGCCAGGCGTGTGATAGCTCGTTGAACTTGAACTCGTATGGACGCCAAGATTACGAATAAAATAAGTGAGGAGTAGTAGGAGCAAAGGGGGAAAAGTAAAAAAAGTCGTGTGTATTCCTCAGTCCTGCGGAAAAAAAATAAATTTTTTAGTGTGAACGGACTTTTGTCACAGCCCTTCACTAACGTAGGGCCATGATCTGATCTCGTATCCAGCCCGAGGTACTTTTACTCATCGTGATACGAGATATCAAATTATTTCACGTGTAAAGTATGACATTTTACATTACGAGCGAGGGACTGAAGCCCTCATCTGGATACGAGATATTACTTCACTGGTAGTACTGGTAGTAATGTGCTATTCTCTCAGATCGAAACAGTGGTCAAACGTCCTACTATAACAACAATATCAACAATGTTTACATTAGCTGCTTCACATTACAATACTCGGAAAATGTTTTCTTTTATTTCTTATTCTTTGGAAGAGAACGGAAAAGTGTAGACAATGTGAGTCGTCTTGTTTTGTGTTTCTCGTTCGATTCGGATGACCTTCGTTGGTTGAATTTTAATTATAAATAAAAAAGTGTTCGTGTTGGAATTTCGAACAGCTTTGAAAAATAGATGCCGTGGTTATGTCGCTGTCAAAAACAAAACAACGACGGACAAATCGAAATGTTTTCTTCAAGTAATTGACGTAATTGAAGTAATTGCGTATCCGTAGCATCCATTTTTAAAAGCTGTTCAAAATTCGAACAATCTGTTTCGAAAATTCGAAATCATTAAACTTTGAGAGAAAACTTTTTAGCATAGCGATGTACGTGGAACACTTGCTTCAAATATTTTTTTGCAACAAAGTGCATCTCTCTGTGGAACGAAACGGTGACTTCAGGAAGTGTAACACAAACGTAACGAACGACCCGACATTTCCTGTTTTATGCAACGGTGCATTATTGAACGTTAGGTGTTGCTCGCCACTGTTGCTATTCACCTGTTTCACCTTCAAGTGATCATTCGCCTCGTTCGCTCAAAAAGTGTTTCTTGTTGTAAATAATCTGCAGATGTTCTAAACGTTTGCACAAGGTTATGCATGGAGGTCTCAAAGTGATTACAACCGATCATTGTCCTTGATCATTTCTATGATATACACTGTACAGTGCAAGGAACAGTGCTCAGAACGTAATCATGGGTAGCCTTGCAGTGTTTATCACCAAATTGCCAGAACAATTTGAAAATTTTCTGTGAACACATTCAGTGAACACTTAAATGCAGAAACCTAGCCCAATTTATCAATATCTAGCTGCGGTAGTTGGTAAGGGTGAAATCAGTTGAGTCCGACAAATTTGGGTAATTTTGAAATTTCTTTGAAACACTTTCCGCACCAGTTGGACTATTAAAATTGAGCGATGGCATGCTCATCGGCTGGGTCTCACCGAATTTGATTCTGCTTAAGTCCAACAACACAATATTGCCTGCACCATTGACCGAAGATGAAGCTTCGTGGTTACCGACAGTAATGCCAATTGGCGCTCTCGCAGGCATTTTAGTGTACGGTTTTGTGACAAAATTGTATGGTCGGAAAATTCCCCAACTCCTGTTGTCCATTCCTGCGATTGTAATTAGTTTCACGCAATAGTTTCGTCATCATTTGCTAACCGGCTGATTGATCCAAATTTTCATCACAGATCGGCTGGTTTCTCTGCTGCTTCGCACGAGAAGTCTCGCACTTGTACTTGTCCAGATTTTTTCTTGGTTTTGCGATCGGAGGAAATTATGTGGTCGCACCGGTTTACTTGGTTGAAATAGCCGACGATCGGTGAGTATTTACAGTTGAGGACAACTTAGAAACTGAGGGAAGAATCTTGATTCTGTCCGGTAAAGCGCTTTTCAACTAATTAAATAAATGGCGCGAAATTCGAATTTTACACGTTGCCGCTGATGTCACGTACATAGAGCTCCTACTTACACATATAACTTACTTCTTTCATGCAACACAGGATACGTGGCATTCTGGGCGCGACTATCATGGTGAATGAGAATACTGGCGTGCTGTTGGGATTCGCAATTGGTGGATTTTGTGATTACAAAGTTCTGCCGGCGGTTGGAATTACTTTGAACTTGTTATTCGTTATCTTGTTCGTCTGGTTTCCAGAATCGCCAGCTTTTCTTGTGAGCCAGGACAAGATACTGGCAGCAGAAAAATCGATTCGCTTCTATCGGAATCTGCACATCGACGACACGGCCGCTGTTGAAGAGACAATGGAGCGTCTGAAACAGGCCGTTGGGGAGGCAGACGGAAATGTTAATACGAGTCGATTGAGAATCTCGGATGTAACGACTAAACCGGGCAGTAGGGCTATGCTAATTGCGATAGTTTTGGTTCTACTGAATCAGGGCAGCGGCGTCTTTACCCTGATGAACTATTCGGCAGAAATTTTTCAGGAATCCGGATCGTTTCTGTCGGAAAATCTGTCGTCTGTAATCGTACAATCAATTCAAGCGATTGGAGCATGTTTTGTCGCTTTTCTAATCGAAAAAGGTGGTCGACGAGTAAGACATTTTTTGTCGATTTTCAATTTCGGCTGACCTCAGATCACAATTTATTCTGATCATCGCGTTTTCAGTTTCTTTACATCACATCGACGTTGGGATGTGGATTTGGCTATGCAGTTTTGGGTACGTACATGTATCTGTTATCCGAAAAGCGCGACGTTGAGTCTTTCAACTGGGTTCCTTTGGGTGAGTAACGCTTCCTGAAATAGTTTGAACCAGGAATCGAGCAGACGAAAAATTTCTCAACTTCGTGCAAACTTTGATCAAATGAAGTAATAGACCCGATATAGTTGAACTGCCGACATTTGGCCGTTTGTGAATCGATCACTTTTATCAGACAACTCGAAGAATACCTTGTATCAAATCTGACCTAACCTAACCTTTTCTTCCAGCAAGCTTCTCATTCATTCTCTTCATTTCTTCGTGGGCCGTCGCATCGATTACATTTTCAGTGGCAGCCGAGCTTATGCCATTAAAATTGAGGGAAATCGGCGCAACCGTTTGTGCCGTTACGCTATCGGTACGTATGAAATGCCCGACACAAATAAATGATTCGTTCAACATCCGCATCGCTTCAAGCTTTCGTCGTTTGCCATATTGAAATTGTACCCGATTATGTTGAAATGGATTGGAGTGCATGGTGCCATGTTCATTTTCGGCGGCATCTGCGTTCTGGGTGCGATATTCGTAATCTTTATGCTACCCGAAATAAAGGGTAAGAGCTACGAGGAGATAATGAATGATTTGCGTGGAAAACGGACGAAGAAAGTTGTGGTCGAATAGGTGCCTCGATAGGCGCTGGGTGCGATGCGGTCAATTTGTTGTGTATTTCTTCCGAAAATGCGATTTCGTGTCAATAAAAATTTAACAAAGTTGAACTGTCCCACTTTTTTGATTGTTAGGAAATGCTACTCGCGTATTTTCGTCTCGAGAGTTTTCTCTACTGTTTTCATCCTTTACCATTTTGTATTTTTCACCACGCAGGCGAGAGAATAGTCATTTGATCACCTCAGCTGAAACTTCGGATGGCTTTTTATTGTGAGAAACGTTGTTTCGTTTGACTCGTTTGATTTGTGGCAACAAACAATACCCTCAAAATGAAATTTCCAACTTTTTGTTTCCCTTGGTAAACAAATGACTATTTCATATGTACGGTGTGATTATCCTTATGAGAAATTTGCTTTTTTGTTGACAATTGATCGAATGACATTTCTAGTGAGAAAAATGCAGCGCATTCTCCCCATGAGGAGAAAATAGAAATTTTCGAAAATGATGTTTTTAGTCTTCTTCTTCTTCTTTTTCAGCCTGTTTCTGTCCACTGCTGGACGTAGGCCTCCCCAATTCTTTTCCATTCCGAACGATTAGTTGCCACTTGTTGCCAATTTGCGCCTGCAATTCTCTTTATACCATTACTCCATCTCTCTGGTGGTCTACCTCTAGGTCGTGTTTTAGGTGGTCTCCAGTTCATGATCTTTTTGGTCCAACGTTCGTCCGTCCTTCTTGCAATATGTCCCGCCCAGCTCCACTTTAAAGATGCTATTCTTTCCATGACATCAACGACTTTTGTTTGTTGTCGAATCCATTGATTTGTCATTCTATCTCTGAGCGTAATTCCAAGCATACTTCGTTCCATAGCTCTTTGTGCCACTCTTAATTTATTTTCGGAAGCTTTTGTTAACGTTAACGTTTCCGCTCCATATGTGAGCACAGGAAGGACACACGTATCGAACGGTTGCTAGGAATTTCGCGCCGCGTCATTCACAATAATTGACAAAATGACATATTTTGTATAAGGAAAATGTCACTTTGTGGTTTATTGTGAATGACGCGGCGCGAAATTCCTCAACACCGTATCGAACACTTTACGTTTCAGACTATTATTCATTTTGCTTTTGAAAATTAGCCTGAGTTTTCCGAACGCTGCCCATGCAAGACCAATTCTACGTTTTATTTCTGCAGTTTGGTTTTCTAGACCCAACTTCAATTTGTGACCTAGGTACACATAACTGTCGACTCGTTCAATGACAGTATCACCGATTTTAATGTCTCTGTCGTCGTCAATGTTTGTCATGATTTTCGTTTTTGACAAATTCATCTTGAGGCCGACTTTGTTTGACTCCTCATTCAGCTGTTGCAACATAATTTGCGCCTGATCTAGATCAGCTGCCATCAGGGAGATGTCATCTGCGAAACGGAGATTACTCAGGTACTCTCCATTTATGTTGATACCCATTTCACTCCAGTCTAATTTCTTAAAAACACTCTCCAGAATCGATGTGAATAACTTAGGTGATATGGTGTCACCCTGTCGTACACCTCGGCCGATTCTGAATTTTTCAGTGCTTTTATGAAGTTTTATACACGACATAGCGTTTTTATAGACGTATCGAATTGTGTTGGAGTATCTTGAGTCTACTCTGCACTCGTCTAATGAGTCCAATATCGACCATGTTTCCACTGAATCAAAAGCTCTCTGCTAGTGATCCCAGGACGCATAGAAATGTGCGGGTCAGAGTTCGAGGAATTCCGGGGGCGAACCACATAAAGCACTCACATATTTCATATTTTTTCCCTTCGGTAAACAAATATCTATTCATCCCTCTATGTGATGTAATAGTACTATGCTGCGAATGCTATTGATTACGTGAGAGGTAACAATTTTGTGTTAAAAGCAAACTCACTCGTGTTTTTAAGCAACAAGCTTCAATAACTGTCTTTTGTCGAGTGCAGAATTTGTATATCCGATCCGAAGGCGAAACAGTTGCGAAAAGCAAGTGGCTCAAAAAACACGAGTGAATTTGCTTTTAACACGAAAGTTGTTGCTTCATGTATGCTCTTTATGGCTGTTAATATCGTTTATCTACTTAGGTGAAATAATAGCAGTGAAAAAGTGCTATTATTTCACCGTCGGTAGATAAAATAGCGTATTCACCTCTGTACATATGTTTATTTAGACACTTGGGGAGTTATTGCATGAGCCGAAGGCGAATCTACTATTATTTCCTCTTCTAACAACCAAAGTATATAAACACTAGGCCTGTTCATTTTTGAGAAATAGTCTCAAATTCATCTGGCATGGTGTCTATCTGGTCCGGAAGGCTAAAATATTGGATCCGTATTTTTTTTAGAATTTAAAAAAATAGTTTACAGTTACCCAATTATATTATGACTACGGTTGTGGGATTCATTCCTTTTACATCCTACACACTTCCCACATTCAATTGAACCAACGAATTCAATTTCATTTTTGATTTTGTCGATTGGCACCATTGACATACAAGTGGTTAGTTCTCATTATCTGCTTGTGGTGGCACCATATACTTTGCGTGTCCAAGCAGTTAAAGAAGTACTAGGTAGCGTCAATCAAAATTCTGAAAGAACAGTTTAGATCAAATCTGATTTGATCGCAAAGGCAGTAAGCAATTTAGAAGGTTTTTTTTGTGCATTATATGTATTTTACATGCTACATGCGTCGAAAACGGTACTTTTCGTGTTTCACGCACTAATTTCGACTTCCAAAGCATGTGAAAACCACTCGGGATAAAAAGATGAAATGTCTCGTTTTCTCGTGTTTATTGACCTCGGCTACGCCTCGGATCAATAAAATTCACACGAAAATTCTACTTTTCATCTTTTTATCCCTAGTCATGTAAAATGCTAATGCTTTTCTGATCTTTCAAACATGAGAAGCAAGTTCGTGTGAAATGGGAGAAATGTAAAACGCTGATGAAATACATGTATAGAATGAATGGAATGAATTGGATGAAAAAAACCAACAAAAGCGGTAAAAACGTATGTTGATTGTTGAGTTTAAATTGGACAAAATAGCAAAATTCTAATCATAAGATGTTGTGCAACAAAATGACGATCGGCTGTACCTCCACCGTTTTTGATATCCGTCTTCTTGGTACATCACATATGCAAGATTCTTTTCATAACATTTTCATTGTTCATTTGTCAACAGATTGCGAAGTGACATTTCAGTTATTTTTAAGCTTTTCGTGATATCGCAAAAACTGCAGGTTATTTCATTATCTTTGGGAACACGGGTTCTCCAATTCAAATGAGTGATAGATCGTTGGATTCATCTTTGAATTCTAGAGAAGTCGCATCTTTAATTTTTTCGATTAATTTTGTTTGTTTTCGGTGCAAAGTGTTCAAAAGTGAAGGCTTGTCAGAGGGTCCCGTGAACAGTTTTTCAGCAATAACTCAAGAAATTGTTATTGTAAATCATTGTTATGCTATACTAATGTCGGTCTTGGGAAGACGTACTACAGGTGGAGTGTATGCACTGGTTGGTGCAAGTATACCTCCACAAGATTTATGACCAAAAATATAGTGTTCGCCTTCTCTGCAAAATTGATGTTTCACGGGACTGACTGTGTAGTGTTCTAGCCTGCCTCACCCACTATCGTTTCACATATATAAGATCCCAGGTCTTCTGTGTGGCAAGCCTACAGAAACTGCAAGTCTTCGGAAAAAGGGAAAAAGTAGATAAAAATGACTGCACTTCCAGACGCTGTTTCAGTAGCAGAGCCCCTAGAAAGAAAGTTAAAATTTTCAACTTTACAGTAACCTTTTTCCGAAGACTTGCAGGTTTTGTAGGCTTGCAACACAGAAGTACTGGGATCTTATATATGTGGAACAATAGTGGGTGAGGCAAGCTACAACACTACACAGTCAGTCCCTTGGAACATCAATAAAATGTTTTTGTCAAAACTTTTGTGGAGGTATACTTGCACCAACCAGTGCATACACTCCACCTGTAGTACGTCTTCCCAAGACCGACATTAGTATAGCATAACAATGATTTACAATAACAATTTCTTGAGTTATTGCTGAAAAACTGTTCACGGGACCCTCTGACAAGCCTCACTTTTGAACACTTTGCACCGAAAACAAACAAAATTAATCGAAAAAATTAAAGATGTGACTTCTCTAGAATTCAAAGATGAATCCAACGATCTATCACTCATTTGAATTGGGGAACCCGTGTTCCCAAAGATAATGAAATAACCTGCAGTTTTTGCGATATCACGAAAAGCTTAAAAATAACTGAAATGTCACTTCGCAATCTGTTGACAAATGAACAATGAAAATGTTATGAAAAGAATCTGGCATATGTCATGTACCAAGAATGCGGATATCAAAAACGGTGGAGGTACAGCCGATCGTCATTTTGTTGCACAACATCTTATGATTAGAATTTTGCTATTTTGTCCAATTTAAACTCAACAATCAACATACGTTTTTACCGCTTTTGTTGGTTTTCTTCATCCAATTCGTTCCATTCATTCTACATGTATTTCTTTAGCGTTTTACATTTCTCCTATTTCACACGAACTTGCTTCTCAGGTATGAAAGACCAGAAAAGCATTTGTATTTTTCATTTCTTGGGATAAAAAGATGAAAAGTAGAGTTTTCGTGTGAATTTTGTTGATCCGAGTCGTAGCAGAGGTCAATAATCACGCGAAAACGAGACATTTCATCTTTTTATACCGAGTGGTTTTTACATGCTTTGGAAGTCGAAATTAGTGCGTGAAACATGAAAAGTATTGTTTTTGACGCATGTAGCATGTAAAATACATATAATTCACAAAAAAAACCTTCTAAATTGCTTACTGCCTTTGCGATCAAATCAGATTTGATCTAAACTGTTCTTTCAGAATTTTGATTGACGCTACCTAGTACTTCTTTAACTGCTTGGACACGCAAAGTATATGGTGCCACCACAAGCAGATAATGAGAACTAACCACTTGTATGTCAATGGTGCCAATCGACAAAATCAAAAATGAAATTGAATTCGTTGGTTCAATTGAATGTGGGAAGTGTGTAGGATGTAAAAGGAATGAATCCTACAATCCCATAGTCATAATATAATTGAGTACCTGTAGATCTGGGGAGCGAAGCATTTGTTCAAATGTACGAAAGCGTTGGTTAGAAGAGAGGAGAATGATGGTGTATATCTTTTTTACTCTTCTAACCAACGCATTCGTACATATGAACAAATGCTTCGCTCCCCAGATGTAAACTATTTTTTTAAATTCTAAAAAAAAATACGGGTCCAATATTTTAGCCTTCCGGACCAGATAGACACCATGCCAGATGAATTTGAGACTATTTCTCTAAAATGAACAGGCCTAATAAACACTGAAGGTAACGCCAATTCGCAGTTACACACGGATCCATCTACTTTCAGGTGAATTTAGTTTCGTTATGTTGGTGAGGTGCTAATCAAGACTGTATACTTTCAAGTAAAGGCTGTAAACCTCAAAGTATATAAACATACTGAAGGTAATGCAAATGCTCATCGGATCACAAATTTTACGGAACCCAAGTTTCGGGTGAATATAAGATTTGTTATGTTGCTTGCGTGATGGTTGGGGTGGTTATGTTGGTAGAAATGTGTTGTTCTGCATACAATTTTTTGTGTTGAGTATAAATATGCAACCTAACAAAGTGAATTTAACTAGTGGTCAACATTGTAAAGATTATATTCACCCGAAAGTAGGGTTCAGTGAGTTTTTGTGGATTTGCATTACCTTCAGTATGTTTATATACTTTGGTAAACCAGTGGAGGTCACGCAGATCGCCATTTTATTTGATACGAGGGAACACACCACTTCTGATGATTTTACATGTAAAAAAATTCACCACATCATCACGGCGACGAGAATCATCACAGGAGGTGAGTTTTTGTATGATATCCGCCATTTTATCAGCAACTGTGGTGTGTCACCCGCGCATCTGTTTCTGCGTGACCTCCCCAAGTTTACAGCCTTGGTATACTTTGGGGAGGTCACGCAAATACTAATCAACATCAGTGCCTATATTCGCGAAAATATTTTCACGAATTTTCTCAAATTTTCGTGAATTTTCGCAAAAAGTTTTTTGTGAAAATTTGATAAAATCGCGAAGCTTTGAGAAAATTCGTGAAAATATTTTCACGAATATAGGCACTGCTGTTGATATGAGGTGAATTCGATCCAAAACAAACTTAACAGGTGCAACAATATTAAAAACAAGAAAATATGACGATGGCAACATTACAAAAATGAATTCACCTGAAAGTAGGGATCCAAAAGAACTCTGATCCGCTGAGAGTTTACATTACCTTCAGTGTTTGTAGATCATCTTCAAGGATGTTTTAAATACCATCCATGTTAAGAAATGCCATCCACGTTAAAAAAATGTCATACAAATGAATGAATGAACGAAACATTTTCAAGTAGACCTGAAAGTACCGTAACTTGAAGATGATCTAAATACTTTGCTGACGACGACTGTTTCGAATAACTTTCGGCGCATGATTTCTTGTCATGATGAGTGTAAAATAACTTGCATGTGAAGTTGTTTATCTCGCACTCGCTTCGCTCGTGCTACAAAATACGAAATTTTCTCAAATCAACCGTCAATGTAACTATAAAAGCCACATGCTGTTAAAGCTCAGTTTCGAATCCTGCAAAATAACTTTCCTCCTTGTTTCTACATTGGTTGTTTGACGAGTAGCTGGCGCCTGGGGCAGTCTTACGTGATCTGTTATTCAGATTCAGTCAGTTCAGTCAATATGATTGATTAAAAAAATAGCCCGCCATCCGGTTCATCATGACTATTTATTTGAATGTCGTAACTGTCATGGCTGTCATAACACTTTTGACACTCATATGTTTAATGTCAGATCCATTTGTTGTTACATGTGTTACATATTCAAATTGAGAAAGGTAAATAAGTTCTGTGTCATGACTGACCCTCCGAGATAAAATTATTTTAGTCTTTCGTTTGGATGAGGTGGCGATTGTGATAAATGAAAATTTCTCGTTCGTTTGCATACGCTTCGACGTAAAATCCTCAGTGCGTTAAGTTTTGCAGATTATTTGAATGCTTGACTGTTAGATTGCGGCAGGATGATGCAAAACGTATGCAAATGGACGAAGGATTATTCATCTGATACCCTGACATCCAAAAACAGTTAACAAATTAGTTAACAAAATTCTCCTGAAGGAATCGTCTCCTTTCAGCCAATGTTGCGGTTTCACACTTTAACCGGGCGAGTACTGGAACAAAAGCGTAAGTCAACCATAAATGCAATGCGAGACGAAAAACTGTTCCGTCTGCACAACTTAATTCGACAAACACTGGACCAGGCGCGTAGACCGACCATAAACGAATGGCATGAGCTGCGTGAGAAACTATTGCTGAATTGGCCGCGAAACGGGCAACACAAGTCCGTGATCGACAAACTTGTTGTGGACAATTGTTTTCCCGACAAGTTGGACAGTGGCAAGTCCTACGTTGACTATTTGAAAGCGTCCAAACAGAAGCTGCCCAAAAGTATTTGGATTAGCGCGCTGGGACTGTATTACAATGCAAGCAAATGTGGAATTAGGATGACCGCTAACCATCAACGAGACATTATCGAAATGTTAGTGGTAAAAGCAATGAATGATTACCGAACCCTGGCAACACAATCAACTGCAAGACTTATTTGTTATAGGTGCCAATACCTTCATGGAACGCACACACACTTTTGCCCGAATTTAGGCGTTGCAATTATTCGGGGTCTCGTGTTGACTGCCGATTGGCGTAAATCGCTAGACATCATAGACTCACTGAGAACATCAAGTCAATTGCAGACGGTCTACAGTGCCATTGTTCAACGAGCCATTCAAGAGCAGGACGAACATCTTGTGTGGGAAATGTTTGACAAAATTGCTGCCAAACGGATCTGCCTTCACGACGAAGTGCTCACACTGTATATTGGCCAGTGTGAGAGGAATGCAAGCACATTCAAAGAAAATATCGACAGAATGCTGGCAGCGATCGGGGCCAATCGAATACTGGTGACAGCCGAAGTGGCTAATGAATTTCAGCGCGCCTTTCGCAGATTTAACTACAGTTGCACCGTCACTACTGTCAGCGAACGGTAAGTTTCAGCAATCCCGGAGTGTCTTGAACATCCCATTTGATTTTGTCAATTGTTTCAGGGGAGAATGTCATTCGTGCGGAAAGCATCTTCGTGGCGGTGTTAAGCTAACAGACGACGAATTCGACAGTCTACGGAGCCACTTTTGGCACAACATTTCTGCGAAATCAACGCCGAAGGAAATGGACTCGTTTAAGCCATTTATCGACGGAACAAGGACGTACGACATCGTTATTGATGGATTGAATGTGAGGACAACCAGATGCAGACCTGTGGAACCTGAAGCTGCCTCTGTGTACGAAATACACTTGTCTCAGCTCACCAATGTCGTCAAATATTTTGCTGATCGAAAGAAGAAGGTGCTGGTCATTGGACGGGAACACATGAATGAATGGTCGAAGACTCAAATGGATTACATTGGCGAACATGCGGACCTATTTCTAGCCGAAAATTCGTAAGTGCAAGAGTGTCCTGTGTTCCAATCCGATTTCCCAAACGGTAAATTGCTTGCAGATCCGAAGACGATGAATTTTTGATATATTCGGCGCTGAAAAGCGGTCCCAACACAAACATTGTAACCCGCGATGCGTTGCAAAATCATGCCCACAAATTGGATGAGAAATTGCGAACAGTGTTCCGACGATGGCAACAACAGCATCAGTACAGTGTCAAACTCGGCGACGATCCCCGGATCGTGGAGTTTGATGAGCGTATCGAATTCGACATGAATGCACAGCAAACAGATGATGGTTGCTGGCATATTCCGTTCGTGAACGGTCCCCGGTTTACGTTTCAGGACAATAATTTCTTCAAATTGTGGAAGAATTGGGTGTGCGTGTCGATGAAATAAAATTGAGATTTTTAGCGAGCAAAATTCATTCGTTCCAACGGAGGGCGCGTTAGTCGCTCTGGGCATACACAACTCCTCAAAAATTATGATTTTAATTCAGTCTTCTCGTCTGGAGAACTGGCCATACTGGGCCACTGGGCATTTTCAGTAGGGTGGGTCGTATTTTCATTTTGTTTTTATTTTAAAAGGCCTGGCCCCATTCTGTACTCAGAATTGACCAAGGAATCCGAAACAGCAAAAAAAAATTTTTTTAATTCATTTTTCTCTTGCCTCTAGGCTGATTTTTGATTTTTGGGGTAGTAGCATGAAATTGCACACAATGTTGACAGATATCTCGGGCAGTTGGGAACAGAAGACATTGCTGCTAACTGTAATGAATAGCTGAGGAGTCCAGCTATGAAATACCATAAGAACGTTGTTGTTCTTCGCCTTCACTCGGGCAGGGTAACTCTGTCAGTGTTCGAGACTAAAACTTTTCGACAAAAAATTTCAACTTTATTCGCAAACAAAATCGGCAAATCACGACATAATGCATCGTGTGAGGTATGTCTGAACAGGTAATCTCATAGAGAATCCATTGCAGAGACGTTTTTTGAAAACAAGTTGAAAAAACTCACAGGAGCTTTGTTTTTGAAGCCCAAAGTTGGCAATTTTTTGTTAGAATGAAAAAGTTAAATGAACAAAAAAGGTTCTAATCTGTTGAAATTGATAGTTTTATACCTATTCACCCTAAATAACAATTTTCTGAGCAAACAAACGTAAATTCGTTGATTTTTGTTCATTTAACTTTTTCATTCTAACAAAAAATTGCCAACTTTGGGCTTCAAAAACAAAGCTCCAGTGAGTTTTTTTCAACTTGTTTTCAAAAAACGTCTCTGCAATGGATTCTCTATTAGATTACCTGTTCAGACATACCTCACACGACGTGTTATGTCATGATTTGTCGATTTTATTTGTAAATAAAGTTGAAATTTTTTGGTCTTATGGTATTTCATAGCTGGACTCCTCGGCTATTCACTACAGTTAGCAGCAATGTCTTCTGTTCCCAACTGCCCGAGATATCTGTCAACATTGTGTGCAATTTCATGCTACTACTCCAATTGTTTCATTCACTATTCTGGAACTCTAGGCATCCACGCGAGTTCAACGAGCTATCACATGTCAATATCGGTTATTGATTTGGCCGAGATATCGCATTTCAAAAAATCGACATTTGTATTAAATTAAGCAACGAAGTGCGTTAAAATAAGCCAAATTTCGTGTTTTGGGATAGCTCAAATTGTCAGTGTTAGTTCCTATGAAAAAGGACGTTTTCGTAAGGAAGAGACTATTGGCACCGGGTTCCAATAGTCTCTTTATTATACTAATGCTAATCGCACCCGGTGCCATTAGCCACAGTATTATAAAAAGACTATTGGACTATTGGACTATTGGAAAAATTAAAATTTGAATAAAAAATCAGGATATTTTGAAAATTAAACTTGTTTTGAACACAATCCTAGGGAATTCATCTTTTTACAAAATGTAAGGTAAAGGCTGATTGTTTGATCCTGCAGAATTCATCCTTTTACGAAATGTAACGTATCGAACAATCCGCCTTTACATTACATATCTCAATACGATTAATTCCCTACGATCGATGAAACTACCTTTACGTTAAATTTCGTAAAAGGAATAATTCCTCAGGATTGAACACCGCCTTTACGTTACATTTCGTAAAAGGACGAATTCCTCAGGATCGAATGATCCGCCTTTACGTTAAATTTCGTAAAAGGACGAATTCCCTAAGATCGAACAAACTACCTTTACGTTACATTTCGTAAAAGGATGAGTTCCTCAGGATCGAATGATCCGCCTTTACGTTAAATTTCGTAGAAGGACGAATTCCCTAAGATCGAACAAACTACCTTTACGTTACATTTCGTAAAAGGATGAATTCCTCAGGATCGAATGATCCGCCTTTACGTTAAATTTCGTAGAAGGACGAATTCCCTAAGATCGAACAAACTACCTTTACGTTACATTTCGTAAAAGGATGAATTCCTCAGGATCGAACGATCCGCCTTCACGTTAAATTTCGTAAAAGGACGAATTCCCTAAGATCGAACAAACTACCCTTACGTTACATTTTGTAAAAAGATGGATTCCCTAGTATTGTGTAAAGTTTAGTTTTCAAAATATTCGGATTTTTTATTCAGATTTAAATTTTTCCGGGTGCCAACAGTCTCTTTATAATACTGTGGCTAATGGCACCAGGTGCCAATAGTCTCTTTATAATACTGTGGCTAATGGCACCGGGTGCGATTAGCATTGGTATAATAAAGAGCCACAGTATTATAAAGAGACTATTGGCACCCGGTGCCAATCGCATATTCGTTTTCGTAACTCCTAAACGTTTCTATAGATTTCTCGGAAATTATGGCTATGGAGGATGCTGAGGGTAGCTGAGGGTAAATACCCATGGAAATGCGAGCCGCAAACGTTAGGATGGACTCTGAGGAATGATGATATGTTAGAAAGTGACCTGTAGACCTCAGAGGTCTTCAACATTTCATAGATACAAAATAGAGTCGAAAAAACTGATGGAAGCTAACGATATCCTTGAGTTCTAGCGTTGGAAGCACCAGAGAGCAGTTGGAGGACACTAAAGAATAGTCATACTACTGTGGTAGATCATCATTCAAAACCATATAAAAGATGCTTGGCCTTACGTAAAGCACAGTACGTACGTGATTCCAATTTTTTTTTAAATATTGGGAATACCGCTTTCCTCTTCGGATCACGGATGTAACGTTCTATGCTATTCAACATAAGCAAACAAAACTGAAAACATAAATGCATTTACAGCCATATGACGAGACGTGTGTAGGACTATGGCCATGGCACTGTAAAATACACCAGGCAGGAGCTGTTCATTTTTGAAAAGTCAATTAAGAGCCTAATTCATGCCGTAAGTACGCCTCAGAATCTGAGTTTTAATTGAACGAACAAAGCATGAACCGAACAATAAATTTCAAATGTTCCCTGTATGAGATTGGGGTGATTTAGCGCTGCGTAATAAAGACCTTCGCACGTTCTATTTTGAATTTATAGCGCACTTACAGCATAGCGTATTCATGCTGTAAGTGCGCTATAAATAATAGTATGAAAACGAACTCAAGCAAACATTGACTACTGGATA
The DNA here is from genome assembly GCF_014529535.1 of Bradysia coprophila. Taxonomy (NCBI): domain Eukaryota; kingdom Metazoa; phylum Arthropoda; class Insecta; order Diptera; family Sciaridae; genus Bradysia; species Bradysia coprophila. The sequence continues at coordinate 1,455,784 of NW_023503496.1, read as the reverse complement.
ATGGAGGTCCTAGTCAAATCAAGCGCTCCGTCCTGATTGGTTTCATTCTGCCCTGCTTAGACTAATCATACATAGAGCCATTTTCACTAGCCATTTCCTATCCATTTTTCCAACGCACTTCAAACGTGATCAAAGGGGCAGGTGCAGAAAGTACTCTATTTTACATGAAAATGTTTTTACGGTTGTGTGACACACTGTCAAGTTTCAGTACCCTATTAGGAGTACGACTCATGAAGTGTGTTGATTTGTTATAAAAGAAGAGACATTCGAAAGCTACATTCAAGCACTTCTGATTACAGTCGGGCGGCCATGCTCCAAGTTCACGAGCCTGAGATATGGCCTGGGAAAGTCATGCAAGTCCTAATAAGGATTTTTGAATATTTTTTTTAGATCAATAAAAGATGCGTTTCTTGCACAGACATTAATCCTTCAGACTCATCCATTTCTGGTCAAGATTATGGAAATTTTATTTCTTGGATGTTATTGAAGATGCAAATGAAAATTTCAATTTACTTTTACGAAAGATTTTTTGTGTGGCATGGCCATTAAATTGGACCCGTTCCTCGAAGAAACTATTTTTTGTGACTTTTTATGGAGTGACTCTGACTCATCCAAAATAATGTCGAATCCTGCCGTTCCTACCACTTCTTTGTTCTAGACACTACACATTTCTTGCATTCTTGGCCGTCGGAGCTATTTTTTTGCGACGGTTTGTTCATATGCCCAGATAGCCCTTGGTCCCAATAGTCCAAAACCGCAGTCGTTTAATTTTCATGTTTGCGTCTTGGCTGGTGGTGAAGGTGCAAAAGTCGAAAAAGGGTGTTTTTTATACGTGATTTACTGCCGCTGCAGACGATGGACACACATGTGTGGCGGCTCGTTGGATAGGTACTGTCCAGGAGACCCGGGGCAAAGACACATATCAAATGTGTACTCAAGCACTATTCAAAAATAACAAAAAGTATGTATCAGTCAAAGGCCGGAAATTTTGATGAGCTTTATTAGGTGATATTTTGTACCTGGTGACTGTTGTTGTACAAATCAGTGGTTGCCCTGATAGAGGCTTAACCCAGCTCTACAATTATACCTCAATTGCCATAGAAGTGAAAGGTTTCAGGATACTTTTTTGGGTATAAAGCAAATGTCTTCCTTCACTCGAAAGCAAAATATTGATTTTCGAAAAATACACGAATTATGCTATTTTTGATGTCTGCATCGAATGATCTAACCATAAACATTCTCCAGGTGCGAGATATCACCTTTTGAAGTTCATCAAAATTTACGGCCTTTGACTGACACAATATTTTTGTTATTTTCGAACAATGGCACAGAACATGTAAGATATCTATGCTTGCCCCGGTTCTCCTGGACAGTACCTATCCAACGAGCTGCCACACATGTGTGTCCATTGTCTGTAGCGGCAGTAAATCATGTATAAAAACACCCTTTTTTCGACTTTTGCACCTTCACCACCAGCCAAGACGCAAATATGAAAATTAAACGACAGCGGTTTTGGACTATTGGGGCCAAGGGCTATCTGGGCATATAAACAAACCGCCGCGAAAAAATAGCTCCGACGGTCCACTTTCAAAAAAATCCCTCTATGGAATTGCAGTAAATTCAAACGATTTTTCTGGTTCTTTCCTGGTTTTTTCTTTATGAACTGGCTTGTTGTTACCTTAACCATCGACAGAGTCCAGAAAGGAACCAGAAAAATCGTCATCCCTCCCGCGTAACAGCGCTATTCGCAACCTTTTAAAAGGTTTTGTGACTGATCGATTGTCACAAACCCTATTAAAGTGTGAAGGTGACACATCAAGTTCTTGCTCACCCTTTCAGGGTTTTTCGACTGATGATAGTTCATCGATCCTTTCGATTTTATGTTTTTCCTTGCATGCAATCGCCAAGTGTGCTTGGAAATATTCGAACCCAACGATGAAGAAACACAAACCGAATCCCATGTCGAAATCAACTTTATTTTCCGCTCAATAAAATCCTTCGTCAACATCGTCCGACGGCTTATCGACATTATCAAGCGAACCCCATTTGGCCGCCTCTCCACCGCGTACGGTTACATTGTAACAGACATTCTCCACTTTCAACACACTCTGGCGCAGTGTGTAGATTTTGTTGGTCATGTCCTTTTGGCGCATGTGACACAGACTCATGTAACTGAAACGATACAAATGCGGAAAAAATTATGTTCGGGATGGGAGGAGGAGTTGGAGTCACAGCTTTAAAAACTCACCCACTGTACAACGACTGCAAAAATGTGCACGCCTGGAAGCAGGTCTCAACATCTCCAGTGCCCAACGATGTGATGCACCGTCGCATTACTTCTCCACTCAAATCGCCAAGGCCAAGCATGAATTCCATCGGCTGTACCAGACATTTAAACGATTTTCTCTCAACGATACCGAGAACCGGATCATCGGCACCGTCTTTCTTCGAATTTTCTTTGTCCTCGCTCGAATCGCTATCACGTTCGTCGTACGTCATTTTATTCTGGACATCGGTCCAGTCGAGAATCTTATTTCCGCCGTTGACGTATTCATAGTAAGTGAACGCTTCGATGAATTCCTGCAGTCCTGGAGAGTAGGCTCTGGTGTACTGATACGGGTCGAGGCCACGCAGCTCTCTGGCTATATTGGCGAAATGTGTCTCACAAAGCGTCAACAGACGTGCGTGTGCCTCATTCAAAATGGGTTCATTGTTCGCATTTCTATTCAGGCGAAAAGGAAACAATCGAAAACAATGGGCAGGTCAGGTCAATGCGGGCCACTTAATAAACAAACATGACACACTCACTTGTTGGTCGCAGTGTGCAGTAGAAAGATGATCCGTTTGCTTTCGATCGTTATGTCCCGGCCAAATTTGACGATTTTCTCGTAGCGATCCTGTTTGTCGTCCAATTCCTTTGAGCATTGTTTGAAAATTGCCATCACCGGATTCGTTTCATCGAAAGTTTTCGTCTCCTTTCGGTTGAAATTCCGTTTGTTGCGACTCATTTTCGACTCAATTTTACGGTGAAATTCGGCGTAAAAGTTTGTAAACAAAATCGATTAACATCAGTCCTCTCAAGACACCGGTACCGTATGAAATGCCAGACGAAATAATAAACAAAAGAAAATATTGCCAGTGTTGCCATCGAATGTTTGAAGGTCAGTAAGTATTTACACGACAGTCAGTGTTGAGCGGCTGTAATTTAAAATCTTTGGACTTTCCATTTCCTTCTTTTGGAGCCAGGTTGCCAGTTTCTTTGAATTATATTTATCACGTTACTGGACGCTAACAGTTACAATAAGATTCATTAATAAATGTTGTTAGGTAGCTAGATAGGTTATTGTCTCTATAGTTGATCTAATAGACAACAATAAACGCCAATGACATCAATAAACGACAATAGAAAGCAATAGACACCAATAATAGGGTGTGTCGATTTCAATTATTTTTTTTTAGTCATTCCGGGTTCCGCCCTACCGCGATTCACCCTCGCACTAGCAATAATAATCAGCAAAAATTTTTTTTTTCTAAGTCAATATAAGCTTGCACCGTCACTTTTTCAAAAATTTTCGAGCTACACGAGATAGCTGGATTATGGGTCCGAACCAAAAAAAATCTACAGATGCTCTTGCAAAGTTTTCACTCTGTACGGCATCTAGAGGGTCTACTAGAACATACAAAAATTAAAAAAAGTTAAAAAAATGTTTTACCGTCATTTTGGTATAGCATCAAGTTTCACCGAGGTGGAATTTTCAAGAATTTTGTAATCGAGAAAGTCATCTCTTTTGGGTGAATTCTTTTTCAAGCTATTGTTGTGATAGCTCATTTTGTAGGTATTTCAATAGCGCATCCAGCAAACATACAGTTTAGATAGATAAATTTAAATATTTTTTGGTTTCGCTGTTGGAAGGCCCAAAAATTGGGCATTTCTTCGAGTATGGAGACAATTAACATTTTAAATACAGCAAGTAAATGAACAATTTTGACAGAAATTCAAATATTATTCATGAATAACACATTTAAAAGCTGAAAATAGTAAGATTTCGTTTTTTAAGAGAAGCCAATTTGTTATGTTTTCGAAAATACCCAAAGAAATGCCCCATTTTTGGGCCTTCCAACAGTGAAACCAAAAAATATTTAAATTTACCTATCGAAACTGTACGTTTGCTGTATGCGCTATTGAAATACCTACAAAATGAGCTATCACAACAATAGCTTGAAAAAAATTCACCCAGGTGAGATGACTTTTCCACTTACAAAATTCTTGAAAATTCCGCCTCGGTGAAACTTGATGCTATATTAAAATGACGGTAAAACATTTTTTTAACTTTTTTTAATTTTTGTATGTTCTAGTAGACCCTCTAGATGCCGTACAGAGTGAAAACTTTGCAAGAGCATCTGTAGATTTTTTTTGGTTCGGACCCATAATCCAGCTATCTCGTGTAGCTCGAAAATTTTTGAAAAAGTGACGGTGCAAGCTTATATTGACTTAGAAAAAAAACTTTTTTGCTGATTATTATTGCTAGTGCGAGGGTGAATCGCGGTAGGGCGGAACCCGGAATGACTAAAAAAAATAATTGAAATCGACACACCCTAAATATAACCGAATCAGATGTGCGGTGGCACGAAAGTTCGGTACAAAGAACTCTCATACCTTCGTTGAAAGCAAAAAATTGAATAGAAAGTTTGGCCATCTGTTGTGAGATACGAAGCCCCGTACGACGCGACGTTCGTTTCAAATGTAACACAAACTACAAATTGACCTAAAACAACGCACTGACAGTGCTATGCCTAAAATTTTATAAATACACATTAGCCTAGTCGGTTGGCCTGTAGAGGCGCCACATTTTTTTTATAGTACTTCAATCTCACTGGACTATTTTTTTGTGTAACAACTTCACGTCAGTCCAAAGAACCAAATTTTGAACGTTTTTCGCCATATTTTATTCGGGCTTCGATTACCTTACAAATGAAATAAAAATTAGGAAAAACCGAGAGGGAAACAACAATGGAGAATCATGTCCCACCGTTCGTCCATTCGCCTATTATTTCCCCATTATTCGCCTTCATTCGGTCAATATTCGCCTTATTCGCTCATTATTCGCCCAACATTGTCCCACCATTCGCTCGTGTTGTTTTCCCCTCGGGAAAAACGGATGAAATTTACTCGAGTTATATGCAAAATGCACTTAGGGTCAAGTAGCCTTTCACTCCTACACTATGATTGGCATTTGGGGTAGAATTGGGCGACACCATCCGACAAAAAATGACTTATGGAACAACAAAAGAAAATTTGAAAAGCCAAGATATAAGTATGGTTTCCACACAAAAAGTACGACGTGAGACAGCCGTGAGAGAGCGATCTGTCAAGTAAACAAAGCAAAATTTGGAAAAAAATCAATTTTGTCTCTCAAAACGGGGTTCTTTTTTGGTAAGTGGAAATCAAGCCTTACTGTCCAAATGTATGAACGAATGTTGTTTCTGTCGACTCAATGAATTTTCAACTATTTTTCACGAACTGGGTGCTCGCCTGTACCTTCAGTGTCATGTGTATACACGCTTTGGGTACTGCAACACTACTTATAAATTTGATGACAGCACTACACACTCATATGTGTATGACAGCAGTTGTCAGTCTCTACCGTCTATACATAATAAGAAAATGTAAACAAAAATTTCGTAATTTCTTCTCTGAAACAATTTGTTCCACCACCGTTACAATGATAATACAGCGTCGTCTCATACCGCATCTGGCACAGATTTTCCGGTCGAAGCATAATCTGATCTCATTTTTAAAGAATCCGAAAAGGGCCGTAAAAAATGCACGAGCTGCCGAAACGAAACTGAACCTGTCTTTTGTGGAATCTATGGACGATGGGTTCATCAGCAAGTTTCCGAAAAGGATAACCCGCACATCCCAAGTAAATTCGCTGGATGCACATCACTTGTACCTGGTCAATGACGAAACAGCGACAAAGATCGCTCGACACTTAACCGAATCAGTCGATCCAAGTAAAACGTTTGTCGAAACGAATCCCGGTCTGGGTCTGTTAACCAAATTGCTCGTCCAAAGTGACATCACCGATTTGCGGTTGTTTGAGGCCCATTCGGAATTTTCCGATGATCTGCAGATGATGTACACGGATGTCCAGCCCGATCGGGTGAAATTGAGAAATTTCGACTTAATCACCCTGCACCGGTCCCTTTACGTAGATCAATTGACTGGCGGTAATCGAATCGATAGGACACTTTCTGGACTGCCATCGACCGAATGGGAAAACGACACAAATTTTACGCTGTTCGGTGCAACCGGATCGAGTTCATTCTTCTGGCACCTCATCAATTCGATCGTGTACCAGAACAGCATACTGGCGCTGGGCCGATGTGAAATGTACATGGTTATGCCGTCATTGACGTACATGGTAAGTGTGGATGAGTATGGCGTTCAGCAATATGATGGAGAGCTTTTTGCATCTCAATCTTTTTTCGCAGACGTTGGCCGGCTCTAACAGCAGCGCACTTCAATATTACCGCTCCTTGTCGATTCTGTTCCAAATCTTTTTCGAGTATCAACTTTTGGACAAATTTCCGCGGGCGGATTTCTTGCCGCACCTTAAGAACCCGCCACGAGTTGGTAAATTGAACTTTAGGCTTCGGAACAATGTCAAGGGGATTCAGGTCAGTGATCTCTGGTGCTTCGAACCCTGACGTCAGAAAAGAATTCATTTCACCTCAAGCAGACACCTGACGCTAGACCAATTTACTCATTCACAGCTCGCGACAGTCGATCCGGAATTGATGTATTTCGTGAAAATTGTTCCGCGGAGTGACTTATACGAATGCTGTCCACCGAAACAAATCCAAGAGCTGTGGCATTTCATCTGCCTGCATTGCTTCGCTCGCCAAAACCGGATTATTCCGCTATTAGAGTAAGTCATTCGTCTGGTGTAGCCAATGCGGCACTGTTGATGTTCAACGAAATATTTACAGAAAATGGATACCAGGCTGCGGTGCTCGATTGCTAATTGATTTCTGTACAAAAGAACGCAAACGGCCGCAACGCATCCACAAATTTGATCTATTCGAACCACCGCCCAGCACCAATCGATCGATGACATTGTCCGACCGTGATTATTACGACAATTTGAACATTTACACCCAGTTCGGCGATCTACAGCCAACGCAACTGTTGACGTTGTTCCGCGAATTTCACGCGATGCCCGAGTATGCGAGTTGCAGTTTTGTGGCGTCGCTGGAGAGGGTTTTACAGAAGAAGACGGTCATTAAGTCGGACGAGAGTAGTGGAAGTAGTGCAAGTATCAAACAGGCGAGGGATGTTCGGTAGTGATTTTAGGAAAATGGAGAGAATTGAGAGAGAGGGAGAGGGAGAGAGAGAGAAATAAAAGTTTTCTTATGTTCATGTTGAATTCTCTGACTTTCTTGTTGTTTGTTTTTACCTTCAAGCGACCAGAGCCGATGAAACTGGATGGGTCATTATGCCATCCCAGTTTACCAAACTTTAGGATTTGCTCAAGAGCCAGATTCTCAGAGTAGATTGATGCAAACATGGAGTACTACTGATCACCGTTCATCACGAGCTAATGTTGTCGTTCCTGACACCTACCTAGTTTCTAAGAAAAATTACCATTCCAGGACAGGACCCACTGCCACTTCATTTCTTAAAAACTATTTGTAACTCCCACCAAGTCCTTCCATTCCACGGCATCTGCTTGATTCGTCTGTTCATAAAATGTTGATCAGATCGAAGGCACTTAAATCGGCAACATCGCAGCGTGCACAGTGGATGTCAGTGTTTAGACCTGAATTTGCTTCAGCTGCTCATACGGCTATAATACGGCTTTACCACAAGCAGGAGTATGTGTGTGCTCGTATTAATCACTTTGGATTGTATGACTAGACCAGCTGAAGCAAATTCGTGTCTAAATTTCACTGACGACCACTCAACATATTTTATGTGAATCTGAAATGAACAACAGGAACAGTCCATTATGTTCGCAAAGAAATCACCTCACATCGGCAACGGCCATACCATGATGAATGCACCAGTTCTCGTCCGATCACTGAAGTTAAGCATCATTGGGCGCGGTTAGTACTTAGATGGGTGACCGCTTGGGAACACCGCGTGTCGTTGGCAATTTTTTTTTCTTTCTTCCTCGAAGTATTCAATTCAGTCTATACTTCGTGCTCAGTTAACATATTGGTGCCCACATGCATATAGAACGGTCACAGCTTTTTTCGAATGAATATTTTCCAATTCATTTGAAAGCGGAACATAAAGCACGAAAATTCAAAAAATTCCATTCCACAGATTCAAAACGAATGTAAATTTGAAAAAAAAAAATGCCAACGACACGCGGTGTTCCCAAGCGGTCACCCATCTAAGTACTAACCGCGCCCAATGATGCTTAACTTCAGTGATCGGACGAGAACTGGTGTATTCATCATGGTATGGCCGTTGCCGATGTGAAATGATTTCATTGCAAACACTTTTTAGTTCCACCACATACCGATCGAAGTGATGGTATTAGTTACGTATCTATTGTGGACGGTATATTTTAGGCAATTTCGAAAGTTGTAGCCCGAACGAAGTTAGTGCTACAAGCGAAACTGTGTAAAATCAAGCGTCCACAAAAGATGCGTGTACAACATTTCATGGTGTAATTTACAAGAAACATTCTGAAAAACTTCATGCACATCGAAAAAAAATCCAAACAGACTCAACACAATCACATCGACTCTAAAAATGTAAGAAAAAAAAAATTCTGGAGATGCGGGGCATCGATCCCCGTACCTCTCACATGCTAAGCGAGCGCTCTACCATCTGAGCTACATCCCCATGTTATTCACCTCGTTCTTGTGTCGAGTGTCTTTGGCATATACCGCAATTCGTGTCCGTTTTTATTTTGTGTTGAATTGTTGGCTGCTGTTCGTTATTTGACATTATACTTGAATTCGTGTTGAATTTTTGATATTTCCATTATTAATTGAATTCGATTTTTCGATTTATAATTGAGATGATCGACTGCTTGTAGCCTCATAATGAATGTATGAACCTGATGGTGCTTTGAGACTTTAAGAAATGTTATGTTTAGAAGAGCACATTATGGAGAATAGAAATTGGAACAGCCTGCAGATCATTTTCGCACTAACAGATCACTTTTTGAGCATTACAATTCTGCAATGGGTCTCAGATTTTTTCAACGAGGGATTCTTTTGAAAAACAGCCTACCGAAATCGGACGTATTTTCCAGAGAACTTTTTGTATGTGCCTAAAAAGGACTTACGACTTTAGTAGTCGGTACTCCCACAATTGAAAACAATGTCTTGGTTGGGTCAATGGTTGAAGAAGCCAGTACCCCCATTGACAAAAATGTGGCAGAGTCAACGACTTTAGTAGTCGGTACTCCCACAATTGAAAACAATGTCTTGGTTGGGTCAATGGTTGAAGAAGCCAGTACCCCCATTGACAAAAATGTGGCAGAGTCAACGACTTTAGTAGTCGGTACTCCCACAATTGAAAACAATGTCTTGGTTGGGTCAGTGACTGAAAAAGTCAGTACCATTGAAAGCGAAAGTGAAACTATCTATGTGGTATATGAGCACACACCACAAAGTTTTGAACAATTTATTTATAAAGGGCCGATATTAGAATGTCAGAGAAGCTATTCCGATTGTTAATGTTAGTGAGCAAGGAGAATTCAATTCGGTTCGTTCATCTGATATACACAGCTCCTCAATGTGTTGTGCTAAAACACTTTTTGAACGATTTTTTCAGGTGCATCTGTGCGAAGCACCTGGTGCATTCGTTACCGCCCTGAATCATTTCCTAAAGATCCATCACCCAAAATCGAATTTTAACTGGTGTGCAATGACATTGAATCCCTACTACAAGGGGAATTTGTTTGACGGTGCAGTTCTCGATGATCGTTTAATAGTTGAAACACTTGACCATTGGGAGTTTGGGGAAGATTTGACTGGCAATATAAAAAACAAACGTAATGTAGACCGACTGGTGGCACGGTGCCGAAAAATGGGAAAAGTAATATATTTTCATGTTTCAAAATAATGATTCTGTAAGTGGCGTTTCTCTCTCAATACCTCTCTCTCTCTCTTTCTCCTCTAAATTTCAGATTAGTCTAGTCACAGCCGATGGTTCTGTGGATTGTACAGATAATCCGAATGACCAGGAGAATAAGGTACACCATTTACATTTATCCGAAGTGGTAGCAGCACTTCAAGTGCTGCAATTCGGCGGAACGTTTGTTCTAAAGATGTTCACATTCTTCGAGTTGACCACCGTCAGTCTCTTGTATTTTCTGGTCAACGTGTTTGACAAAGTTGATATATTTAAGCCAGCTACATCGAAACAGGGTAACTCAGAGGTATATGTCATTTGTAATGGTTATCAACGAGTTTATAAGAACGTCAGTTACGTGTTAGAAATGGCAAATCGAATGTCACACAGCGAAACCCCAATGTTCGATTTAAACATAATACCGAGCGATTTCATTCAAGAAGTCAATTGTTGTGCTGAAAAGTTTATGAACTTTCAAACAAAAGCAATCCGAACGAACATCTTCCATTTCCAAAAACACGAATCTCATCAGCAACACATGCACAACCTCCGGTATGAGATAAGAATGGAGTATTGTCGAGTCTATCGTATTAAATCGATTCCCGACCGACAGAAATTATTGTACGGTAAGCAATGTTCTGGCCAACTTAGTCATTACGATTCGAACAAAAAACCAGCTCAACTATTGATGACAGTCGTAGAGCGGCTTGTCGATAAAAAGCTTAAGGATTTTGCCGTCAAAAACTTTGTATGCCCACGAAAAGGACAATGTGTCTGTTGTGATTTTTACGAAAAGTAAAATAAGATTACGATTTTATTATTTAATTTGTACCTTCGTTAATCTCAACTAGTGAATGTAATTACCGTCACTTATTTAAAAACCGGTAAACGGTATTACCGAAATTTTTCAGTAAATCTACATTGCATAGACATGGGTTAATTAAGTTCAATTTTATGACAAAACGTAAAAAATTTCTTTGTCTTAAGCTTAGTGAGCTTCATGACAAACATACGTTGAATTTGAAAATAAAAAAAATAGTTTATTAAGTAAATACACCTCAAGTTTTTTCACTCCAATTTTACGATGGAGATTTTCCTTAAATCAAAAAGTTAGGGACTTTCCGAGTTTCTTCACGTACTCGAATGATACAACAAAATTTTCATACAAAATCAACGCACTTCAAGCAAAAGTGCTTCGCATGACAGCTGCCAAATAGAGTACTATTTTGTATGAAAAATGTTTCCAGTTTTGTTTCCAGCATGAGTGGTACTCTGAATAGGGTACTGAAACTGGCCAGTGTATCGAACAAATTTTGGCACTGTAAAAAAATTCGCACAATTTTCTCATCTATTTGGCAGCTGTCATTAATAGCGCTTTTGCTTGAAGTGCGTTGACAAAATACAAGTGACAAAACATCACAATTCTATATTTAACACTGTTAACACTTAGTTATGAATCTATGTTTGAATTTGCCTTCTCGGGCTGTGTTACATTGGGAAACCTAAGCGGGCTTGATATACATTTTGTAGACTTTTCAATATTTTTCAGCAAAACTTACTTAAATTTGACGATATAGGAAAAGTCGGTTGTCCTGGACAGGGGCCACAATTTTTTTCAGTACTTCATTCTTTGCACCCTTTGCGAAAATTCACGTGAAATATCCTCACTATGGTTGATAGATGGCTGATATTACTGACTATAGACCTTACGCATTAATAATTAATTTGTGAAAAATGTAATTTTGAGTAATTTTGTAAGTCAAATTCGTTATCATCATTTATGAAGTGAAAATGTCCTACCGTAAAGCCGGTAATCAAAAATTTATTTACCGGTAAACGGTAATAGCTATTACCGGTTTCTTCCGGTTTTTGATTACCGATTGCATTCACTAATCTCAACAACTAAAAATTTCAATAAATAAAATATGAAGTCTCAGATTTTTGTATGAAGATTCTCTTTCGGAAAAATCCTGGAAGATGGAACAAATCTCTTTTGGTCACCTCTGAACAAAGACTGCCTTCTGGTCGTTCCAGATGAAGGAATTTTTCCACACAGAAATTTCTGGAAGCTATAACTCGGGAAGGCAGCCTCGTACCCATTAGATCTTTTGGATCTAGTTGTCTTATGATACAAGCTTTCAAACGAGTATATTAAGACATGGGTACGAGGCTGCCTTCTGGTAGCTCCCGAACAAAGATTCATTCCATACAGAAAATTCCGGAAGCTGTATCTTGGGAAGGCAGCCTCGTACCAACAAAATCTTTTGGATTTCTTAGTCTTATTATACAAGCTTTCAAACGAGTATAATAAGACATGGGTACGAGGCTGCCTTCTGGTGGCTCCTGAACAAAGATTCATTACATACATAAAATTCTGGAAGCTGTATCTTGGGAAGGCAGCCTCGTACCAACAAAATCTTTTGGATTTCTTAGTCTTATTATACAAGCTTTCAAACGAGTATAATATGACATGGGTACGAGGCTGCCTTCTGGTGGCTTTTGAACAAAGATTCATTCCATACAGAAAATTCCGGAAGCTGTATCTTGGGAAGGCAGTCTCGTACCAACAAAATCTTTTGGATTTCTTAGTCTTATTATACAAGCTTTCAAACGAGTATAATATGACATGGGTACGAGGCTGCCTTCTGGTGGCTCCTGAACAAAGATTCATTACATACAGAAAATTCTGGAAGCTGTATCTTGGGAAGGCAGCCTCGTACCAACAAAATCTTTCGGATTTCTTAGTCTTATTATACAAGCTTTCAAACGAGTATAATATGACATGGGTACGAGGCTGCCTTCTGGTGGCTCCTGAACAAAGATTCATTCCATACAAAAAATTCCGGAAGCTGTATCTTGGGAAGGCAGCCTCGTACCAACAAAATCTTTTGGATTTCTTAGTCTTATTATACAAGCTTTCAAACGAGTATAATATGACATGGGTACGAGGCTGCCTTCTGGTAGCTCCCGAACAAAGATTCATTCCATTCAGAAAATTCCGGAAGCTGTATCTTGGGAAGGCAGCCTCGTACCAACAAAATCTTTTGGATTTCTTAGTCTTATTATACAAGCTTTCAAACGAGTATAATATGACATGGGTACGAGGCTGCCTTCTGGTGGCTCCTGAACAAAGATTCATTCCATACAAAAAATTCCGGAAGCTGTATCTTGGGAAGGCAGCCTCGTACCAACAAAATCTTTTGGATTTTTGGGTACGAGGCTGCCTTCTGATCCCTTCTGAAGAACAAGAAGCAAAAATTAAAAAGAAAATTTTCACGGGATGAAGTTTCTTATTGTGTTTTATTTCCTATACACATTACGTATTGACACTGCTAACCATAATAATAATAAAATATTTATAACAAATTACAATATTAACAATTTCACCGATAAAAAAAAAATCGATCGGGATTCGACCACGGTACATCCCGCACTCCAAGCTATGATAATTACGCTGCTCCACACAATTCTCTCTTTGCGAATTGTAAATCACATATAACTCTCTCAAATATCTCCTGTTAACATTGAGAGAGAAATTAAATTTTAAAATGAGAGTTTTGAGAGAAATGTGGATGCGTTCACTTTCACGGGCGGAACTCTCTCACGGGCTAACTTCACAGTAATAAAAAATGAAGAAGAAAAATTATATAAGGCAGTTTCCACGCTCAGTGAGAATTCACAATTTGTACTAACACACATAGGGACAGTAGTACTAGTGTTAAAAATATACATTCGTAGCACATTTTTGTTTGTTACCGGTATTTTACAGAAATTTGTAGCGGATTTTTGGTTTCTACCGGTATTTGGCGTCATTAATCTTTTGTTTTCAATGTAAAATAGCGCACAAAGTGCTATTTGCATACCAATTTGATGTAACCAATTTAACTTAGTAGCGTTTTGTTCGAAAACTTTCTGCCTATCGATATGGTGTTTTAAATTTTTTTTACTGATGAAACGTTCGGAACGGTGATAATTTTAATTATTTTATACTTATTTTACAATCAAATTTAACTTAATCCGTGATCAAAATGAAGTTTTGCCCTTCTTGTTATTTTTAAATGAAGTAATGGTTCAAATTGTATTGTGAAACTATAAGAAAACACCTTTGCCGTCGATGGCTGCATACTCTTTTTCTCACTTTAGAAACGTTCGGAACGACGCTTGATTTGGTTGTACTTGACAGATTTTTCATAATACTTTATATTTTTTTTGTTTAAATATGAAGATTCATCTTTACTTATCATTTAGAAACAGTTTTTAAATCATTTTTAATGTTTAAAATATCTTTATTTTGCATTGAAAAAATACCATGCACGAAAATGCTACAAAAGAACATGCCATAAACAAAGTCAATCTAGTGTGCCATTTCAAAAAAATTGCCCTGAGGGATATGTCAATATATAATATATGAAAATATTCAATGACGAATAACTCAGGGCAAGTTATAATTAACTGGTCTTTGGTATTCTCGCTGTAATCATCTATGGGAATTACAATGATGACAATTACCACAATGATGACATGTACCGGTATGAACAATGCAAAACTCAGTGTTATCTCTTCGAAGTTCCCCTTTCGAGTTGAATTTCCAACTTACTCGAACCAGAGTGTTCAAAAAGCTTTCATCGGGAGTAGTACCATGAACAGTGACATTACCTCGTTTACCAAGAGGCGTTGTTTCATATGATGAAATATGGTCACTGTACGGATCAATGCTTCTGATTCCAATAATCCTTTCGAGACCTAACTGCTTCAGAAGCTCAATAAACTCAATACAAAAAGCACTTTCCGGTGCTCGAGTACGGTTTTGTTGTGACATTCCGTACTCAAATGGACAAAGCTCACCTTCCGCAGTCATTGCCCATGTTCGGGGAACAATAAAAGTGCTCGTTGAAAGTTTATACTCTTCCCACAAATCTTTTTCACTGCTGCTTGGTGTTGCAGACTTGCCATCCTCTGTTGACAATAAGAAAGTTATATGGTGTATAACAAATCATTACCTTGAAGTACCTGCCAAATTCCAAGGCACAGCAACTGTTATGGAAGAATCTTCACTTTCGACGTCAACCAAAATCTCATGCTTCGACATTGAAAAGTGCTTGTGCACAAGACAAAGTGCAAAATCAGAAAACATGTTGTACTTCACAAACACATTTCCAAATTTTCCCAAAACATCGATGACTTTCTTCTCGTCGAATTCTTCAATGGCGTTACTGAGGAACGGTACGTCAGAGTAAAGGTTGTTTTTCGAGTTGACTGGAGGACACAGAACACAGGCGGCCATTGTGAAGTGTTCAACGACGATTTCGTAATGTGATGTATTCAGAGAAAAATCACCACAATTTATATTTTGAAATGTATGAATAATTTTGCACAATTTCGGACATGACATCAGGTTTTTTGTAGATACTTTAGATTAGATAAGCTTCCCATAAAGATTATATGTAGCCAATTTCATGTTTTATCACACTTCAATTCTTGTGAATCAATGAAAGTACACTGAAAACGAAAAACTATTTGGAATGCATGAAACAAATACTTCGTCTTACAGCCTGGTATAGATTCTGGATAATACAATATGGTTTACTTGGGTTGTCTTAAATTCATTCGAAGTTTTTTTTTGGAAATTTTCCAGGCCCGTAGCTAGGGCGTAAGCCCGAGGGGAGCTGGAGTAAAAAACAAAGATTTGAAAAATTACCGAATTTGTAAAAACAATTAATGTAGCTAAATACGTCTACGAGGGTTGGAATTAAAATCTTTGAGAACGTCGTCAACGTTTATTTCGGTCAATCTTTTAGACTCAAACGCCAAAGACGATAAATTTTGAAGTCTTTCGTTTTGGCTGCCCGATTCTATCTAATGCTGAAAACGAACATTCACAAACAGCCGTGATACACCCAAATATATCAACTATCGCAATAAAACGATAAACCTCGGGGAACACATCTTTCTTTCGATACAATTCCATCAACGAATTAAATCTCTTCAAAAATTTCTTGTCGTTATTTTTTTCTCATATTTATTCTTTAACTTTTCGATGTACTTTTGTGCTACAAATAATTCCTCTTTTGATGGAAGTTTAAGTCCTAACTTTAGAAGAGGCATCATCTTGTCGTAGCACAGTCTGAGTTGTCGAAGAATCGTTTCTTCATTTCTGACGAAAAGTCGTCAATTACTCGAAAAAACGTTGATCGAATTTCAATTTTCAAATCCGAATTACGTTCACCGATACGGTCCGTGATGATAAACGAATCCAGGTTTATCGGCCTACGTTTAACACGATTAGATATCACTTCCAAATTAAAGCTATCCTCGCATTCACATCACAGTTCGTCAAACGATAATGGAGATCTTAAATTTCCACCTCGGACATTACGCTCTCTATTACGGGGAGAGCTTCGCGACAACCGACATCTCGCGATTGAAGTATCTTGTCAGCAGGTGAAATCAAGTTAAAAAATGGCTTCATAAATACTAGCATGAAAATGAACTGTGGTTTTTTCATTGCCGCCAGAATACCAGTTGCGAGAGCCATATCGTCTGCATCGAAATTGTAGCTTGTGTTGGTTTTGACCTGGGTAGCAGTTCTAGCCATATTATACACACACTTTTTCGGAACAAATTTTGTGTGTAAATTTTTCTACATGGCTAAACTGATGTCGCCCGATGAAAAAGGTGCAAATCAACTTTATGTTGTCGAAAAATTCGCTTGCCATTTCGATGTTCGCGAAAATGACGACCAAATGCAAACGGTGGTTGAAGGAATCAATTTGCCTACTTCGTCCTGAATTATACGTTGAATTACACCGTGATCGCCACTCATGACATTCGCGCCATCATAGCATTGGCACAACATATTATGCAACAACTCCAGCCCATTCACTTGAAGACATTTTAGAATCAATTGATGGACCATGTTTGACTTATCGAATCGCGATTGAAATAACTTCCTTGTCAGTGCGATCTTTGGTTCCATCAGCAAATATTGTGTAGAACTATGTGTCTCCGCTCAAAATATCAGCAACTATACGGTGCGTCACGTATAAAAGTTACCAAAAAATTTTTCCTCTCACTCCTTTAAAATATGAGTAAAAAAACCAATACAGCTGGTAACTTTTAGAAAGACCCAGCGTTCCTCGGCATGAACGCCTCACAGCTTTTGAGCTCATCATTGTGCGACAGCTCGAATTCATACATGTTCCGAAACACAACATCTTCTTTGTGACTTTAAATGTCCCAGATCCCACGTATAGCTATACCTCGTTCGCAATCAGAAAAATTTATATTTCGACCACCGTTTTCATATAAAATCGACGTTTTTGAATAATGGTATGTACTCGACACAAGTTCACTTAACTATTTCACTCGAATTCGCTCTGAAACATTCACGTGAGTTCTTAATTTTACTGCGAAAAAACATACGAATACAAGATAATTCAAGTCCCTCGTCAAATCAACCGCTCCTGCCTGTGTTTAATATGCCGTGAAAGAAATCATTAAAAAAAATCAAAGAAAAGTTGTAATTTTTCACCTAACATACCAAGTGCTTAAAAGGAAATATTCTAGGAAGTATAGGAACAGGAGCATTCTGGCGTAGCTCGTAGTCAAGTAAAGACGTTGTGTTTGTAACAGGAAATATTTAACTGTAAATCTCAATATTAGCTAGAATTAAGCTACATGCCGCACAAAAAAGATAAATTCAAGAACAATACGCTTAAAAATAGAAGCCTATTGTTCTTTCAATTTATCATTTTTGGGCGATCTGTACACAAAAAAAAACCAACTTGGAAAAACTACATTACGCTGCCGTTCGAGAAACTCATAACTGTAGGAAGTAGCGCGGATCAGATACTCGTAGAGTTTCTATGGTGAAATTGATGTCATTTCAAATGCGGTAAAATATTTCACATGTAAATCGAAAATGCACCACAGAAACTAAGATTTGCTCTGCGTGTATTTGTTTAGAGAGCTTTTATGATTCCACACTTTTACGATGTACATCGACTAGTTCAACAAGAGATGGCGCACCGATTTCTGGTGTTTCACTCAAAATCACCATAGAAACTCTGCTCGACAGTTCGGTAAATACTTCGTGTTCCCAGGTTCCGAAAGGAAAGCAAGGGTGTTCGTTTGAGCCAAGGTTTTTAAAAAACAGGTTAAGACACCTTCGAGATGATCACGCAGCAGAACACAAATTTTCTACTAGCGCCAACTACGTCTAAAAAAATTTGTATGGCAAAATCAAGAATAGTACATTGTGCATCAAGTTTTGGAATGTCGATTTAAATTTTGTTGTTGCTGCCAGGGTTGTACACTGTGTGGAGGTAGCGACACTCAGATAATTGGCTGTCACACCACTTCTCATACAAAATTTTCCCCTCTTCATACAACGTTGGCTGTGGTGAATTTTTTCGTATAGAAATCGTGTGACGCCGTTTATCTGATAAAATGGCTTATGGCGTCACCTCCACACAGTATATGGCCTTGGTTGCTGCCTTCGTGGTTGACTTAACCTGTTTTTTTTTCTAAACCTTGGTTTGAGCCAGTCTGGAGACTGGAGCGAGCTCAAATTTGATGTGAAAACATTTCGATTGTGTTACGATTTCTTAACAAAATGGCGTGATCGTCATTAACGCGTGTGAAGATAGTTTGCATGAACTGTCGAATCGAAAAGTTATTTTCCTTTATACCGTCGTCCGGTGCTATTGCACTCTTCATATTGCTTTTGCTTACAATGAAATATTGCACGATTGATATTTCAACACTTTCCCTTAATGAATATTTTAATCCTTCAAAATGTTTCATTATACAATGCAAATATCAGTTCTAACATATTTCATTATTTTCACAGAAAATCTGATACCATTCAAAATTTAGAACTACTTTAGATTCCAGTGATTCAGATTCACAAATTTAAACTCAATTTTTCCCAGATCCATTCTGCAATCACTTTCCCTGAATCAAATACAATTTCTACGAATTTACTTCCCGCTTTCAATTTTCAATCGATTCGATTACGCGAATTTTCATCAATTTACTGCCCCTTAATCGAATACCTCAACAAATGTTGCATATCAATACGTCTCCCATAATGGATATTAAACTCATTTAATCTTCAGTACACTATTAGATGCAACATTACTATCCTCAGTTATCATTCAACAGGATAGCTTCAACACAACAGCCCAATGTCTTTGACCTGCCCACTGTTGATTCGATCAATTGCATTTGACCAATGTTATCTGTATGTCTAGTGTGTCTGGTGTAAAACTCAATGTTCGTTCTCGCCCCATATACTAGATATAGTAGACATTCTCTTGCTTTCTAAAACGATACACCAATGTATTAAATTAATAAATTCCAATTACCTCGACGTCCACACAGTTCTTGTTTTAATCATCAAATTTTTGCATGTGCCAACTAAATTGTTGCTTGTACCAACCAATTTTGCTGCTTGTGCCAACCAATTTGTTGCTTGTACATACAAACCCATTGTTGCTAATTTTTGTGTTGCGTCCGACGACCAACCAATTTTTGGAACAGCACTATTTCACAACTAACATTTCCTTTAGTCGCGTTGCAGGTTTTTTTTTTAAACACAGCGCCTGAGCTCGCTGCTATTTTTTTACCACGTTATTCCCCATTTCAGGATAACGTTTGACCCCACTGTACAGCCATTGTCCAATAATCTCGTTTATGTCCAGCTCGTCCTGATCTAGTTCCATTCCATGTACGTTCACTTGCAACATGGTCATTTCTATGACTTCTTCAGGTTAGCATTTTTATTGACCTCGATGACTATCTCTACAGATTTCATGTATCTGTCCAGACAAGTTAACTCCTTTTGTAGCTCAGTGATTATATCTCCTCAGATTTCTCTTTATCTGTCCAGATTTTTCACCTCCAATGCTACACCATGCACTTTGACCAGCGCATTCTACATTACGGTTGGCTATCCTCAATGAAATTTCTGTTTCAGCATCACAAATTTTCTATCCTTTTGTCCCAACCTTCTTGACCATTCCACAGGCCATAGATGACAATTTTTGATTAATTTGTTTTCCATGCCAACAGCCAAATCTCCACGTTGAACAACTGAGCGGCCGAAATCCAATTCACCGTTTGCATTGCCGTATCCTTGATCCTTGCTCGTGATTCATTCATTTGACTAAAACTTCCAAAAATCACGCCAGATTTTAACCCTTTTGTCTGTTGAATCCCTCTCACGCAACATCCATCCTGGACCTTAATGCGAAACTCTGATGACGATTTCCTCAGCATTTTTTTGATCAGCCATTTAGAATTTACGTAAATGATCCATCTCAAAGTTGTTTTTACTGCGTAAAAACCAACGTCTTTGTAGCACACAGCCACTGGTCCGTCAATAACCTGTTTTTACGGCACATAGCCAACGTTTTGTAGCTTACCGCCACTGGTACGTCACTGACCATTTTTCACTGGAAACTGGTTCTTTGGTTCTTTGCTTGCTTGAGCGACCACATCGGTTCTTCACTTACTTGAGTGACCAGTCAACCTTTTTCCTAAAACATGATATACCATAGGCTTCTAAATTGTCCAACCGTTACATAACTGGCATTTCCTCAAGTTATCTGGACGGATTTTCGTCTTGAGTATAAACTCTTGACCCAGCGCCGTTACTCGCTGTTACCTTTTATTTCGATTGACAATTATTTCAGCATTTGTATTCACATCGCACATTTGATAGACTAAATTTCTCCAATCAGCCGACTTTTACTCTAAACATTTAGTAAACACTTGATTGGTCTAATTTTCTATCGCGTTTTACGTCCGACGACGGGCTCGTACTAGTACTTTTGTCTACGACAATTTTCAGCCTTTTTAATTAATTTAAAAACTCACTGAAATCCGGAAATCCTTCTACGATTTGAATAATTTCTAGGTCGTATATTTCGCACTTATTTCGATTTACTTTTTAAAAATCTACTTCTCAAGGTGACGTGGCTCATCCCGTCTAAACATTTTCCGTCTTTTGCTGACTACAAATAATTGCACTTTTTTACTATTGCAATAGTCTCGAATGTTTTACACAATTCACTTGTAACCTCATCAATGAATCTAACAATTCGCCTCTATTCACAATTTAGCATTAGATCTGTGATCCATAAATTCACTTTTAATTTCGATTCAACTACCGAATAAAAAAACATCAAATTCCATTGAAGAATTTCAGCGCACAATTAAAACACAAAACACTTTTGTCAAGTCAGCAAAATCAGCGTAACCACGCTCTGGGCCCATAACCCTGTTGCAGTGGATATGTTGAGAAAGATGTTGTTAGACTGAGCAAAAATAATACTGTGTATTTGGTATTTATAACATAAATGTCGTACAAAACAATAGCGTTATTAGTATTGGAATTTGCTTACTAATTTCCTTTATACCGTCGTCCGGTGCTATTGCACTCTTCATATTGCTTTTGCTTACAATGAAATATTGCACGATTGATATTTCAACAAAAAGACATTAGACATTGGCTGTATACGTATCAGAAGATCCACCCCACAATTTAAGGGCAGAAGCCCTTTTGTATCAACAACAACAACGCTGCGCGACTGCGCATCTAATTAGATGGCGTTCCTTGTTACTTCCTATGTTTAGGTGTTACACCATTTTTTCTTTCCGTGTGGATTTCAAATAATTCGCTAATGTATTTCATACCCTACATTCTCAAGATAATGATATCAATATTCGAGCTTATATATAATGGTTCGTCGTATTCTCTTTGTTCTTTACATTTTATTTGCTAAAGCCATGAGCGATTTCGGTGCTTCTCAGGATGGAAATTATAGATTCTCCTGTTTTGGTTTCGGAAACTCAGGCAATGTCACGAACAACATGAACGGAAAAATTCGTGCTACGCAAAGTTCTCTTCAGCTTCATAAAAACTATCAGCTGACCTGTGATGTTGAGAAAAGTAACATTGTAGCTAAAAATAACTTTAACCTTGTCATTAAGGGACAAAATCACGAGGCCAAAATACAGAACACTTTTGGCGTCGCATTGGAAAAGCAAGAAAATTGGTAACAGTACATTCCACAAACTAGATTTTTTGTTTCTAACATTTTCCTTTTAGTAGCACGACAAATATCATTAACATTGCTCCCAAAAATTCACGGAATGGTTGGTTTGCGAGATATTTTGGAATAGGACAAAGTGAAGAGCATCGAAGTGAAGGTAATCGAAATTTCAATGTTCTAGCAAAATATTGCAACGCGGCTGATGTGGAAAACAATCAATTCAACATGGGGATATTCAAGACAAAAGTTGAGAAATTACCTAATAATAAAGACATTGTTTGTGTCGAAATTGACCGTACAACATTGGATCCTGAAAGTTTTCGTGTGGAACGTCATGGTGATGCCAAATTCATTGCAACGGCTACTAAGGATGGTAAACCACAGAGCATTGAGATATCGGGTCCCTCTATCAAATATATGGACACGACTGGAGAATTTCATGTATTTTTGTATTCAAGTGCGCTTTGAAAGTTATTACATCACATATAGCAATAAATAATCGGTGTGTTGGTGCGTATGATATTTTTTTCTTAAACTTTGAGTTGTATGATTCAATAAAATATGCGATAAACTGAATTGTTTAAAATCTTGTGCGCGCGGTAGCACAGCGCCTATGACGCAAGTCCCAATACAATTTTTAAAAAAATTTGTCGTAGACTTCGGCACCAATCGCACCATTCTAGTTTTAAAAAAATTTAATTTGAGAGAATTCAACTTTTGTAGTTGATTGTTCAAAGTTTTCATTGTACCGAAATTTCAAGTTTTTTGACTGGCAAATCCGTTTGCCCGTGGTCCATATTTCGAGTATTTGAATTTTAATTTACATTTTTCCACGACTTTTCCACCTTCTTACGCAAAATTAATCTAACGTAACATTCGACATATGTGACGAGGACCCAAAACAACGAAATTTTTAAAAATCGCTCTTGCGGCAGCACTACATGATATTTGTAAAGAAAAGTTTCTTCCATCAAATGACCTGCTGAACCGATTTCCGGCTGAGCCCATCGATCGCAAAATAAAACGTTTTGCAAAAACGCTACACCCTAGTGAATAATTTCGGGCAGTTGGGAAATTTTGTCACTTCTAAGGTGTGGGTTTGGCAGCTTGGCAGCTCGCAAAATTTGGTCACTTTTAGTGTATGTGTTGGGCAGCTGTCAAAATTTGGTCACTTTTGGGGTCACTCTCGGGCAGTCAAAAATTGTTGAACAATATTTGTCAATTTTTTCCGTTATCGACTGCCACGCTTCAGGGTTCTTTATTGATTCTCGCAAAATAAAATAAAAAACACAACTTAAAACAAAGTGTTTTATTGACTCCGAGGAACTTGGGAAGCTCACAACAAAAATTAAAGGCACGACCACAAGCTGGGACCCAGTTATAATAACTCAGCTGTCATGGTCGAACGAAGCATCACCGACTCGGATACTCTTGCCGAATGAAGAGAAAATTGGAATATTTACAAATATACAACTTCAAAGAATTCAAAGCCGAACCTAGTCCTTTATGCAATTGCCGGAAGAGCCAAACAACAAGGTGTCACAGACACTAAATAATTCACACTGTAAGTGCGTCCTTTTTGATTCAGTGGAAACATGGTCAATATTAGACTCATTGGACGAATGTAGAGTGGACTCAAGATACTCCAATACAATTTCGATATGTATACGAAAATTCTCATGTTCATAATTGGTCGAGGTGTAAGACAGGGTGACACCATCTCGCCGAAGTGATTCACATCAACCCTGGAGAGTGTTTTTAAAGACATAAGAGAAAGAAATAAGACTGGAGCAAAATGGGAATTAACATAAATAGAAAGTACTTGAGTCATCTCCGTTTCGCAGATGACATCTTTTTATACATCATTTATGGCCTTGCCACACAATATGAGTGGCGTACACACAATATGAGCAAAATGCCCTTGCCACATGATATGAGTTCTGTCTACATTTTTTTTTTTTTTTTTAATTGTTCGTTTAATCAAATCAAGTTTATACAGTTTGTTTACAAATAATTCTTGTTAAAAATAAATTTACAGTCTGCCAGACTTTTCCAAATTTATGTATGAAATTTCATCATTTTAAGTAATACTAGACTTAAAAATTTAAAAAAAATTGAAATTTAATTGGAATAAATGAAATTGCAATAGGTTCATCACCTTGTAGATTGAAAAAAGCACGAAAAACAATCAATATTCTAAATTTTTTGAGTAAATACTTAACCTAGGGTTACAACAAAGTTTGTTGTGATCAAATCAAATTTGAAAGAAATCGTAATTCTCATAATCAGTTCGTATACAGTGGTCATTTTGGTGATACGAAATTACAAATAGGGATGCGGTTGTGTCTATAATGACAATAGCTTGGAATTATGGCCTCCTAACAGCGAGTGGGGAGGTTTATAGGTACAGTTAGCAATTCTTTCTGCTGAAAAGCTGCCAAATTCACTAATAACGTTGTTATCATGTGAATACGTCTTGCTAAGCATATTCATAGCCAAATCGTACAGGTGTACGTTAAGCCTCGGCACTTTCGTAACTTTGTGCAGTTCTTCAGTAGATAAATACTTAAAGTTCGTTCTCGATCTTCTGAAATTGATTGCCATACGTAGGCATCTATTTTCAAAGACTTTTAACCTCCTAATCAAGTACTTTGGCAAACTATGCCAAACCGCGACGGCATAAGTTAGAACCGGCCTCAATATGGTTACATAGGTTTTAACTTTAACTTCTTGCGAAATGCCATTATTGACTTTCATGATGGGATACAGTTTATGTAAACCGGTGTTAGCTTTCAGAAGCATCCTGTTCACGTGTTCGTTGTGTTTAAGGTTTGGTTGAACGTAGTAACCCAAGAAACGAACGCTATCCTTGAAAGGGATTTTTGTGCCATTCATTTCAATGCCACAAGCTTTTTCATTTTTGTAACGCCCGCGGTTGGACCTCTGAATGAAAAGAGCTTCAGATTTTTCCACATTTACTCTAATTTTCCAAATCTGATAGTATCTGTGCAACTTGTGAAGGTGGCTTTGTACATTTGACTTAGCTCTGCTCAGGGATAATCTCGTAGAAAAAGTACTTGTATCATCTGCAAAGACGGTCAGAGTAGTGTTCATATGCGTCGGCAAATCAATCATGAAAATGATAAAGAGTAAAGGTCCTAGTATGGATCCTTGCGGTACCCCATCATTCACTGTTATTGGGTCGGAGAGCTGGTGTCCCAACTTAACTCTGTAACTACGTCCTTTGAGGTAGGAGAAAATAATTCTGATGAGATAATCAGGAAACTTCAAGTTTATCAGTTTATATATGAGTCCTTCAACCCACATAGTGTCGAAAGCTTTTTCAATGTCTAGAAAAGCGGCTATTGTAAACTTCCCATCGTTAAAACCCATTATTGATTCTTCAAATAACCTTATGAGAGCATGAACGGTAGAGTGCTTGCTCCTAAAGCCGAATTGGCTGTTTGGCAATAAGGCATTTGTGTCGCAGTATTGTAATATTCTTACATGCAGGACTTTTTCGAGTACTTTACTCAAACTGTTCAATAGACTAATGGGTCTAAAAATTTTTGCCTCGTTAGCGGGCTTGCCTGGTTTGGGTATCGGTATAACATGGGCTTCCTTCCATGAATCAGGGTAGTATCCTATGCTCAGAATACAATTAATCAATTTAGCGAGGAATTCGAGTGCAGACCTGGGAAGCTTTTTCAAGACAATATTTGGGATAGCATCCGGTCCATACGACTTTTTATTTTTCAAATTTTTAAGAATTATTCTAATTTCCTCAGGATCCGTCAAACGTAGCTCAAACAAATTTGACGATGACTTCTGAGAGAAGGAAATTACTTCAGACAGCACAAGCGCATCAAAATCTGGATCTCCCATAACTCTATTTTGTTTGTGGATCTCGTCGTACACTTTTGCAATAGCATTTGCCTTATCAAATGGATTACTGATAAGGGAACCATCACTTGCCTTCAGCTCAGGCACTACTTTTCTACCATCACCTAGGAGCTTGCTTATATTCTTGTACATCTTTGTATTTGGTCTAATCTGTTTCAACTTATTCATCAGAGTTTCGGAGTTTCTTTCATCAATACTATTCTTAATTGTCATGGCTAGGCTTTTGATTTCCCTCTTTATATCAGGATCGTTGAGTTTACGGCGAAAATCTGTCTACATGATATGGACAAATTTGCAAATTCTCATACGATTTGACAGAAACGTCACAATATTGGCAAAAAATTGAAATCGATTCAACTTTTTCTAATACAGTTGAGTGCGAATCGGGAGTTTACACATATTAGAATTTCCTTGTTATTTATTGTACGCAGCCAATACGAATTTTGACGTTAAGTTTTTTTTTCGTGTTGTCATTTCAGTACAACTGTTGACAAGCGATGTGCGCCGTCGATTTTCAGCCGACTAGCCGCTGATTTTTCGGCTTTCTCCCATTTTTGGCATTTTCACAATTCAATAGGTACAGTAGGTAATTCCAATACTTTCCACTTCGAAAAAGAAAAAAAAAATTGCCAACGACACACGGTGTTCCCAAGCGGTCACCCATCTAAGTACTAACCGCGCCCAATGATGCTTAACTTCAGTGATCGGACGAGAACTGGTGCATTCATCATGGTATGGCCGTTGCCGACGTGAGATGATTTTTGAACAGTTACATTCTACCAGTGCCTATATTCGCGAAAATATTTTCTCAATTTTCACAAATTTCTTGAATTTTCACAAATTTTCATGAATTTTCACAAATTTTCATAAATTTTCATGAATTTTCACAAAATTTCATGAATTTTCACAAAATTTCACAAATTTTCATGAATTTTCATGAAATTTTTCGATAATTCAGGAAAAACGAATAAACAGTGTTTGTGTTATTGGTTTCGTCCTTAGACTAGACTAACTGTTAAACTTCAGTTCTAAGTAGAACAATTTCGTTGCAACTGTCGAAACAGTTTTAGAAAGTTAATTTGTCGCGAAATAAGTTAACATGGACGAGGACGGTAGTGAAGAAGAAAATTCGATCTTAAATTGTTTCGGTGATGATTTTTTTGATAAACTTGGGGACGATTTGAAGATTAAAATCCCGGTAAATTTGAAAAATATTTTAATGATCGACGACATCGACTGTGCCGACGTTTTATCGAGAGTTGACGACGAAGCTATCGCTCGCATCGAAACTTTTATGCAAGATAAATTCTCCATTTCCATGGTCGTTGGTGATAAGCCCCAAATTCGTGACTATCTTGGAAAATATGTGTCCTGGCAAAAAAAATTTGGTTTTTCGAGCGGTCATAAAATAATCCTGATGATGATCGTCGAACATTGTGCCAAGAAATTGGGCATCGTTTCGCCTTTTGAAAAAACCCTCCCACCGGCTATCATTCCTGACGAGGTAGAGGCTGCAGCTGAAAATGCCAATAAAAATAATAGCTCGGAAGAGGACGCAGCAACAAAGAAGAAACTGGTAAATTTGCTATTTCAATCGATATTTGGATGGTTAAAAAATAAACCGCGTTTTGCTGAGGTACAGTCGAGGAAATTTAGATTTCGGGTTTTCCAAAGGTATTAATCTTATTTAACCCACACTTTATCCCACAACAATGGAATCCACAAATTTAAATTTAGTTAACTCAGCGGTCACAATGACGGCGCTGCAGTCACGATTTCAAAATGTGATATAGGGTGGCTAATTAAATTTTGGTTTTTGCTACATTTTCTCTTGGTTTTTAATCATTATATTAGGCTCTAAATTAAGAGTAAATTTATGCAATGTAAACCGTTTGAGTTTGAAAAAAGATGTTTTGTATCAGTGAACGATATAGGAAAGCGTTCAGTACGTCTCAACATACAAAAGAACGTAAAATATAATTGTACATTTAGCCACCCTACGTCCGTCATCGCTTCTATTGTCTTCAAAAACATATTGTGTGCTTGTCATGATATGTATCAGACGTTTGTTTATTTATGTGTCTCATCTAAAATGCTGGCCAGCAAAATTTTGATCATTAAATTCAACGGCCAAATTGATCTAAATGTTAAAATAATTGTGAATAATAGTGAAGTTAATGTGGTTTTGTTTTCTCTTCATAAAGGAATTTGCATCAGTTCGATGTAAAGTGCGGAACACCATTAGAAAAAAAAACTTGTCGCTGAAGAATGATCAAAAAGTTGCTGGACGCAGTAGCTACAATTAATGCTTTGCAGGATATAGAATAAAAATTAGAGAAACTCCAAGAGCCGTCCATTTGAAATCTTCATCATCATCATTTCAACTAAAGGTTTTTTTTAACGAAACGGAAGTTCGCTCGCAGATTCGGATCGGAACATCTCATTCGTTTTCGCTAAAGCTCGTAGCCGTCATTAATCATGATTCCCATGAAGAATCGCCAAAAATAAAAAATTGGCAAGGGATGAAGAAACGCCGGCAAAAACAAAGAATGATAAATTTGTCTTTGTTGCGTTTCTTCACACTTTGGCGATTCTTCGTGGTGATTAAACAAATCCTTTGAAATTTATCCTTTTACGAAATTTATCTAAAAGGCGTTATTTGTTCGAAGCTAGTGAATCTATCCTTTTATAAAAGTTACGAAATGCTGCCTGGTTCGATCCTAAGGAAACTCTTATTTTACGTCAGGTAACGGCATCTTGTTCGATCCTAGGGAATTCATACTTTAACGAAAGATCCCGAGGACACTATCATTTTACGAAAGATAATATAGAGACATTTCAAAAACGTATTTTTACACTTTGGCGTTTCCTCACACTCTAGCGATTTTTCTCTTCTTCTCTTCACACTCTATCGATTTTTCTTGGCAATTCATCATTATGGTTGATTTGTTAAATCAACAAGAAAAATCGCCATAATGTGAAGTAAAACCAAGAAATATCGCCAAAGAGTAGAGAAACTCCAAGGATCATAGAGAATTGAAAATTTGTCTTTATGGCGTTTCTTCACACCTCTGAGACGTTTCTTGATGATTTAACAAATCAACTAAATATGATGAATTGTCAAGAAAAATCGCCAAAGTGTGAAGAAACTCCAAAATATGACAAATCGCCAAATAATACAATATTGTCGATTTTACTATAACTTTTATTTAGAAAAAGATTGTACGGGACAGTATGTACTGCATATCATATAATTCCTCTCTCTTGTGTTTATCTGTGTTCTACGAAGCCAAAATATAATTTCGGACTACAAGTACACCGTCTCGACTGCCCAGTAGTTATTTTCCTAAGTTCCTAATGAGTGCAAAAAGGCTATTTCAACATTAGTTAGGAAAGCATAATTTTTATGTGAATGTTTCTGAGGTTTTCCATCTTAATATTTTCATGAAGTTACAAATAATCCACAGAAAATTTTATTACCCTAGAACGAGGTCGGAAATACATCAAATAAATCAAATAGAAAACAGACTTGGAAATTGTTATTTTGTCTAAAAGTTGATATTAAAATTCTTTGGAAATCGTAAATCGCATACTTGCATGAGCAGGCATCTCAGGATTATAAATCAGGAGCTTTGAAGTTCGTCATATATTCATATTCTTATCTTATTCCTGACCAGATTCTGTTTTCATGATTGAGCTCAATCATGAGCTTCACTTATACAAAGAATTTATTTCCTATGCCAAATTGTAATTTGGCGAAAAAGAATGTTCCGAATCTGCGTTTCGTTTAAAAAAAACCTTTAGTTGAAATGATGATGATGAAGATTTCAAATGGACGGCTCTTGGTGTTTCTCTAATTTTGATTCTATATCCTGCAAAGCATTAATTGTAGCTACTGCGTCCAGCAACTTTTTGATCATTCTTCAGCGACAAGTTTTTTTTTTCTAATGGTGCTCCGCACTTTACATCGAACTGATGCAAATTCCTTTATGAAGAGAAAACAAAACCACATTAACTTCACTTTTATTCACAATTATTTTAACATTTAGATCAATTTGGCCGTTGAATTTAATGATCAAAATTTTGCTGGCCAGCATTTTAGATGAGACACATAAATAAACAAACGTCTGATACATATCATGACAAGCACACAATATGTTTTTGAAGACAATAGAAGCGATGACGGACGTAGGGTGGCTAAATGTACAATTATATTTTACGTTCTTTTGTATGTTGAGACGTACTGAACGCTTTCCTATATCGTTCACTGATACAAAACATCTTTTTTCAAACTCAAACGGTTTATATTGCATAAATTTACTCTTAATTTAGAAGCCTAATATAATAATTAAAAACCAAAAGAAAATGTAGCTAAAACCAAAATTTAATTAGCCACCCTATATCACATTTTGAAATCGTCACTGCAGCGCCGTCATTGTGACCGCTGAGTTAACTAAATTTAAATTTTTGGATTCCATTGTTGTGGGATAAAGTGTGGGTTAAATAAGATTAATACCTTTGGAAAACCCGAAAACTAAATTTCTTCGACTGTACTATTTTACATACCCGTAAAAACAATTATAAGAAATTTACCTAAAACAAAAATATTTTAAAGATTCCCCGCGAGGAGTTACATTTTCAAATAGTGGAGGAGAGTTATCAATGGACAAATGGCAAATTGAAATGCATTGTAAAGTGCCCGTTCGTTTGTTGCAATGAAAAGCACACAGTCTCGTACAAAGGCTACAAGCCCTCCTACAAACCGAAAAAAAAACAGCAAACGACCAATCCCACACACAGCCAAAATGGAGCCTCTGCACCCTAGAGAAGCACATTTCTCTACGACATGGTCAAGAAATTCCGACTGGCGCTGGAGAACCAAACAATGAAACTTCATCCGATTTAAACAACAACGAAAATCTGAATGAAGATTCGGCAAGTGTAATTGAAATCCACAACAGCGAAAATCTGAATGAAGATTCGGCAAGTGGAATTGAAATCGACATGACAGCAAACGCTGATCTTCCTCTTGCTCATATGGAGCACAACTCACGACGTTCGTCGAAAAAGCGGGCTCTTCTTAATATCACGCAACAACGTGTAAAACGCACACGATATCAAAAATAAAATCAAAAAGCAAACTTGTGTTTTGGAAAATTGCAAAACTCTTTCATCAGAATCAATATTTCCATAATTTTCAACTCAAGATTTTAGAGATTTTCAAAGGGGTAGTAAATGGTCACGCCAGAATCGGTCATTTTCTGTTATACCTCAAGATCTGAGGTTTTGATTCAAAAACCTAGGATTGTGCGTTATAACCGAAAATAACCGATTCTGGCGGGACTATGAAACATCAACTCGAAAACTGACAAACGGCCAGAAATTGTTCCAAAGAAAGTACCAGTATTTCATGAATTTTCACAAATTTCATGAATTTTCACAAATTTCATGAATTTTCACAAATTTCATGAATTTTCACAAATTTCATGAATTTTCACTAATTTCATGAATTTTCGTGAATTTTCTCAAATTTTCATAATTTTCTAGAATTTTCTCAAATTTTCACAATTTTCTTGAAATATTTTCGCGAATATAGGCACTGCATTCTACGGTATTGTTTTAACAGACTTCTTTTAACGCCTTAACTTATGTCGTCGATGAAAGTATTCCTTCTTTCTCAAGTGAATATTTCATGTAAATTCCTTGTAAGTGATACTTCGTTGTTTCCATCCACGATCCACTGAATACGTTTCTGTCTACTTTTGGTTTAAGTAGTTTGTCCACTCACACTGACAACGCCACTATTCCGAAAATAATCTCAACCGATTCCCTATGACTTCAATCTGCTTCGTTTTGATGCTATCTGTTTTGGCTTTCATTGTCACTGGTGTGTGATAAGATTGTTTTGAATTGGCGTGACTGTTACAGCGTATAATTGATAAACTGATCGGTTGATGAAATTCTATGGCAATTGCTCTTCCATTTTTATTGGTAAACAACGGAACTGGGTATTATAGACGGTAGTGATAATGGTTTTCATGGTGGGGATGGCCTTCTTTTATTGCTATATCAGATGAACTAAACGAGGAGATAATTTTGATGGAAACGTTTAGTCGTTGCCAAAGAGGATCATTAGCTATCGAGGGCTTCTAAAGGAGTTGTTAAAAATTTGCTAATCGAAATGTTACATCAAAACTCAGCTGAGTTTTTGAGGTTATGGGAAACTGTAACGATAATATCGGTGCGCAGGCAAATCGACAGCATTGCAGGAACTTTATGAGTAGGTTGAGAGCCTACACGCGATTAATGTGCTTCAACTAGATGAGTTGCTGCCTTAGAAAGTGTAAAAATATGAGGCTCTCGGTTCAAAACCTATTTCTTTTCATAACGCCTGAAAGACTGCTTCGAAACTCGCACAAGACCTTCAGAAATCTTTGTTGTAGAAGTGCAGAAAATGGTGTCGTTTACACATCTCGTGCAGTGCTAGAATGAGCAGAAGGATGATCAAATGAACATTTTCGTTAAGAAATCTAAAAACTTTTTATTTTAATCCAATTTACAATTCGTCGAAGTTTATGAAACAAGTTTCCAAATATGGCGCCACATCATTCTCAATGGAACCAATGTCGTCAAAGTTTTGCGAGAAACAGACATTCCCCGCACCGAAGAACGACATCAGACCCGGAAATCGGCGAAACACTTGCCTATCAACAGCATTTAACCGGTTCGAACCGACTCCCAAATAGTTCAGATTCTGAAACGTTGTTCCGAACAGATTTGAGTCAAGAACTGCAATCTGGTTTTCGACCAATTCCAACCTTTCGAGTAATGGCAAATTTGCGAAGGCTCCTTCCTCAATGACCTGAATGTTGTTCGTTCCCAAATTCAACGTTCGCAGACGCAACAGGTTTGTGAATGTTCCCGCTTCAATTCTTTCGAGTCGGTTAACACTCAAGTCCAATTCAACCACAAGTTCTTTACACTGAAACGTTCCCGGGTGGATCGTCGTTAAACCACCTTGATCGAACCTTACAAGCTCCAGTTGGTGTTGCTCGCGGAACAAATGACCATTAAGCTCTTGTAGAGGATTTCCGAAAATTATGATCTCACGTAGCTGTGTCAGTCCGGTAAAGGCATTCGGTTCGATCCGTTGAAGGCCAGACAGAATAATTGTGAGCTGCTCTAAGGAACGACATCCTCGGAAAGCTCCATCTTGTAAGACTTCCACCGAATTTAGGTTCGCTTGAAAACTCCTCATGCGTGGTCCACAGAACGGAATGTCGATTCGTTGCAGATAATTCGCGTTGCAGTAAAACCGTTCCAGATTCAAAAAAGTGGTAAAGATGTTCGATGGTATCACCTCTAGAATAGCTGTTGGTGAAACGAGGACTGTTTCTACATGTGCGTTCGATCTACCACCGACATGTTCACCCGATAGGTCAACAATGTCGGAAACGTTCGTAGCATTCACATACTCCAGATAGCAATGGTATCCGTAATATTCATCTTCCAGAAACATGCATTGTGCTGATGTTTCAACGAATACCGTGCCGACCACAACAGCAAATATAATAAGCCTAGGAAGCACATTGTTGGAATTAAATTTCAAATTGGTCCAGTCACTAAAGAAATCGTTTTCTCAATCTTACTCCACTAAGCGGCTGCCCATCGTTACCTAACACTTTAAACTACGTGCGATTTAACGTGTGAATCGTTTGCAGCTTCCACTTTTGTATATTCCTTCGAAATGATAAACTGAACTCGAATCAATGTCTGATAAGGGCTATCGAAACATGATAAACCAATTGAAAATTTCAAACCAAAAATCTGAGCTACCGGCAAATTTTATGATAATTCTGATGATAAGACCGTACTGTTGTTGCGGGGAAGGGATAGGTACTGATTAATTGACGCCGGAAAAAAATAATTTAAAGTTTCCGCTGTCTACTTAACTAGAGATCACTCAGTAGGAAATTTGGACCCATATGTCAAGTCCACGGCACAATATGATTAGGTGATGCATTACTACTCATTGTGCATGCTTCAGTATTTTGATCCATAGTGCTAACCCTTTTGTCATGGTATTGGGCACCTTTTATGACTAAGCCACATTGTATGTGTAAGTGACTCAGTGTTATAGTTGTAGGGATCAGTTTGTTCTGCAGGGATCAGTTACTTCTGCAGGGGGTAGGGTAGTCTCGCACACCACACAATTCATGGTGTGCGATCAGTTTGTTGTGTGTGGATCAGTTAATTTTGTACGGATCAATTAGTTTGGGATCAGTTAGTTCTGTAAAGATCCATTATCTCTGTTAGGATCAGTTAGTTCTGAAGGTATCAGTTACTTCTGAAGGTATCAGTTACTTCTGAAGGTATCAGTTACTTCCTTTGTGATCAGTTGCTTCTATAGAGATCAGTAAATGTCGTAGGCATCAGTTAGTTTCGTTGAGATAAGTTAGTTTTGTCGGGATCAGTTCCTTTTGTTGGGATCAGTTAGTTCTGTTGGATCCGATTGGTCAATTGAAATCAGTTAGTTCCACTGGGATCAGTTACTTCTTTTGGGATCAGTTAATCTTTTGGGATCAATATATTCTATCAGTATCAGTTGCTTCTATAGAAATCAATAACTTAACTGTCGCACTGGTCAGTTAGTCTTGTTGTGATCAGTTAGTTTTGTTGTGATCAGTTAGTTTTGTTGGGATCAGTTAGTTTTGTTGGGATCAGTTAGTTTTTTGGGATCAGTATGTTCTGCAGGGATCAGTTACTTCTGCAGCGATCAGTTTGTTGTGTGTGGATCAGTTAATTTTGTACGGATCAATTAGTTTGGGATCAGTTAGTTCCGTAAAGATCCATTATCTCTGTTAGGATGAGTTAGTTCTGAAGGTATCAGTTACTTCTGAAGGTATCAATTACTTCCTTTGTGATGGGGTAGGGTAATCTCGCACACCACACAAATTCATGGTGTGCGAGATTCACATCTAAGTGGTGAATCTCGCACAGTCATGACTTTTCGTTACATGTCGTAAAAGGACGCATACTATGATCGGGTGTGCGAGATTCCCCGACACCTTTGTGATCAGTTGCTTCTGTTGAGATCAGTTAGTTTCGTTGAAATAAGTTAGTTCTGTTGGAATCAGTTAGTTCTGTTGGAATCAGTTAGTTCTGTTGGATTCGATTGGTCAATTGAAATCAGTTAGTTCTATTGGGATCAGTCATTTCTTTTGGGATCAGTTAATCTTTTGGGATCAATTTATTCTTTCGGTATCAGTTGCTCCTATAGAAATCAATAACTTAACTGTCGCACGGGTCAGTTAGTTTTGTTGGGATCAGTTAGTTTTGTTGGGATCAGTTAGTTTTGTTGGGATCAGTTATTTTTGTTGGGATCAGTTAATTCTGCAGGGATCAGTTACTGCTGCAAGGATCAGTTTTTTTTGATCAGTTAGTTTACTAGATATACAGTACTCTAATGCAGATGGTCTTGGTATTTATTGTGTTCCCGAAATTTTCATCTATTATTACAGAAGAATCTCAAGTCATTGACACTTCGGGCTCGTTTCGATTTCCATTGATCGATTCAACATTTTCGTTAAGAAATCTAAAAACTTTTTATTTTGTGGTAACTCGTTCCCCATAATTTTAATCCAATTTACAATTCGTCGAAGTTTGTGAAACAAGTTTCCAAATACGGCGCAACATCATTCTCAATGGAACCAATGTCGTCAAAGTTTTGCGAGAAACAGACATTCCCCGCACCGAAGAACGACATCAGACCCGGAAACCGGCGAAACACTTGCCTATCAACAGCATTTATCCGGTTCGAACCGACTCCCAAATAGTTCAGATTCTGAAACGTTGTTCCGAACAGATTCGAGTCAAGAACTGCAATCTGATTTTCGACCAATTCCAACCTTTCGAGCAATGGGAGATTTGCGAAGGCTCCTTCTTCAATGACCTGAATGTTGTTCCTACCCAAATTCAACGTTCGCAAACGCAACAGGTTCGTGAATGTTCCCGTTTCAATTCTCTCGAGTCTGTTAAGACTCAAATCCAATTGCGACATAAATTCTTTGCACTGAAACGTTCCCGGGTGGATCGACGTCAACTCACCTTGATCAAACCTTACCAGCTGCAATTGGGGTAGCTGGCGAAATAGATGGCCATGAAGTTCTACGAGAGGATTTTCGTACAGCAGAAGGTCACGGAGTTGGTTCAGTTCGGCAAAGGCATTTTCTTCAATGCGTTGAATATCGGACATAATAATTGTGATCTGTTCTAAGGAACGACATCCACGGAATGCTCCGTTTTGTAAAACCTCTACTTGATTCGTATTCGCTTGGAACGTCCTCATGCGCGGTCCACAAAACGGAAGATCGATTCGTCGCAGAAAATTTGCGTTGCAGAAAAACGTTTCCAAATTGATGAACGTCGCAAAGATGTTCATTGGTATCTCCTCTAGTCGAGCCGTTGGTGAAACTATAACCGTTTCTACATGCACGTCAGACCTACCATCGACATGTTCACCCGACAGATCAACCATGTCGGAGACGTCAGTAGCATTGACATGTTCCAGAAAGCAGTGGTATCCGTAATAGTCATCTTCGAGAAACCTACACGTGGCCGAAGCTGTGCCCAGAACAGCAACAAATATAACTAGCCTACGAAGCGCATGGAGATTGAATTTAATTTCACTAGAACAACGTTTCCTTTGATCTTACTCTACTAAACGACTGCCCATCGTTAGGTGACACTTCAAGGTATACGGTGCGAATTAACGTGCGGATCTTTTGCAGTTTCAAGTTTTGTAATCGTCTTATTGCTTTGAATTGATAAGTGCATTCAAATCCGTTCGGTTTCTGATAAGAGCAATCGAAAATTGATAAGTTAACTGAAGAGAGGCCAACCTACATTTGTGCTACCGGCCAAGTGAATAGTGTGATAATGAGAACAATAAGTTGCTGCGAGGAAGGAAAAGGCAGGCAAAAAAATATGTTAGAGCTTACAGGGTTTAATAAGTTCTCGAAGAAAGTCTTAGATCTCCACTGACACACTAGGTTCCAGCATGGGCCGTTTCGTTCTCTTAGTTTCCTAGAATTCAATTGACTAGGGATGACTTTGTGCGAAGCCTGATTCCCTTAAAATGCGAAAATAGTAGATTATGCACCTCTGTCCATAATGTTTATTTTGACGACCTGGAAGCCAGTTACCAAGCCGAAGCAATGCCACTAATCCGAATCGTCAAAATAATCATTTTGGAGATAGGAACATGACTGTCTCATCTGCCGAGAACAGATCTGTCGAGATAAACAGTTTTGCACTTACTAAGGGGATAAATGTGAGATTATCCTGGGAAGATATAGATTCTTCATGATGCATGCGTCGAAAGCCGTCCTTTTCATGTTTTAGTCATTTCCTGTGACGCTCTCATCATGGAAAATCGGTTACATAACTTGGTATAAAGAGGTGTAAAATCTCGTTTTCGTGTGTTTATTGACCACGGCCTCGCCTCGGATCAACAAAACTCACACGTAAGACTCTACTTTTCATCTTTTTATCACTTGTCATGTGCCTTGGATTCGAATTTCACCTTCGTGATTGTCACCTCCTTCAGTTGTCTTGTTTTTTATGTATCACTACCCAGCTAGATGATGTCCGGTCACTGCTGCCGGTTCGGTTTAATGTTTACATTACCTCCAGTGCTAATCAGTGCTCATTTTTGAGATTTTTTACGGAATTAAAATATTTAAAGAAGACTACGGTGCTAACAAAGATCGCTTCGCTCGTCTCTAAAGGGTACGATCATGCGAAAAAAGTGATGGAAATTCACCTGACTGCAAGAATGCGATTTTATTCAACGCTACTTGGTTACCTGACCTAATCAAATATGAAGCAAAAATTAGGTCGGGAACGGCTTCCAATAAACGAAGATTGGCTCGCCTGGTATGCGTTTCCTAGGATGGTGGAAGCGCGGAGTTTCTTTGGGTTTTGATTTTTTTTTGTGTGCTGATATCAAGGTTCTGAAAGAATAGGTTAAGACACTTTCGAGTTGTTCACAAAGGCAGAGGCATCCAAATTTTCCTGTGGCGCCAACTAGGTTTGTGAAACCTTACATGGCGAATTCAACTGAACAATAAAAATTGTTTTCCAGTTGACCTTTCACACAATATCTGTAATTTGATGACACCCGTTTTAGTGAGTGTCTTAACATGTTCTTTCAAAACTTTGGCCAATATTGTAATGTCAAATACTGTCCAAGGTCTTCACTTTGTGCAAGGTGAACTTTTCCACCAAGTAATCTTCGTAACCTTCCTATAATAGAATTTGACAACAGCACATTCTGTCAACGTGTGTCGATCCATTTGTCAAACGCACACTGCATGAACGAATTCCTTAATCTATTTCAAACGGGCTAAGTTTGTTCATCCATAGATATTGAGTAAAGTCTAAAGATCGGAACAGATCACTTTTATCTGATCTGAATCTGAAAAAAGACAATCTGAAATTTTCAGATTCAGTTCAGATTGATTTCAATTTGATCTGATCTGATTTGAAAATTTCAGATAGTCTTTTTTCAGATTCAGATCAGATCAGATTTTTTTTCAGATCGATTTCAGATTTGATCATTAAAACGTGTTCTGAGTTAATTTTACTGATTGAATATCACCGGATTCAGAGTTAAGAAATTCGAAGTAACTTTATTTCTTGTCTGTACACTTTATTTGTATTTCGCAATGTTTTAGACAAAAAGTTATAAAATGTTCCTAGCTAAATAAAAGCGAATTCAGGAGTATGATTTTAAGGGAATTTCCTGAATTATTTTCGTCAATCTACATGGGCTCTCTCAGTTTTCACGAAATGTTTCGACTGATAATTGTTTGCGAGTTCATAAGAAAACTTTTTTGTTCTGGCACTTCATAAATTTTAATGGTAAAATATTTCGCAGAAATAAGTTTTCTCCATACATTTTCAAAGAGCGCTAGAAAATTTAAAAAAAAAATTGTTGCGTACCGTTTGGTTTTTATTTTTCATCGACGAGGAACATTATTTTAAGCAAAAAATTGTTCCACGGTATGCCTCAAAACATTTTTTTTTTGATCGTTAGTATCAAACACCAAATTGCTTAAAAAATGTTCACTAAGTCAGGAATATAAAAAAACCAAAAAGTTTTGAGGCATACAGTGCAACAAGTTTTTGCTTAGAACATTAGTTCCTCGTCATTTTCATTTTCTGACGCTCCTTGAAAATGTATGGAGGAAACTTATGTTTGTCCAGTATTATAAAAATTTACCGTTAAATTTATGAAGTGAAAGAACAAAATCATTTTCTTATGAACTCACAAACAATTATCCGTCGAAACATTTCGTGTGCATCAACTTTTTATTTAGATTTCATTCAAGCTCACCGTGTGAGCACACATGTCGTACGGACGAGAATCATCAAATGCGGTAACTTTTTAAATAATAGTGATTTTAGAGGGATTTGAAATAATGGTAATACTCGTAGTTAGCGGAAGTGTGGAAAATAAATATAATTCTTAATGCAAACCCGACTAGGAATTTCAATAATATTTTGTGATATTAGTGTCTTGTTTCGATGAAGTTTTTGAGGATTTTTATTTGTAGAAAAAGTATCAACACAATTCAGATGGCTTTCAGTTATCTGAAAAAAAGTTTCAGATTTCAGATCAACTCAGATTCATATCGAATCTGATCTGAAATTTTCAGATTAGTGATTTTCAGATTCAGATCAGATTTGATCTGAAAATTTTCAGATCAATCTGAAAATAATTCAGATCAATCTGATCTGTTCCGAGCTTTAGTAAAGTCAGCTGGCACGGTTTTCCAACTACGGACACAACAAACAAAAAACCATAAAATTTGGGATTCTCTTCGCTTTTATTTCCCTTTTCAGTTATCAAAATTAGCAATCTTCTCCATCCTTGTGATTCTCACACATTATTTTACCATCATCTCTCGCTCTCGTAGATTTCCGGGTCAGCTGTAACAAAATAACTTTAAATTGCGGAGCAAAATCATTTCATTAGGGGACCATCATATAGAGGGTAGTGGAGCAGCACAAAACATGTTTTCAGCCATTCTGCTCATTCATTCGAGTAACACAGAGTCATCTGAAAAATTACAGTCACTCAGACAACACTGAATGTGGTCGGCAAAATTGACCTCAGTTGCCCGTTACATCTTGTTCAACATTTAGGCGATTCAGAAAAGTCGAAAAGAAATTCAGACTGTCATAGTGCGGTAGATCTCCTATCCAGTTGTCCTGTTATATACACTTTTTGTCAAGATTTTCCCGTGTAAAACGACAAGATTCATTCAGATCCACTTCCATTTTCCTTCTCATCCTCGCCTTCTTCAGTCTATCTCGATTAAAATTAAGAATGGGACAAAGTTGACCTTCACGGATACTAATGACTCGTCTTCAACACAAAATCGAGAAATGTTTGCAAATTTTGTCTCTACTTGTCAAGAAAGACAAACAGACTTTTCGACTAATTATCGCTTTCCAGCGGTCGATAATTGCACTGAAAAATCGACGACACGAGGAACGACGACATTCTGAAGAAATGGAGAGTTCCTGAAGATGCAGTGAGTAGTAGCCGATTTTTAATGAACTCATCTTTTCTTTCGCCTTTTTAACATTTCGTACAAGGAACATTCCCTTCTACAAACTGTTTAAAAACGGCTCTTTCATGAAGAAAAGGTGAGTTATTGAAGATTCGGCGACTACTCACCTCGTTTCTTTAGGAACTCGCCCTTTCTAGAGAATGTCGTCGATTTTTCAGTGCAATCTGTCGATGTGTCATTGCCCTTCAAAGGAAATGCATTATTGATAATCTAAATTACCGTTGTACGAGCGAAAACGAAAACGAAATATTGAAGCAAATCGAAGATGTCGAAAGTCTTCGAAGTTACAAGCATATAGGACGAGAGCCTGCTTGCGCGTCAGTTCTAAGGCATATCATCGCACGACATGAGGCAGAAAGGTTTTTTTTTCTGCGACTTTTGCTTTCACAATTCGAGCAGCACTTCTGTCATTTGGCCAAAAAAAATTGTCTCTCTCCTACCCCAACAGTGCCCAAACAAACATCTTTCGTCACTTTTATGATGAGAGAGAAGGAATGAGGATGCGGATGTGTCAACATTTACGTGAAAATATTCATTATTCAATGACAAGCGCCCTAAATAAAGTTGTAATTAGTCGGCAATTTCGCTCTGATCATAACAGTCTATATAGTGTTTTAAAAAAATGTCAAAAAAAGTGTTCACCAATCGAGTTCAGTTAAATTAACTGGTTTGTTCCTTGTTAACTGGACTTTTATATACAAATTTTGACGTATCACCCATCGAAACCAATAAAGCAACTGGTCATTCTTCTCTTTTTTACGCTCTTTGAACATTGTATGCAAAGTTAACTGAGAGTGGTAATTGAGCAAGCTTTAAGGGCAATGTCAAAAGAAAATTCGCTAAATCTGGCCCTGCCCCCAAACCTGAACCAAAGAAATATATTTTTTTTTAATTTCTCTCATTTAACATTCTATACAGTCTTAACGGAGAGCGAGGTTAAATTAAATTTAACTGATCTCGAGGGCAATGTCAAACATTTACGAAATAAATCGAAATTCAAAGTTAGAATTTTCGGAGCACGGATTTTGTGTTCCTTCTGTTAAAATAAACTGGTCTTAGGTTCTCTCGCCCTAAGAGAAAATGAGAGAAGTAACACAAAATTCGTACTCCGAAAATTCGAACTTTGAATTTCGATTTATTTTCTTTTGTAATTTTTTGTCCTGTAGGCCAGTTACGTTCAACTGGGCCCAGAGAAATGATTAGTTGGTACGCCTGTGGTGAGATAGAAGGAGCATGTCGAAAAAATTGGCGCCTTTCTTGAGAGAATTCGTATGTAATTCTCTCCCATACCGTACACAATTTTTAACCTCAGATTCCTTCTATCTCGCCACAGGCATACCAACTTATCATTTCTCTGACTGGGCCGAAATCACTATTCGTTAACACTGTTATAGACTATTATGATTTACAGCGCTACCGTACAACGCATAAAAACCTTAAGCTGCAATCGCAGTTCACCGTTTTGGGTCCCCGTTTAGACAATGCGCATGCGCAGAGAGAGACAGAATTCTCCCTATGCGCCGGATTTTCTAAACGGAGACCCTAAACGGTGAACTGCGTTTGGGCCTTTAGAGAGTCGAATTTGTGAGAGAATTTCATATATTTCTCTCACAAAGTCGTCTCTCTAAGGTTTTTATGCGTTCTACGGTAGTTGCGAATACACCGAAGACCAGTTTATTTTAACCTGTTTCGGGGTGCTTGTCATTGAATATTTTCCGATAAATTTTGACGCATATCCTTCAAGACAAGTTAAAACCACAACTGGTCCAAATCATATTTTCTTCTCTCTCATCATATCAGACTATATTTAGTGTAACAGTATGGCATGGGAGTCAAAGCGTGGCCTAATTCGGTACCAATCTGCACGCATTAATTTCAATTTCCTCTTCGGTTCCACATTCACAAGACCTTTACCATCTAAACCGCTGACCACTTCCTAGTTCAATTTCCAATTGTTGAACCACCTCCAACCGACGGATGTCAATGCCAAACCGAGCCAGCTATAATCAAATCTGTGTTAAACGCAAGCCGTTTTGCTACTCACCACATCCACCATTCATTGCCATCTAATTCGGTTGAAAAAACGGAATGATTCTGAAAAGGAATTGGAAACGATTTACATTTCAGATGTCTGAAAATCAATCAGCAAAATGATCACTCACCTTCACCTAGAATGAAAATACGAAAGTCCGTGAGTTCAATCGATGTCGCTGATGAAATTGGAAAAAATAAATATTTTTTTTTAACGAAAATCAACCCACAATTCCATTTTGGTTGAATGATTCGTTGAATTTAAAAACCACACGAGGGTTGCAAGAGTAGGAGGAAGCGATTCACTTGTTATTTTTCATTGGAATATAAAAGTTCAACGAAGTAAATCTGGTACTTCGAACAAAACGACAAAAATTTTTAGTGTCTCTCTTCGCCGCAATTGAAACAGATTCTTTTCACATCACCTGATAGAGTTCGTTTTCAAATAATTTTATTTTAAGTCCAACAAATAAAACTCGAGTCCTTTTGCATTTACTTGATTCAAAAAGAAATTATTTTTTTCCTTAAATTTTATTTTTCATCTCAATTTTACCTCGAAGAAATCACTTTGCTTCGCTTTAATTATTTTTTATTAATTTTAGATTTTTGCACTTATAGAGAAGGATCAATCAATCAATCAATTCATTTTACATATTTTGTTGTTGTTTAAAAAGTTCATCTTGCTCTTCGTTTACTTTTACAAAATTCGATCTCATTCAAATGGTTTAACTATAAATCAATCAATTTAATAAAAAAAAAATGTTGCAATCACAATCACTATAAACACAATCGACAAAATCCAATAAATCTTTTCTCTCTCTTCTTCTTCTTCCTTTGCATTAAAATTTTGACCAAAAACTTTTCATTTTATTCAAGATCCGATTTTTCTTTTACCTTCCCATTGACGGATTTATTCGAAATTCGAAAATGATCAAAAACAAACAAACAAAACAAAAAAATTTCTGAATTAAAAAATCCCAAAATTTTCTCTCAAAATTCTGTTTCAAATGGTCGCACAATACTCTTTTTCAAAGTAAAATCGAAATTAATTTCTTTCTCTCTCTTAACACGGTCGCGTTCTCATCAAAATTTTTCTCTTTCTCTCTTTTGTCGTTTTGTATGAATTTGTAAAATATTGTGTTGGGGAGATCAATGTTTGACCAATCGTTTCGTGACCGATTCAACGACGTAGCTCCAATGCGGTCATCGGCGACTATTCCTGTACGAGCTGCGACTCCGGTCACGATAGTCTCGTTCGCGACCGCCTCTAGACCGTTGTTCTCGGTCATTGTTCCGTTCGTGTGACGTTGTTCCTTGTGCACTGCTGTTGCCACCGCGACTCTGATGATAATCCCTAGCCGATGGATGGTGATACGACGACGACGAACTTTTCGACGGTGCACTGACCATCGGCGGACGCCCCGACGTTTTCCACAGGAATTCTTCCACCGATCGATCGTACGATCGCTTGTCGTAATTCGGAGGTCCGGTGCGACCGATTGGCGGTGTGGGCATGTGATCGCCGTGATAGTCGGGAATGGCGAGTCCGTCGTAGTATCGTGCTGGCAG
The DNA here is from genome assembly GCF_014529535.1 of Bradysia coprophila. Taxonomy (NCBI): domain Eukaryota; kingdom Metazoa; phylum Arthropoda; class Insecta; order Diptera; family Sciaridae; genus Bradysia; species Bradysia coprophila. Next base: position 1,411,481 of record NW_023503496.1, on the reverse strand, counting down.
TTCGTACGGTGATGGAAGCAGTGTTCCGTAGCCTGGTGGTGGAGCGTACGGCATCGGTGGTAATTGATGTTGCATGGTGCGCATATAGTCGGCAACATACGCTTCGGCAGCTGCTGCAGTTGAGCTGAAGCGATCGTAGTGATGACCGCTACGGTCTCGGCCTAAATACGGTGAACCGGATCGTTTGTAGCTAGCAACGCTGTTCAGTTTGCTGCGACTCGTCAAAAATAGTTTCTTACGGCCACGTACCGCTGTATGATTGTTGGTGACTCGGCCTCGTGTTGGACGCGTTGGTCCTTTGTAGGCAGGAACTCGTCCACCTTTTTCGCGTAGGATGCGTGCAGCTTCTTTTGATTTCTTCAAAATCGGTGTCAAATCAATACTTTCGTCTTCGGGAAAGAGCCGGCACAGCTCGGCACCAACCTAATTATTTGTTAGGAAGTTGAACGTTAAGCGATTTTGTAATGGACAGTCAGTGGAGAAGACGAGTTCGGAAATTGTTATTGTCACAGACTGAGTGATTTTCTGAGACATTCGTGGATAATCAGACTATTGACGGCAGGCTATTTTTTATGGATATGGGTGATACGTTTTGACTGACTAGATTGTCTGCCATGTGGATACAAAAGTGCTTGACCAAATGTTCCTTGTATTTGAAAGGGCGAAGTTTCAAATTCAAATTATATTTTAAACGAACAGCTGTTTTCGAAAGTAAGTTTTTTTTGTGACATATCGGTTGGGATAACAGTGAAGTATCGACAATGTCAAATCGTCAAGATTTTTTTTTGTCGATTTGTCACATTTTGGCGTTTCTTCACACTCTGGCAATTTTTGGTTGATTTGTTAAATCACCAAGAAAAATCCTCAGAATGGCTAGAATTTATCGAGTATGATTTCCACTCAACAAAAAATATTCCGTGAGAGAGCGAGCTGTCAAGTAAACAAAGAAAAAATTAAAAAAATTCAATTTTGTCTCTCTAACGGAACACCTCTTTGTTGAGTGGAAACCATACTTTAGAGTAGATTTAAATCGATAAAATTTGCCGAATGTGTCGACGTTCGAGTGAATTCGTCCTAACTTCGAAACTTGCAACTATCGGTTGAATGGAGTTATCGGTAATACGGAATCGACGTGACGTTCTTGTAACTTTTTTTTAACGAACACAAAAAGGAACATTGACTCCTAGACTTTAATCATTCCGACGGAAAGGTCGCCTGAGACGTTTTTCACCAGAAAACTGAAAGTGAAGTCGTCACGACTTTAACTTAAATCATGCTTTTGTCAATCCATATTACTGTGTTCTATGCAACTTCGTAGAACAGTTATTCTTACACTCTTGGCTTCCTTCTGCCGCAACTGGACAGTTGCTATCAACAGCATAGCGTTCACATTTACACCCCCTTCTCCACTGATTGTTAACGAAATTGTAATCTTAGCTGAACTGGCTTACCTTTTGCTCGATCTCCTGACCGTCACGTCCAATCTTTACCGGTTTACCCTCGTTCCACGGATTGTACAAATGTCCCGTGCAATTGAACGACAATTCTTTTTTGCACACCCAATCCACCTCAATCACACCGCCCAACGCTTTCGCAGTCAAACCATGCGGCAGCACCCACGACACCGTCGGCACGTCTCGTCTCGATTCACCGACCATCCGAGCGAAGCCAGCAAATTTGCCACTTTCTTTCACCGAAAATATCAAAATCACATTGCGACCCTCACGGAATGCCTGATTCAAATTCGCTTCGTTCTGTGGCAATGTCGACCAGACACCTTTGCTCTTGGACAGTGTCACATTTTCGGCATTGTTCGATTTGATCACAAAGAACCGAGTCTCACGGAACAGATAGTTCAACTTGGTCATGTAGTCGTACGCGGACTTGGAACTGGACTTTTGTGCGGCTGTTGACTGTTTCTTGTGGACAGCAACTGGACTTTTCGATTTCCGTTTGTCGAACGAACGTTCGCGATTTAGGTGCGAACGACGTATTTTCGGACTTATCGACGATTCACTGTCAACTGAACTGATGCTGGGATTTGTGTCCGAACTGCTTGAGCTACCACCAGACGCTTCGCTGCGCGTATCAAATGAGTCCTCTTCCGGCAGACCAGCAGTCATTTCTGCATCAATTTCGGCCTCATCAAGACCAAGATTGACGGCATCCATATCGGCCATTTGTAAATGTTAAACGAACAAGCACCAAAAAGGCTCACGAATTTTTCTGTTTTCTTGGACCGGACGCACTTAGTTTGGTCGATTACATAGATATTCGAGTTCTGTATATTTGGCCGATCAACACAGGGACTTTGTTTACCGGTTACTTGCGGGTATTGCAACAATTTGGTCAAAATATCAAATCGAATCCGATTTACTATACGGCGTTTACAGCACTTTGTTATAATGGCTTACGTCAAAAACAAAATCATTGCACCACATCACTATACGACTATTACTCTCACTACCGAAGCGGATGACACTTCTACCGCTTCAACCGCTGGATGTAGTGGTATACCAAATTTTAGAAATTTTTGTTTTGCTATGTTGCATTTTCTTGTATAAACTGTTTATCAACAGTGTTGCGCTCTCTTCGAATACAGCGGTACGGTATACGAGGCATACGCTTTTTGACGCGGCTAATTTTCAAAAGCTAGTTTTGAGAAAATATCATGTTTCATGTAAATCGTCGACCTAAAATTAGTGTTAATGCCACTAGAGACTACTCAATAAATCGGGTTGACAAACGGTGTTTGAAAAGTCATTATTACAGGGATGGCAGCCGAGTTGACATTCACCGCATTCACCTCAAAAAATCGCAGTGTTGTCAACAAGATAAAGATCTAATTTTGCAACATTTTTTGCTTCGCCAATCGTATACGACCGTATAGTTACCCAGCCAAAGTATATAAACACTGAAGGTAATGCAGACCCTCAGCGGATCAGACAAATTACGGATCCAAACGATCCAAACTTTCAGGTGAATTCATTTTCGTATGCTATCTAACGTGTCTAACTTAGACTTGTGCAACATGACGGCCCTAAATTCCAAGGCTGTATACTTTGGGGAGGTCATGCAGATGCAGATACAGATACGCGGGTTACACACCACGTTTCATACAAAAAATTCTCCACGCCATACAAATTCAATTTTGGTGAATTTGATTGTATGGAAAAGGTGTGTAATAAAATGGCGATCTGTGTGACCTCCCCAAAGTATACATAAATACAACTTGACGCAAAATAATATAGTATGTGTGCAAGATATCGTCGCGACATCCTTCCAATTCACCACTAGATGCAACTTGACGAACTTGACGCATACGAATTCAATACGTGTGCAACATGACGGAGCTAAAATTCACCTGAAAGTTTGGATCCGTGTGTAACTGTGGATTTGCATTACCTTCAGTGTTTATATACTTTGTAGTTACCAAGGAATATTTTCCTTTCTACATTGGAATTATAATAGAATAAATTGGGTCGATTGGGTCGCTTATGACAAGGCTGTATACTTTGAGGAGGTCACGCAGACCGCCATTTTATTAGATACGCGGGAACACACCACTTCTGATGATTTAACATGTAAAAAAATTCACCACATCATCAAGACGACGAGAATCATCAGAGTAGGTGAATTTTTGTATGAAATCGGCCATTTTATCATCAACTGTGGTGTGTAACCCGCGTATCTGTATCTGCGTGACCTCCCCAAAGTATACAGCCTTGGCTTATTGACTCGTATTTCGTAATAAAATGAATTACGAGCTCTTTTTCCCAGTTCTTATTTAAACTTATAAACGGACAATTACGTTTACTACGTTGTGAAAATCAAGGCCGTATACTTTGGGGAGGTCACGCAGATCGCCATTTAATTAGATACGCAGTAATACACCTTTTCCATACAATTAAATTCACCAAAATTGAATTTGTGTGGCGTGGTGAATTTTTTGTATGAAACGTGGTGTGTAACCCGCGTATCTGCATCTGCGTGACCTCCCCAAAATATACAGCCTTGGTGAAAATGCTAAAATTTTCATGCTCAAGTTTTAATGTCTTAGGACGGGTTTTGGTTAATGGTCCCCAACAAAGTTAAATTTCAACATTCTGAATCAATAATATTATTTATGCAACAATCAGTATTATGCATCACAAATACGAGTTATTTCGAGACAACAAGAAAAACAGAAAAAATAGTTACTCATCCTCATTTGAATGATGAGTCATTCATACATGCTTGCGGGTCGAAAATCATTCTTTTAATCAAATTTCATGAATTTTCGACGCCTAGAGCATGGACAACCCATTACAAGACCCTCGATCAAAGTTTAAAAGTCCCGTTTTCGTGTGTTTATTGACCTCGGTTTCGCCTCGGATCAACGAAATTCACACAAAAATTTCGAATTTTATCAGCTCAAAGTTAAGGTGGCCTACATCGCATACATCGCACGCTGGAGCGCATAGAAAATTTTTTCGATTCAATAAATTGTATACCCTAAGAGTAATTATACCTAGAGAGGAAATTTCGAACAAACTTACGTAAAATATGTGGTCCCAACATAAAATACGAAATGTTTATTGGTATGTGTGTTTGCCCTGTTAATTAAGAGGGCAAATTGAAATATCAATAGCGAAAAAACGTCAAAGCATACATGTGTTGGTGTAAAATTATACGAAATGTGTATCTTATACAAACTGATGTTGGGACCACATTTCGTCGTACAAATTTCCTCTCTAGGTATAATTACTCTAAGTGTATACCAATCAACTGAGACCGGTAACTAAATGGAATGGGATATAAATAACTAAAATATCGATTGTTTAATTGACTGTTCGTGCTATGCTATTTATTAAAAATTTAAATTCCTCTTTTCGTTCTGTAGTGAACAACAATTTAAACTACTAACTGACCCTGACCCTACCCTACACACAACCAAGGTTCTGAAAGAACTTGATTGACGAAACCAGAAATTTCCTTAAAGAGCACTGTTTCGGCCCGCTAGTTTCAACGATCTCACAGTTCAACTCTATAATTGCAAAAAGATTTGTAGAGTGAAACAACGCACTTCAAGCAAAAGTTATAATTTAAATAAGGTACTGAAACTTGACAGTGCTCCATACAAAATTTTACACTGTAAAAAGAGTGTGGATAAAATTTCATACAAAAAGTACTCTATTTGACAGCTGTTATTAATAACAAACTGTTCCGAGGCCTTCGTCAGGGACGTTGAACGAACTGATCGTTAAAACCGTATGCCTTTTTCTGTTATGGCAACCCTCAATTTGATTCATAAAATCAGATGAACTGTCACTTTCGCTTCCGGCAAAATTGAAATTTTCCAATTTTTCCAACGTATCGTTCCAGTGACTTTTTAATGCAGCAATTCAGCAGGGCGTACATGTCGTTCGAAACTTTAAGAATTCGTAACTGGACAGTTGTTATGGGATTTTATAAACGCAACTGTCAAGTTACAAATATTTGGAGCTATACGCAAATAAGAGAATCTGCGCCAAGCACAACAAGATTTTGATGAAAACAATAGGGATAAACCATTATTGTTCGTAAAGTTGGTACGTATGGCAATTACATGAATTTTTGACATTTCTTCAATGGTTTACCTCTAGTGTAAATATTGTGATGAAGCGTTACACAACATTGCCTCTACAACCGACTGCCGGTGAAACGAAATTCTGATACATTGTTTCACACGAGCTGAAAATTTGGACAGATGACCCATACACTTTCTGCAACGCACTTCAAGCATGAGGGGTACTATTAATAGAGTACTGAAACGGTACAGTGTATCGAGAAACTTTGGCACTGTAAAAAAATCTGCAATTTTTTTCATACAAATTAGTAGTCTATTTGACAGCTGTCATTCGAAGCACTTTTGCTTGAAGTGCGTTGTTTTCTGTAAAAATTTAATTCACGCCGTAAGTGAGCCTAAAATTTGAATTTTAAGTGAACGATTCGATGAAAAAGGGAACCGAAAAATACATTTCAACGCTTCATTGTATGAAAATGACGCTACGTTAGAAAGACTTCCGCACTTTCCATTTTGAATTTCGATCGCACTTACGGCGTGAATTTCGTGATGCAGCAAAATACCACCATTTTGGGACTATTGAAACGTTTATTGACAATTTAATACTGTGTAATATGAAACAATAAAAAAATATTTAGAGTCAGCCCAGCCATTTCGCTGCTACCATTTTCGTATTATAGCCTCATGTAACCATCTAACATTTCTGTTCGCAAAGAAACATTTCAATTGTCAATGGCACTCCACTCAAGTCTATCATTTTGCTTGTGCGTTACTGAAAAACCGCTGGAATCTCTTAATTGCCACTCATTTGTGGCTGGCGAGTATTCCGCTGCGACCATGCCACAGTATGGGACTTTTTGTAGCACACTGAAGAGTTCACCTTTTGTCCTTGGTTCTTTACCGACCAGTAAACGAGTACACGTTTCCGGCGTACATGAATGGCCGACCATTAGGGCATTACCTGACGCTGAAATGATGAGAAAATAGAGACCGAACATTCAACACGATTGGCTAAAAACTGACAGTGTAACAAGTGTATTAATGTGTGTACACTGTCAAGTTTCGGTACTAAGGTCAGAGAAATGATAACAGATGACACTACGCCGGCCCAGCGCCATCTGTTATCATTTCTCTAAATATAAAATAAATAAAATCCACATAACTGTTTGGAACGCGACCTACCGTGCGATTTGAGAAACTGTTCAACTACAGAATGGTTTCGTCGGTAAAACTCCTCACAATTTTCATTGGTCAAATCGAGTAGCTCTTTTTTTGACATCATCGGTTCGTACTCCATGTCGATGTTAAAGTTATCGGCATACAATTCGTCTTTTGTGCACCATTCCGGCTTATTGTCTCGATAAAATAGCATCCACTCGAACAGAGCGAATTCAATTCGAATTTTAACGTGAGTCATACCTAGACCTGCAATCGAAATGTTATGTCATTGAAATAATCCCTAATGCTTACGCATCATTCATAACGTGCGTCACGCGACTATTTCTTTCTATCACATTTTCAGCCATATCTTGCATCTATTTCGCTCGCGTGACTAACTTTACGAACGATCAAACGTAATAACTCCGAGATTCCTTAACTTCTAATATTCCGTGGCACGTCTGAACACATCGGTAAGACGGTGAACAGTATGCATACGAAATCACAGCTCCAGCCTCTTTCATCGCATCGCCAGTCAGTCTCGCTTGACACCGCCCAATGTTGGTAATTGGTGAGTCCAGTAGCCATGCCGACGGACTGTTAATTCGGACTGGCAAATGTTTCGGCATATTCGAATCTTTACGCACATATTGTCCCGATTCGTCGAAACAGGGCGGTATCCATTCGCCGAACACAAAGTCTACACGCTCGGCATGGCGAACTACGTATATTCGGCGATTTGTGTCATTTGCTCCGTTACTAACGGTTGACTTTGATAGATTGTACGACGCGTTTTTTGTCGGATCAGGTAGATGTACGGTCTGCTGATGAAGGCTCATGTTGGCATCTATTTTGAGGAATGCAAGGGATTAATGAAATTTTCTGGGTGCATGAGATTATAGAGGCATGACATATAAGTAGTGATCGTAGTACAAAGTATATAAACACTGAACGTAATGCGGATCACACAAATTCCGTGACCCTACATTCATGGTGAATTTGAGTGCATCTATTTCTCCCTTAGTATTGCACTAACGATTGATGGAATTTGATGAATATTGCTAACGCACTTCAAGCTTGAGTGGTACTCCAAATAAGGTTCTGAAACTTGACAGTGTATCACAACACTGTAAAAACCATTTCATACGAAATAGCACTCTACCTGTCGACTATATGACCACTTTTGCTTAAAGTGCGTCGCTGAAACGTACATACGATCCATCGACATTCCATTGAAATCGTAAGCGGTATGCATAGAGGTGGTATGTAAACATACTGTGTTACACCGAAGATACCACGGTATTCACTCGAAATTCACGCGATCGTAGGGTACCGTCTGTATTGGCGGATTGCATTATACCTTTTCTGTTTATATACTTTAAGCGTAGTATGGCAGTGGACATGATCGGGGCGGAACTGATATTACAGCAACGCAATCGGCACATTAGTGACGTAACAAGTGACATATCGGCAACGATAATGACACACTTAACACATAAGCTTCGTGTGTATAACTGACGAGGTGTAAGTGTAACTGATAAAATGGTTTACTTCCGAAGCGTTTTAATGCAAACGAAGGCAATCAAAACGCCTCTAAATCTTAAGAAACTGATCAATACACGCTCACTCACAACACCATCTGAGTCACAGGTAAACGAAACAATAAACAAAATGATTGCGAACGGTGAATTTGTGCTATGGCAGGTAACTTATACAATATTTCGATTACCAATGTCAATGTCTCAATCACAACTGACTCGTCGCTGCTGTGATGTGTGTCTATACTATACACAGTGGCAGACGTGCCAAAAATATATATAAACCCAAAATAAGAACGCACACCAATACAATTCGCATAATATACCTACCGTATACCAACTAAGATAACAGAAATTCAATGTCATGCTGGCTAACCACTTTAAAATATTTGATTTCGCTATGCACACTAATTAAGAAAAGCGGTTCGCTTAGCATGGACACCATTAAATTAGATCAAAGAAACAAATTGATCTGTGGCAGAGAAACAAGGTGGCGCTATTTCTACCGGCTAAAATATTATGTAAACATTGAGATGTCAAGGGTGCTAATGACATTTCTTGATACATGAAAAGACAATCAAATTTCAGTCGAAATTTTCTTCAGCTGATTTTCAGCTACTTCATTCATATGTACAAACATGCATGTTGTTCAGATGTTAGAATCTAGCCCTTCATTTGTTAACCGACCGTTGAAGCAGACAACGTCCACATCCACAACTAGATTATATTCAAAAAGTGATACAAAACAGAGAGATCGAACATGAGATATTTATTTCATGTAGTGACTGATGCCTCCGAGGAGGTTGATTTGGAAGTGATATCATCGCATGAGTCAGTACAGTTAGTATGAGTAAAGTGGGTAATCAAGAGAGCGCTAGTATTGTAGTGACTGATGCCTCGCATTGGAAGCGTCATCACGTCTCACAAATCATTGCATGAGTAAGTGTCAGTATGAGTATGAAAGAGGATATACTCTTAGATAGAGACTACAGCAGCATAAAGATTAAGTTGTAAGGATACCACAGAAGACGAGTCATAAGAAGAAAATGACATTTATTAGCCTTAAGTAGTAATCAGTACGTTTAAGGAGGCAATTTTTGCAGGCGTAGTGAGTAGTCAACCCACTTAAAGTGCAATCGGAACACTTACACTGTTAGTTTATGACTGAATTAACATCATTATCATTCTGACACTTATCTAAGTACATTGAGACGGAAGCAAACATGGCAAAGTCGTTTTGTACATATTTGCTTTTTGCACTTGATTTTACAGGCATTTGATAATGCAGATGCAGTTTACACAAATTTGCGTATGATTTGAAAATGCAACTTTGACCGTAATGCACCATTAGAGTTGTCCACAATCTTATGCATTTTTAGAGCATTTTTTACGTGTCAGAGATTTTTCAAAGATTTATAGCGCAGACGATGAACTTTACCATAAAATGTCAAGACCAGACAATTTTGAAGTCTTTGTTGTCTATGTAGCAGAGAGAGCTTACGAAGAAAAATGTTCTTTAACGTCAAAAGAGGCGTTTCAGAAAGGTGCCAATGTAGCGAATTGAATCATAGCACTAGCGCTTGGCTCAGTGCTATGATTAAATAAAAAGCACAAAAGTACACTTCTGATCTGCCAAGTGGTCACATACGACCATTCTGGGTCTGAGTAGAGCTGATAGGTGAGTAGAGCTATCTTAAACCTAGACTGTTCTCCTGTAATTCGCATAAGAACTTCTCCGAAGGATTTATTTAGGTTTACGTTTCGGAGAGGTTTTTTATGCAAATTACGGCAGTGATGAAAGATATCGCGATATCGACTTAAAGTAGCGCTCAATCTCAAGGAGTCAAGACAAGACTTCATCTACTAACAGAACTCGGAGGGTGGATCATTGCCAACTTCACGAAATATTCTCAAATTCGGACTAGAATTCTGTCGTAAAATGCGTAAAATGCACTAAAAGAGCATGGTATATAGAGGGTGCAACAATTTTTTAATCAATTATTTGTGCACAAAAATGACAAAACACGATGCTCTGCAGTGCATTTACATTCATTATTCGTTTGATAAACTGCTGATTCCGAGACCTAAACTGGCACATCCGGTTTAACCGAAGAATTTCCTGAATGCGACGCCATGTTTCTCGTTGATATCGAATCCTGGAGTGACGGCTTTGGCACGATCATACCAACCAGCAACATTCGGATACGAACTGATATCAAAGTCGCAAGCCTTCAACGTTTCCACGGAGGCAAGCGATGAAATATCGGCGACGGTATATTCACTTCCAGCAACGAATGCATTTCCATCCAGAAAAGTGTTCAAAAAGCCGACAGCTTCTTTCAATTTTTCCTCGGCGTCAGGCACAACGCGTCCCTTAAACGTTGGAAACAACGATGGATAGTACCGATCCATCAGCCGTTGATAAAACGTTCCCATGTCGAAGAACAGACGTTGATTGACAATGGCCCGTTTCAATGGATCCTTGGGATAGAGCGAATCGTCCTTGGCATATCTTTCGATCAGATATGTGGCGATGCTACGAGATTCGCATAACGATACGCCTTCTTCGGTAACCAGAGTGGGCACGGCATGCTGAGGATTCAGCTAACAAAATTTTTGAAGCAAAACGAATCGATCAGAAAACTGATTTGACCGAAAAATCGATCGATTTGCTGGAGGTTTTTTGTTGTTGTTACCTTCAAATACTCCGGCTTCAGATGTTCGCCGGTGAACAGATCAACCGGTTTTAAATTCAATTCGACGCCAACAGCCTTTGCAGTCATTTGAACAATGCTGCAGGGAGCAGATCCGTCCAATGTGTAAAAATCCAAACCCATTTTTTTCGTGAGATTTTTTTCTCTTGTTAATATTTAATCAAGCAAGCACAACACGCAACTGATGCCGACAAATTTTGATTCGGAAATGGAAAAAAAATGGTGACATTCACAAGCTGGCTATATAACATATCGAGAACGAAATGAATCAGTAGAAGTGGAGGCGAAAGAGAGTGAGTGTGATATCATTCATATATCGTTATATCGTTGTATAGCGCTATGGTAACAATAACAACATCAACAATACGAAACCGAGAGTTAGATCCAAAGATGTTCTCTCTGTTTTTAAGCAGATCTGTGTATCTTTGTCTTCCCCATCATATGAAATGATTTACGATACTTTTCAAGTTTACAGAAGTCCCACCGGTTTATAAATACTCGAAAAGGTTGAAATCGTTTTTGTCCCGTATTTGAAAACCGGAAAAATTACAGAGACGTCCGAATCGGCTTAAACGTCTTAGACCATTCGTCAAGTGCATGTGGAAGCGCCACATTTTTTTTTTCTTCATTCTCTGTAGCTTACTTTCATGTGAAGCATCTTCACTTTCGTCATTGCAGGGTTAACGTCATAATAGTGAAGTTGCTTGACATGAAAATAAGGGCCGTGACATTAGTAATTTTATGACAGAAAGTACTAAGCGATAACAGAGGAGAGAATGTACAGTGATTTTACAGGTACACTAGTACACTACACATACCATAAAACCTTACTCATATGATCCTCAGTGTTTATATACTTTGGGTTAACCAACTTTATTGCTTTATCATGCCAGCACGTTAGTAAGCAGGCGTGTCGCAACTCCTTTACTACAATATTTCAAAAAAACATTTTTAGGGACTAATTAGCACTCTTTAGGATTTTTGAATTGATCGATATTTACCAGAATTTATTTCACCAGAAAATAGAACGCTTTGTGGCGCCTCTGCAAGCAATGTCTTATGTTATGCGTGACCTCCTTAAAGTTTGCTTTACAGGAATGAGGAAACTTCATTGTGTGGCACTTTATTTTCTAAATATCCGTTGGAATGTTATAAAAGGAAAACGGTACAACGCAGTGAAGTCGGTTCACAAAACAATAGTTCGCTGATACATTAACAATTTTATGACGGAATGTACTAAAAAAATAGCTTTCTGTTGTACCAATACTCTCTCTAGCAAACAAACTCTCAGCTCTATCTGTCAAATTCACACCTTATTTCTTGGTATCAACAAACACTATTCTACATTTTGACTGACTGTAATCGCTAGTATCTATATCTAAATTCCAAAGGCTACTTTGTTCTTTCACCACCTTAATAAAAGTAGTTTGTTTGCTAGAGAGGGTATTGGTTGTACAATATTCAGCCATATTCATATGTGAAAAAGAAAATGCGCAACCGACTGGTGTCCACTAATTGCATATTATCTGTGCTGAGTGAGCTGTAGCAAAATGTTGTATGGACACTAACGTAATAGACTTTTGTATAATTTGAGCTTTACAGTTACCCAATTATATTATGACTACGGTTGAGGGATTCATTACTTTTACATCCTACACACTTCCCACATTCAATTGAACCAACGAATTCAATTTTGCTTTTGTCGATTGGCACCATTGACATACAAGTGGTTAGTGTGGTTAGTTCTCATTATCTGCTTGTGGTGGCACCATATACTTTGCGTGTCCAAGCAGTTAAAGAAGTGCCAGGTAGCGTCAATCAATCAGATTTGGTGATCAGTCTTGCACCAACCAGTGCATACACTCCACCTGTAGTACGTCTTCCCATGACCGACATTAGTACAGCATAACAATGATTTACAATAATTATTTCTTGAGTTATTGCTGAAAAACTGTTCACGGGACCCCCTGACAAGCCTTCACTTTTGAACACTTGAAAACAAACAAAATTAATCGAATTAATTTAAAGATGCGACTTCTCTAGAATTGAAAGACGAATCCAACGATCTATCAATCATTAGAATTGGAGAACCAGTGTTCCCAAAGTTAATGAAATAACCTGCAGTTTTTGCGATATCACGAAAAGCTTAAAAATAACTGAAATGTCACTTCGAAATTGTTGACAAATGAACAATGAAAATGTTATGAAAAGAATCTTGCATATGTGATGTACCAAGAAGACGGATATCAAAAACGGTGGAGGTACAGCCGATCGTCATTTTGTTGCACAACATCTTATGATTAGAATTTTGCTATTTTGTCCAATTTAAACTCAACAATCAACACACGTTTTTAACGGTTTTGTTGGTTTTCTTCATGTAATTCGTTCCATTCATTCTACATTTATTTCATTAGGGTTTTACATTTCTCCCATTTCACACGAATTTCCTTCTCATGTTTGAAAGGGTAGAAAAGCATTAGTATTTTACATGACTTGGGATAAAAAGATGAAAAGTATGGTTTTCGTGTGAATTTTGTTGATCCGAGGCGTAGCCGAGGTCAATAAACACGCGAAAACGAGACATTTCATCTTTTTATCCCGAGTGGTTTTTGCATGCTTTGGAAGTCGAAATTAGTGCGTGAAACATGAAAAGTACCATTTTCGACGCATGTAGCCTACTGCCTTTGCGGTCAAGTCAGATGTGATCTAAACTGTTCTTTCAGAAGTTTGATTAACGCTACCTAGTACTTCTTTAACTGTTTGGACACGCAAAGTATATATCACCACAAGCAGATAATGAGAACCATGAGAACTAACTACATGTATGTCAATGGTGTCAATCGACAAAATCAAAAATGAAATTGAATTCGTTGGCTCAATTGAATGTGGGAAGTGTGTAGGATGTAAAAGTAATGCATCCTACAATCCCATAGTCATAATATAATTGAGTACCTGTAGTTGCCATAAGGTTTGAAAAATTGATGAAGTCGATCTCATAAACAATTGATTTCGATTTGATTACATCAAGACCATCAACTTAAAGTGGAAAATTTTAAACCGGTAGAACGGGAAGAATACAATTTCACGCAAAAATTGTCTTAGATCCCAGGTTACTAGTCCAATAAAAATCCAATCTTCGAACTTAACCACATGAATTAAGCTACTGAGGTGGGAACCACCATAAAACATTTAATGTAAATCCATGATTAAACTTACCTTCTGAACAAAGACCGAATGAAGTTATAAGACAATATTTTCACATCTGCGATTTTAGAAGCCTCTGAGAAATACTCGAGTGATCGCGTTATCAAGAAAACAAACCAAAACTCTTTTGGGAAGCACTTCTAGATTATCAGACCAGAAATTCTGTATTTACCAGAATCAGAAATACAAAATTGCATTACTCTGCCGATAAGAAATGTTTCTGTAAATCTTCCCCTTCTTTCTGCCCCTGGCACACAATGTAAACAATATTAAAATTGCCATATGACTTGACAGATTATCTGTCAAATATTGGCTATATTTAGTGTACGATTGTGTATGATTTTGGCACGGGCATAACTCCCATCTCACCACTCCAATATTGCCCATGTTGATCTCGCGTGTGGTATACCAGCTGTACGTCTATAGAGATATTATTGGTTTTCGTTCCTATTGATAACAGATAAATGTAGGCACAGTTACTCTGGAAACTATTCGCACTGTAACTGAAATTAATCTACATTTTTACTCAACGCAGTGTGCGTCAAGGAGATAACACATACCACGACAGAGTAAAGTTAACCAGGCAGAAGCGTTTATTTGACAAGGGACCCCTAGGGACCTGAACAATCTAGTACACAGACAAAAATATGGTATTAGAATTTTTAGGTCCGAGGGGATTACTTTAAAAAAGTAATTTTTTCGGGATTAGATTTTAATCTTCGCCAGAAATTGAAAAAATGTAATTCCATCAGGGATTAAAAGTACAGTGAACGACATCTCAAATGTCTTACTGTCATTTTTTTCAGAGAATGTCATTGTGAATTTGCAATGACACAATAAAATTCTCAGAAAAATTTGACAGTGAGACATTTGAGATGTCGTTCACTGTAGGACTAAACAATAATATTGGGGATTGAATGATGATACTACTGCTTCTTATTTTCCGTTTATAATTTGATTGTCTTGAAATCACACTTTTGAGTTAATTGAGTTCGAACACAAAACCTTCACGCGGTTGGTAAAATCGTCTTCTTTACTTTGTCGTTACCTTTTTTTCGAATGCAATAGAGTTAACTTGACTAAAATCATTTTAGTAAAATGAATCATCAACCAATTAAATTATTGCTAATCGTAAGTTTCGCACTTAAAACCTAACGGTCATATGCTATCGACGGTAACGAAAACGCGGTGGACATATGTAGCCTTGTAGCTAAGTAAGAGTATATTTCATGATACCCCGAAAACAAAACAAAAATTCAATGACTAAATGACTCAATTGTTTTTCCCTAACTAAGTTATTTCATCAGGATCAAATGGTCACGGTCAGTGATAAATGTGTTGTTCCGATTAACATATTTTATTTAAACGGACTCGAATTTGCTATTTTGGTCATATCATTGATTGCAACTCAACATAGTGCCACTTATACTTAAAATCCGAACGAATTTCGTGAATTCTGGTCCATAGTTCAGCTAACAAAAATTTTCAATTTTTCAAGTATTCTCACTAAGACGAACGAATATGACGAAAAAGCAAATCTCAGTTCTTTTGCCGGGTGTAATACTGGCATTGTTATTGGTGGAAGGGGAATCTGTTTGGACTGGTCAGAAATGTGATTCGTACAGTCATCAGTTGTTTGATCGCAGCTTAAATAAGAACACATGTAACGATTACTGTGCTTCGGAGTATCAAGGAACATGCAAGATTAACAAAGGATACGGGGAATGTCAATGTGGACAAATTTGGACTGGACACAAGTGCGACAGCTATAGTCATCAACTATTCGATAGATCTCTAAATTGGGACAAATGCAACGACTATTGTGTATCGAAGTATCGCGGGACATGCAAGATACACAATGGATACGGGGAATGTGAGTGCGAAAACTAGGCTGTTGGAGAAATTTGAATTAGTTTTGTATGCAACTCTACTGCAAATATCTTCGAAATCTAAGGTAGCAATTTCGAATAAATAAATAAAAAAGAAAAACTCAAACATAGTAAGGACACCTCTCATAAAACGTGAGAGACCGATGAAAGACATCATGAAAAGTGAAATCCCGCTTGCTTAGAGCCAAACCACATCGAAACTTTCTGTCGTGAAGTGACAGTTTTGACGTTGTCCTTTTAGAAATCTGAAAAATTTCGTCATAACCTCAATTGAAAACGTGAACTGTACACACAACTTGTCTTTAAACAATTAATTTTGAATAATATTACAGTGTTATCGTAAATATTACAATAAGGCTACTATAACAATGAAAATTAATTGTTGAAAGACAAGTTGTGTGTACAGTTTACGTTTTTAATTGAGGTCATGACGAAATTTTTCAGATGTCAAAAATGACAACGTTAAAACTGTCACTTCACGACAGAAAGTTTCGATCTGGTTTGACTCTTATAGAGTGTTTAAGTGAGAAAGATGACGAAACGACAACCTATTGTTCCATCTCGGAGGCTGCTTTCAGATTCTTTTGTGTTATCGATGACAGGAGACCCCGAGTTGATTTTCCATCTCGCTCTCCTTAAACACCGTATACAGAAAATTGGTTTGAGAAAAATTATATTTCCGTTCAGTGGACAATCACCACTCTTTTCATTTGTTGATAGGTTCCCTCCTCTTCAATCTTCGAGAATAACTCAAAAGCAGATAAATGCAATCCTAACACAGCACGTCTTAGTCCATACGATAATTTTCTGAGCCCCTAACTCCTCATGACTCTCCGTAGACGCCCATCACCATCTAATGCCGATTGACAATTCATATGAAGTTAGCCGTGACTTATCAAAAACGGTCTACCCCAATCAATAGGCAGCCGTGGACATGCTACGAGAACTAATACATCGATATCGTTGAACAGTGCCAATTTTGTTGGAAACAATTTAGCAACAAAATGTTGAAAGTAACTGGTTACGAAGCTTGTTGCTCAAAAACCCACTCGTGAGTTCGCTCGTCTCCCAAAATTGCGTCCTTGTGTAATGAATTACTTTCGCAGCATCCAACGTAATCTATTATTTGTATAATTTGAGCTTTAGTTTCCATAAGATTAGGTAGCGCCACATATGAATACGGTTCAATATGTTGATTTATCAGTTTTGTGTTGAAAATTTCTGTTTCGTCACTCGTTACCTCGAAACGGTTTTTTTGATGTTTCGATTTGTTACATTTGAAAAATTGATCAAGTCGATCTTATGTGCGTTAAGAAGCATCTGAGACGATTATGTAAACTTATTAGTCCGATTATTAAACGAGTGCAACAACACTAAGTTCAAGTTCAAACGTATTAAATGTACACTGAGCCGATTTGAAGGTCGTGTAACTTTTACGTAAATGCAACTTGCAATCAGCGAGTAAATAGACAGAAATCCAGAGATCGCCGGGTATGATTCGCTCTATTTAAACAGAAATTGTTCGAAGAGGTGATTAGCATTTTTTGTGACCTGTTGATTTGTCTAATCGGTACAACGATCAGCTCTAATTATAAATAGGTCTGATTTAGTCGATTCTCATCATTCGTCGAAAGTTTCCGCTCCACATTTGATCGCCTAATTTTCTTTGAAGCTCCGAAGTGTTCTGAATAATTCTGACATCATGGCAACGTTGAAATACAAAGAACCTTCACCCTACAAAAAACCATCAGGACAACGAGCACCGAACGAGGACTACCTCTACAAAATGTAATTCAGTGAAAATTCAACGAGTTAGAAGTCAGTTTCGGTTTTTGACGCTAAATGTGTTCAATACAGGCATGAAGAAGATTTAGCATTGAAGTGCGACCTTGAAACCAATTCTGTCCTCAATGTGGCTATATTCGGGGTTGGCCGGGCCGGAACGATTCACTTGAGAAATATCGTCGAAAATCCCAGATGTAAATTGCTGTATGTCGTCGACGATATGGAATCGAAATGGTCGAAAATAAGGAAACATTTCCGATTAGATGGCGTCACATTCCTTACCAGTAAGCAAGCGGAAACCGTTTATCGCGATGCAAAGTAAGTCGTAGAAATGAAAAACATAATTAAGGCTCGGAACAGGTCGGGAAAAAGAAAACTTGGTCTAGGTCATCAGTCTGGGTCCGGGTTCCTCAATAATAAAATCTGAAACGATTTTTCTCAACCTAAAGTCGATCAGGTCACGTTAACTATATTGACCTCAATAACGTGAAGGCAAAAAATACGATCAGTTTCAGGTAGTCTGACCAGACCCGACCTGATTTCACGTCATAAGTGCGCCAAAAATTTAAATATTTAGAATTGACAGCTGAACAAAATAACGTTGACGTCATATAATAAATGTCGAGAACTAAACGTTAAAATGATCAGCTCCGTTTTGAAATAGAAGGCGCACTTACAGCGTAAGAAAGGTGTACCAAAATCGCCCATCTTTCACAATACATTGATTTCGTATAGAGTTCATGCCGTAGTTGTCGCATCACCCACTTTCACGCACGAAGCAATCGTCATAGATGCACTGAACGCTAAAAAAGCTGTGTTTTGCGAGAAGCCCATAGCGGAAACGCGTGCGAATGCCGAAAAATGTTTTGAGGTGGCAAAAAAAGTCGGTCAGCCACTGCTTACAGCTTTCAATCGACGCTTTGACCCGAGCTACGTGGCAGTAAGAGATCGAGTGCGTAACGGTGAAATTGGCCATGTTCATACCGTGAAGATTGTTTCGCGCGATTCACCGTTGCCAACACTTGATTATTTGAAGACATCCGGTGGAATTTTCCACGATTGTATGGTGCATGATATCGATGTGATGATTTGGACATTGGGCGAATATCCGACAAGTGTTAGTATAAGATTCGAAATTTTTTTGTAAATAATTTTTTCGAAAATTAACGAGATTGATTGTATCAGGTCGCCGTTCAAGCAACAGCCAATTTTCCAGAGATTAAAGCAATCGATGATTTTGATACAGTTGCGGCCACACTGAAATTCGCATCCGGTACCTTGGGAATGATCAGTTTATCGCGGTATGCCTGTTACGGCTATGACATGCGTTTCGAAGCTTTCGGTCCGAAAGGAATGGTGCGCGCAGAGAATGAGCAACCCATTCATTGCGTTGAAACTCAGTACGAACATAATGGACCGAATGCTGCACCAATATGGTATACCGTTCACCCACTTTGCATTTAACATTTTCACGATTAATACTTTCCGTCCTGACGTTCCGTAGGTACTCATTTGCAAGTCGCTTCAAAAATGCATACTCGCAAGAAATGAATCACTTCTTTGACATCGTTCTTGGCAAATGTGAGTCATCCATTGTTACGCCAAAAGGTGTCCTGGCAGTGAGCAAAATAGCTTCCGCTTGTGAAGAATCTGCTCGTACCAATAAAATGGTCGAATTGCAGTGGTCTGCTGATGAACTTTCCGAAATTTATTGAATAAAAACTACTGGCTTGACTTGAGCAAACAGTTTTTTCGTTTATCAAATTGTGAGTCGAGAGTTAAATGTGGCCGGGGGTGGTATATGCCTTCCAATTAGAGCATTAGTAAAGCGAAGCGAACAAGTACTGAATAACGCTGTTTTTACGACTCGCTTACTCAGGTCCATCGGGTTTGACTACTGAAGGTAACGCAAACCCGCAAAAACACATCGAACCCTACTTTCGGGTGAATAGAATTTCTATTATCACAGGTCAAATTCACTTTGTCAGTTCCAACAACATACGCCAAATGTCATGGATGAAACATAACAGATCTTACATTTGAAAGATCAAAGTTCTGAAAGAACAGATAGATCTCTTCGTTTGGTGAAACTGATGACGGAAAACGTGAGGAATGGTGGGGAAAAGTGTGCAAACTAATCGAAACCAACTTCACAATTTCACATAGTAATGAATAAATGAGTGCGTCCAATTCTTTGAAATGAATGCAAATGAACTAAATACGGGGAATTCCCTTAGAAGCAAAGTTGGTTGTCATTGGTTTGCACACAAAACCGAACCGTCGATCGTCACGCCAGCGGTCATTTTAGTGATCTATTAAGACAACCACGAAGGCGGGTGACACCAAATTTTATAAACAGAGTGAGAAATCAACTTGAAAAAAATAATTTTCTCGAAAATTCAGAATTTTGTTTTTGTTAAGTTCCATTTTACATATAAACTTCACAGCCTTTGACGCACTCGTGATCAACTCAGCGTTGTCTTAACCTGTTTAACTTCAGTGTTTATATACTTTGAACGTAACCCCACTTAATTTTTCGTAGTCCTTAACCTCAATTAATTGACGTTAACTGTGTTCAATTTACTAGTTTTTACATAAAAATCGTTCGTTCAATAGGTTTCTTCCATTAACCGGTAAAAACGAATTTTGACAGACCGAAAACAATCCACAGAAGCAAACATAACCGCAACTTAAACAAAGATGAGTACATGCCTCCTTGATGTTTTCGGCCAACTTAAATAAGATTTTTGATATTGTTGCCAAAATGGCCTACCTCGCTAATTACCTTTTCTATTACAACCAAATATTAAATATTACATATTCGAAGTCCGATCATTTGGCCATTCCGGCATGTCACTTTAATGTAAAAATGATTAAAAGCTCATTTCAAAAAATATTCCATGATCATTTCACAATATTTGTGACAGCACTTACATAATGATAATGGAAGCCGTATTTAATATAAGCCGTGTTACACTTACATGTAGTCAAAGCTGATGTGTACATTTTTATTTGCGTGAAATGTTTCTTGTTTATGATCTAGTCTTAAAATCGAAGTAGAGTTTTGATTTATTTGGTATCCTTCGAATTGCACTAGATGTAGATTCGAAAAGTATTTTGTTACCTGCAGCGTAAAAACAGAACGTTTTGTCTAGGGGTCACCGACTTCTTTTTTGTTAAAGATTATTCGGGATTATTACGAGATTATTAGGAATATTATGAGATTATTCTTCGGATCACTATGATGTGATATCAAATCATCACAGAACGGCGCAAGTAATATGTGAGTTGTAACCCAAAAGTCTGATTGTATAGCACTTAGAAGGTGACCGAGGAAGAGCGACGAGGTACATACATTCACTGGGGTTGAGGGGACAGTATGACAACTGTAGATTAGTAATTAACAAGTTTTTGCAGAGGAGCTATAAATGTGAAACTTCCAACGAGCAATGAGAGTATAACGAATCATCTTTTCAACAGCCCTGTGAACCCATTCAATTTACGCACTATTGCATATGCACTACAAGAGTACTATCATAAACGGTGACCCCTCGGATTTTGTTATTTGTGATGAAAAGTATGTGTACTGAAAAGTTCCACTCTCATCACGAACTACAAATGATATGTTTTTTGCACCTGAGTAACATAAGACGAAACTACAACAAAATATACAAAGAAATCATTCTACTTACACCAATTTAAGTAACTATCATTCGGCCGAAAAAAAATGTATGAAAATCCATTTTTATACCTTATGACCATAATTCGACTTTTTTTGTCACTGCACCTAAGATCGAAATGTTCGATCAACGTACTGCTTATACTACGGCGACATATGTGTGTCCGAAAAATTAACTTTATGGGCAGGTAAACAAAGCCAGCAGTGGAATTTCAATTATATTTTTTCGGTCAAAATCGAGAGTACCAAGTAAAAGTGAAATTGTTGCAGAGTGATTTCTTTGTTATTGTTTATGTGTTCTGACTCATTATGATCCTTACGACACAAAAAACGTAGTTCGTAACTCGTGATGAAAGTAGAATTTTTCAGGACACCTCGTAAGCTTGTCCTCTTCGGCTTCGCCTCGTTAGGACAAACTTACGACTAGTGTTGAAAAATTCTATTTTTCATCACTCGTAACGAAAAATACTATTTCAGCCAGACGAGACCAAACAATACAATTCAATCTCTTTGGGAAGTACAGAAAAATTGAACTATCTCTCGTCGTTTGCGTGCTGTCGAATTTCAGTCTTCAAGAGCAAAAACCACTTTTTGTTGACGCCCCATCAGGTATGAAAATAACTACAATCGCATATGCAACGCAACTGCACTACATTCAGTGATTAAAAAATATAGAACAATGATAACAAGTGTATGTATAAAATGTCATTCAATCCTCTCTCATACGAACTGCTCGAACGAGCAAAAATAAATGGTTCACATTACGTTGCTCTTCTGTTTTTACTGATATCAGAGACTCTTTGCATTTAATGACATAGATTATTTTCCACGCTCGAAATGTTTCATACCATAACTTTCGGTGTACATCGGTGAAGTAGTAGCTTCACGTAAAAAAAACATTTTTACATCGACTTTTTCGCAAACCTTTTTGCGTGTCTTGAACTTCTTTAATAACAACTGCGCTGCGAAAACTGCACTTCTTCATGCGTGATTTGGGTAGCGATCGAATGGCATTTTTTTCTCTTGTTTTATATGTTTTAATTTTCACCATTATTTGTGAAATGAATTTACTTTTCACCACTCCTTCTGCACATCTGAACCATTAAACGTAAATAAAAATTCTGCCATCACCAAAAAACAATACTTATCGAGCAACACCTCTAACCATTCCGCTATTGAGATATATAGTCGCAGTGAACCAATTTTTGAAGCGTTCATAAATGCAGTCTACTTGATCGTTCATACAATATTTCGTTGATACAGTAGAATGTATGTTAAAGGTAGAATTATGCTTTGCATTTCAAGAGTTCATTTTTCGCAGCTGGTTACAGAAAACGTTGTATACAACTAGTTGCGAAAAGTGGTAGTATTTCCTTAATAGTGTTGAAATATCGCGTATTTTCGACTTTGTATTTTCTTTAGAATTTTTTTCAGAATTAAAATTCTCTAGAATAAGTCCTGCGGTCGTATGCATTTAAGAACTCAATCTCAATGTTCAAATATTCTGATGTCTCCATGCTATCACTTTTCATATCGAAATTCACTTCATTTCTCTAACAAAGCCAGTTATAAATGAATAGTATTCCTGTTCAAATGAAAAGTCTTATAGGTTAGCGTTAGTTTCTTATAGAAACCTCGCTCGTTCGCTCCGATCTTTTGAAAATAAAGAACTATGAGTTCAGGCCCGGACTGGCTATACTGGGCGATCGGGCGATGCCTGATGCGCCTTTTGCTTTTTGCCGCTCCTCAGACAGATCAAGTTTACTTATGCGCCTCTGAGCCTTTTTCAGTCAATTTGCCCGATACGCCTTTTGGTAACCAGTCCGGCCCTGTATCTGTTCTATCTACAAATGGTTTGTTAGTCACGGAACATGAAACTATAGTAAATATGATCTCATTTAAGTAAATTATTCGGGATCCATCCCGACTTTCATTTATCGTTGGTCATGGGCAAAAGAATTACTGAGATTCGTTTTATCGTAGTTTGAAAATTCCAAATTGGTTTGGGCTAAACTGTTATATTTTTGAAGGAGCACATAAGCTTTTTACTGTAAGGAATTAGTTATTTAACCGTGTTCCACTCTCAATAGTATAAGTAACCCCAACGTGTACAATCTCTTATATCGAACAAGATGTTATACTCACTTTTCGAAAAGAAACCTTGAATGAAATTGTAGCCCTAGATTTGCAGTCAATATCTTTATTATAAAAAAAATCATGAAAAACTTAGTATCAATCGTAACAATTAACAACCTATCAGTCAGCCAACCACATACAATTTTCATTGAAAAGATATAAATCGAAAAAACACAGCCAGAACTATTCCACACCGTCATGGAATTTGAGCGATTCTACAAGTCGTCGTCGTCATCACTGGAATATTCATTGCATGAATCGTCGCAATCAATGGCATCCCAAGCGGAACGAAAATATGACTTCGTTTTAGTGGGTTGATGGCGATCATGTCCCAGATATCGAATGATTGAAGTTAGGTGACTGCAGCATCCCAATGTTCGTTCTCCAACCTTGCATGTACAGTATAAACCTGTAATAGCCTCATGCCCAGCGCCACCTTTCTCGAATTTAACCCACGCATCGTGAGTTTTAGACTTGCTAAAGCGGGACTGAATTTTTGCTCTAATAATGGATTCATTTTCCCGGTGAATGAATATTCCAAAACTGGAATCCTCTTTCATGTGGCTGTCGATGTATTTGCCTGCAATTTTTATCTGGTAGGTTCCAAGAGTTATTCGTTTCAGATCGTCCATAGATAATTCGGG
Source organism: Bradysia coprophila (assembly GCF_014529535.1). Classification (NCBI taxonomy): domain Eukaryota; kingdom Metazoa; phylum Arthropoda; class Insecta; order Diptera; family Sciaridae; genus Bradysia; species Bradysia coprophila. The sequence continues at coordinate 1,387,189 of NW_023503496.1, read as the reverse complement.
AAAATCCATAACAGAGGAGTCTGAAGCCTTTTCCCAACGGGTCGTCATGCGCTTTAATCCAAGTGATTCGATTTCAGCCTTTAATGTATTTGTTTGGGAAACGTGATTATCAGTCACTTCCGCGATCATTTTGTGAAAGTCTTTGTTATCGTATAGTGGCGGAAAGTATTTATTCATAATGGCGCACGCTATTCTATTAAATCGCATGATTTTCGGCACATACGATCCTTCAATTGTATGCTTGAAGAATGGGAAAACGTTTTTGATTCGTCCATTAACACTCTCTACTACCCATCTGAACATTGTGACCTAAAATGAAAAAAATTTCGTTGTAAGACACGAAGAAATCTGCACAATGATGTTAGAATGAACTACGTAACGTAATAGACACGGCATATCGTCTTTTATCGACAACAATGACAAAAATATTCGATTCTAAAGGTTAAAATTCATTAGAAAAGAGAATGACACTAGTAAAATGCAGATAAATGATTGTCAATGAACATAACTCGAGTCAACGTAGTAAATGCACTCACTCAATGAGTCACTGATGCATAATGGTCGTAATAAAATCCCTATCTTTGAACGAGTCAGTCTTTCGCCTTGTTTGAATCTTAGAATTTATACCAACTACTAACTACATTGAGTAAATGTGTTTTTGTTTGATAAATTACGGAACACAATTAAAGATCACGGTCAATAGAACGTAAGAAGTACGATTTGGCAAAGCTATCTTACAAACTCAGATGGTATGTATCGCTCAGTCCTTAATCCATACAAAAAATGAGACTGGAAACTCACCTTTCTAGACGAATTCGCCTCTTCGCAGGTGAAATGAGTTCGTTTGCCTGTCAATAGACTAGGCATAAAAACGGATTGACCATTGTTCTCCGTTTCCTCAACGACGTCACGGTAGCCTCGGTCAAGAAGAAAGTAGTCGTCATCCTCCAAAAACAGTAGCAGATCGGAGTTTTTGTAGTGGTGACGAATGTTGGCTGCATCATTATTTTTTGCGTCGCAAAAATATGGTCCAGCCGCTTCCAAAATATATCCCGATGGAAAGACGATGTACAGTGGCTTCAATAAATTACGTTTTTTGTGGGCCGAAAACGTTTTTCTCTGCAGTTCGAAGTCAGAGGGCTTCTCAATGTAGTTGTAGGTACCATCAGCAATCACACAAAGATGTGATTCGTCCTTGCCCAACACTTTCGAAGTTATTTTAATGGAGTGTTTGTTCAGTGCTTCGTCACGAGTAATGTGATGATATCCGAGGTATTGCGGTACAAATTGATCATGCAATATCGCTGACACTGCATCAATAGTTCGACTGACGACTTGTTGGGTTGTGGCAAAATTATGTGCAATGATCTCTTGTTTCATATTGTTGCGAAGGAGCAAGAGAAACATTGCTAAGGCGGTGCGCACCGATCTCGTCTCCGTGTTTCTCATTCCTTAAATGGATAAAATAATCACGTTAAGTAGAGCAGAGGAAAGTTCATAAATGACGTCGCGGTGTTATGGGATATATTATCATTGGAATTTTCATGAGACGTGTATGAAGCAAGAATCAAATATCACATAACAAAGTGAGACGTCACTTGTGCAGGTTTCTGAAATCATTCAAATTACCTTTCAGATATGTCAATAAATCGTCGAAATCGTCTTTCTTTATTCCGAAAAACATTTTATATTTTTCTGCTTCGATGCCATCCTCCTCGAAACTGTACGGTGTTGACTGTGGCAAGTCGGAAATTCCATTTAACCATAATTCAAAATCTGTGACATTCACATTAATTTCCAGTTTTGCGTTTGCTAATAGTTCGAGAGCGTCGTCAGTGAATTTCATGCAAACGGTAATATGCTCCTCGCATGTACGATTCGCTTTGGGAATGTAGCATCGTCTTTCGAACCAAGCTTGTTGGATTGCCGGCCACGGAATCGCCTTCCTTCCATTTTTTGAATGGCATATGGAACAACGAGACTGTGATGTTTTCACTCCCTTTAGGTGCAAGAAGTTTGAACTAGCTTCTGCAGGCAGATCAATTTCAGTTAGGCTGTTCAAATCAACCACTGTGTCGGACATATCGATTCCGATATAGTCATTCCCTGACATACCATCTGCCTCGTTGTCTTCGTCTGGTAAAAGGAATTATATATTAGAGATAGTCATCACTGTCTAAGTTATGTTGAATGAAAAGAGAAGGCAACATTCGTTAATGGCTTAACACTTAAAAATTCATTATTGACGACGTAAAATTGATGAAGTATATTATTTAGCTCGTCAGAAAGTGTTGCTTATGTTAAACAACGACTCCTCCTTTTAAATAATGTTAAAGCTATACGTGTAAGATACGTTAAGTTTCATAAATAGTCCGTTAGCTCCACGCGCAACTTATGATGTTAATAGAACTACTTCATTGAAGTCTTTATATTTTCAACATTCAAGCTTTCATATTGACCGATTGACCACTGAAACTACCCTGCCTTCCCTGTTCATATCCTTTCATCGAAGTTGCCTTATAAACCCAGTCACATAAATACCTACCGGTTGTATCGTTCCGAATTGTTGATGACGGTTCCTCCTGTGAATCATCAGCAGTGTCTAAGTCTGGTACATCAGATACAACGGTTTCTCTTTGCAACGGATCAATGACTGCATTCAACACGACGGACGTTTCGTTGTCATCCAGCAAAGTTGAAGACTCTCCTCCTGGTTGGTTACGAAATATCGTTCAAAAGTTTTGTTTAATCGTCGAGCACAATTTTACCTTCAAACGACATCTCAGGATTCGATGTAGTTGGTGCGTGGAGTATGGATTTCGTAAAGTTTCTTAGGACTGTCTTGTTGATTCCGGGTTCACGAGCAATGGGTTGACAATTTTTGATTTTTTTGTTTGGTCCTCGGTCCGCCATACGGTTATGGGAGATTATTGAATGACATTTTATACACACATAGTCGTTCTTCGAAAATGAAGTCGCATCCAAACCATTTTTTTCCGAGTGTATCAATAACATTGGCCAATTTGAATCGGTTCCAACTCGAAACCTTTGTCTCGGGATATCTGTTCGACGTTGACAGAGACAACAAAATATTTTTGTCATTTTCTCGGGTCCATAAATGTTAGTGGAATTGAAATATTTGGCCACACTAATAAGATTATTCACTGAATCTAGCGCACTGTCAATATTTACGGGGTAATTGGTCACAAAGTTCTATATATTTTAATCACTGAATGTAATGCCGTCGCGTGTTATTGCATGAACTGTTGTGTAAACGAAAACATACGCGGTACGTCGAAATACAATTAATAGACTGGACGCGGATCAAAGCATCGCGATGCAACGGTCGTAATAATTATGTGTAACAGTCAGTATACTCTTGTGTGTCACTTTGCAAGAGCGACAATTGTCATAAAAAGCAAAGCCTATAAGATCGTTTTAGCTTTTGGTTATGGATGTGTGTGTGTGCTCAGTGCTCCTCATGCTGGTTGTTATGAGCTTTATATGTGTAATCTATGGTGGAGCAAGCGAACTTTCAGACGTTCGATATATAAAACCATTTACTAAAAGATAACCTACCAAGCCTTTCTATTAGAAATACATAAAGACAGTTCGTTGTTGCTGTTGTCATTGTTGATTTATGATGTTTCGGAAAGGAAGAACAACAACGGATGAAAGATATAGAATATAGAATGTATTTTTTCGAACGATGAAGATATGAGACTATTAGTTATTAAAAACAATTAGCACTTCCAACGCTCATTTGAGTATAAGTTACTAGCTCCAATACTCTTGTTCCATATTATATCGTTCCAGCAGGCCTGCATACAAAATGTGAAGATAAGCTGAGTTCTTTATTTAAATAAATATCAAGATCGCCAAAGTAAATATTTCTGGTATGTAAGTAACCAAATATTGTAATAGGTTATATCAACAACGACGTTCATTATTGAAATAATCGTTTTGCACGTTTTTGCGGCTATCATTTTTGACGGCTCTATGCTCTGACACATTTCGATGTAAAGTTGGTAAAACTGAAAAATCTCGTTAGCCAACTTGAGTTTCGTTTGTTTGTACTATCCTTTGTTCGTTAAAACTTCAAAGTGAGGTTGTGTTGGCTTCTCTGTGGATGACGTTCGGATGTCATGATGAAAATGAGATGATTATAAGGATATGACACACCTCTAGCTAATGACGTTATCGTAAAGTTACTTTCGCACTAATTTATTTCACCGGAAACGTACACGCATTCGAATTATAGTGTTTCCTCTATAACGTAATTTTTTAAGATTACCGCCGACATTTTCTTTTTTCTGTATCATCTCTTTTGCCACACTCACATCACACCTAACGAAAATATTCCCAGTGAAAAAAATCCCCTTTTCAATTTAAATGTCATCATGCGTGATCGCCAAACTTAACGAAATCGCCAATATTTTCGCAGGATTGTTGATTGTTTACATGATTGGCCATCATCAATTTTTCATCATTTCGGTGGTTTTGACCAAGGTAACTATAGCGCGGAGTAGCACATAAGTTCGATGCCAGTGACATCTTTTTTTAAAATGGTTGACTACGATTTACTTGTATTTCAACGAAGGGATGAGATGACGTTTGTATCGAACTTTCGTACCACCGCATCTGATTCGGTTATATATGGCATTACCTCCTCACTATATTAACTGTTTAAATGAACTGTTTAAAAAAACAGAAGAAGCACATTTCCGCACAAAATCTTAATTAAATCACATCGAAATCACCGAAATTATTTCAATTTTTACAACCGACACTAAATTTTTGTGTTGATGATTTGACGTTTCAAAAACAATACTCATATTACAGAGAAATTATAATAGATGACACTGCGCCGGCACAGCAACGACATCTGTTATCATTTCTCTGTTATGTTACGACTGATTTGACTGCATAGAGTTTCTTTTTTCTTATTTTTCGCGTTTCTACTGATATTTGACAAAAAAAAAACGATTTGTCCCTTCCTTATTCACGTCTCGACTAGCCACAGTGTTTCAAAAATCGCAAAAAAGGGGCGTGAGTAAAATCTCAGAGAAAAATCAACCGTTTTTCGTAATTCTTTTTCTGTTGTGTAAGGGCTGTTAGGAAGGTATTTTAAGTAACTTTCGAATGACATCGAATTTGACTGGACTTAAAGCACTAAAAGCAGAATTTCCGGATGTTAAATCCTTAAATCACTGACTTCGAAAGGCCATAAGAGTCCACAGGGATTACCTGTAGGGATGTCGAAGCATAGCAAGAAGGGGCTCGTTTGTAAGCTGCTGATATTACCTTTCGATTGATACTAAACACGATAAAATGGACGGTCTAACAAATGGGGACAGTTTTCGTATTTTCAAAACTATTTGACATTGGGCCAGTGCTGGCGCCGTGACGTGAGGGGTAACTGCTTCTTAACTGCGGATTTACATTACCTTCGGTGTTTGCCATTGCTTACTTTTAGGATTTATATACTTTGGGTCTGCGTCACCGGCGTCACCTGCCTAAAATCTACAGCCTTGGCAAAATCTACTATAACCTGTCATTACTCCGTTTCGTTCGTTCATTTAAACATCCAAAAAAGAAGAAAGAAATTGCTCATTCGTTTCCCACAGTTTTCCATCGGCAATCGAAAGTCAATGTCGACACGAAACGATCACTAATCTTGTGTGTAATATTAATTGAATGTCATTTCATCCGTTTTAAATTAATCAACAATAACAATGAAGCGCCGCGCAAAGGATGCATTGAACGGTCCACCAAGAAAGATGTCCTCAATGCCTACCGAAAATTTCGACTTTTTAGAGTTGTCCATTTGTCTCACTAAAGTCGAAGTCGAAGAGAATGATGTCCCGCAGTCAACCATCGACGAAACCACTGAACTACCCGATTTTAGCAGGCCAGTTACAATGAAAACTTTCGAACAAATTTTGTCAAGCCGAGGACCATGCGTGACAAATGTCCGAATTGTGAGTGGAAATCCTGTTCTTCTGCCATGTGTCGCAAAACATTGCAAGAACGTGGACCGCATAGAATTGCTGGAAGGTGAAGGATCAGATTCGTTGGAACTTTTTCGAAATTTGACAGAAATGAAGGTCCCTCATGTTCGGATGGCGACGCATGTATTCGAGAAGTGTCTCACGAACAACCCAAATCTGGAGGGTCTGGAATTCGATCACTTTTGGTATCGAGAAGACATCACGAATCTGTCGGAATTGTTCCCGAGATTAAGGTACTTACGCCTCATTGAGATGGCGATGGGAGAAGATGGTAGTGCACAAGAACCCAAAAGAGGAAAATCGAAAAAACCATGTTCAACACCGTTTGATTACACTGTCGTTCTGGATTTACTGCAGTCCGACACGTTGACCCATTTTTCGTTCGAAAGTGAGAAAACTTGTAACCAACTGATACAACTACTGGCGTCGCATAAGCGTAACTTGGAAAAGCTTTCCTTCACAATGAATGTGAACAAGCAAACCTTCGCAGACATCGGTAGATTGAAAAACTTAAAATTTTTGGCCATCGCTAACGGTAAAGGTGTGCGAAAGATTGGAAGCGATGTCCCCAAATGGCCACCAAAATTGGCTTGTTTAACGCTTAATAATATCGTCATATCGGACACCGAACTACTATCGATTGTAGAACACCTGCCATTGCTTGAAGAATTGTACATTGGTACGACAAGCGGTGAGTGTTTTGAGTGGAAAATTATTTCTTTAAATTGACCATTGGAGTCTCGATTCTCATGCCATTGTGTCTCGTTTCTAATCCAGCTCGACTACATCCGTGGCTTCGTGACATGAAGATCTTTTCCGGTATTGAGAAGATCGTTGGAAAGGGCAGTCGGACTTTGAAAATATTTTTCTCCGATGCAAGCGACAAAAATCCGGTAAGTGGAAATGTGAGGATTAGTGTGCAAATTTGGTGTTCTTTTTGGTCGACCAATTCGATAGGAAAATATGGGAACAACATCGGGCCTCGTTTGTTCATTTATCCGTACCCTACCCGTTTACCCTTGATTGTCTCTCCTCACTGAACCTTTTCCGGTTCGACAATTCACTATGACAAACAGGTAACTTCACGGTTTTATCTCGACATCGGGTTTTGAAGCTAACTTTCCCGGATCGTCCACATAAGACTTAAGCGATATAATTGAACAAACTCGTCTTTCAGTGCTTACACCAGGCATGAGCGCCGCCGAAAATAAGCCGCCGATTAAGCCGCCGCTGGCCATTTTTGAACAAGCCGAGCCGGTGCCAAGCCCGCTTGAAACGGCTGGAAAATGAAATAAAGATTTCGAAAGGTGAATGGGTGAAATAATTTTGAAAACCGAGATTCCTGTTGATCCTAAGCAGCTCAAGTACTTCTTGATTTTTTTTTCAAAATTAAGAAAATTTTGAAAATTTTCTTGAATTTTCATGAATTTTCCAGAATGGTATATTACGTCCTCGCTTCTAAGTTTGTTGTTTTGGCAAGTATGACCTTTGCGGAACGAGCCAAAGGCGCACAATCAGTTAATTCACAAATTTGAGAAAACTTTATCGATCTTTGCGAATTTTCTCGATTTCTTTTCTTTTCAATTTTTACTTGATTTTCGTGAGCTTTCGATTTCTTATCGAAAACCATTTTCTTAATGAGTTAAATGAGTGTACCGGAGCATGATTTTCCATTTAGTTCAAGTTTTGAGGCAATAAAACTTGACGTGTTAGTGAACCTTAGACTTAGAGACTTGCTTGTAACAAGACCAGTTCCACTTGCACTTTGAACAACCTAATCTACCTACATTTTCGCTTTCCGTACAATTTCATTTTCATGCTTACTAGTTCATTTTCCATGAATTTATCTAAACGTTTTTATTTTGAAAAAAAGTTAAAAGGAACCTCCAGCCGAGCCGGCTCAAGCCGACTTTTTCGCCGCCGCCGAGAAATTTTTTTCGGCTAGCCGCCGCCGAGGTTTCTCCGTCGGCGCTCATGCCTGGCTTACAGCATGCCCCTTACAACTTCACGAATAAAGGGCAGGCTCTGATATGTCTTGTTCAAATAAATGAAGTAGAAGATTCGAAATCAATTTTTTGAAAATATTCAGATCAAATGAAGTAATAGATCCGATGGTAGAACTGCTGATATGCTTGCCCTCTGTGAATGTTTAAGTCATTCTACCATTAGAACCTGATATCTGGTGTTCTGACTTTGTTTTTACTTACATCAAATATGTCTCAATGTCGATTTATTTCATCCTTCCAGTCCACTTACTTCTTTACCTTTCGATCTTCCCAATCATTTTTTTCATGCTTTTGCTTAAGGGTACAGTGTAATGAGGCTTACTTCACTTCTTGGTACTAGAATATGGAGTTTCGACCCCTTCATTCAAATTTACGATTAACTATTACACTGGTATCTGCGAGATACTGCAAGCGTGTCACAGTATAATGCTTGATTTCCACCTACCAAAAAAGTACTTCGTGTGAGAGACAAAATTGAATTTTTTGCTTTGTTTATTTGACAGCTCGCTCTCTCACGACTTTCTCACGGAGTACTTTTTTGTTGAATGGAAATCATACTTTACCATTACATCTGTCAGTTCTGTTCGTTGAAACTATTGGATGCTGCGCAAGTACATTACATGATGGTAAAAATAAGCTTCGGTAACTCTTGAGGTATACATCTACACTTGTCGAAAAGACAGGTACCGATACAATAGGTTCGTTCCAAGTAACTGTAAACACGAATTTTCATTGGCCGAACGTTCACGACTTAATCAACAGAGATTGGTTTTCACATAAATATTGATGAAATTTGACAATTTGTGTGGCCTTGGAACAGACCTATTTCCTCAAAAACACACGAGTGAGTTTGCGAGTAGCGCAAAGTTGTTTCCGAAGTAATGAAGTACGAAGCAGCATCCAATGTATTCTATGGTATATTGCTTGCCTACGCCAAAACCAAATAGAAGGAACTCACTAAAAAATGAACCGAAAATACTCTTCATGTAACGGATCATCTTCGTAGAGGTAAACTGCTATACACTGATCAACTTTCCCATGGGGTAGAAGATAAAATCTTTAATCATTTTATCTCATCTGTTACTATACACATACAGCATAATTGTAGATGCCATCAACGCAAAAATGCTCGTGTGTTTTTGGCCTAACTTACAGCATTCTCTCGACTCAATCAGTAGGTACGCCATTTCCTAGTGTAGCTGGGAATATAAAATTTAAAACTCGCGTTCTCCCGTATTGAGTACAGTGGCGCCTTTTATAGAGTGTCAACGAAGATGAATTTTTTACCAGTCTTGGAGTAGCGGGAAATTAGAATGTGGATTTAGTCGGCTATTCTTTTCGAGATTATTGCGGTGTGCTGACAGCACAGTGCTGTGCGCTTCAACATCTTATCTTGTTTTGTTTTGCTTAAACCAAAATTTGGTTCGAATGTGATTGCTGTTAAAGGCTAGTACCATGGCACTGCTCCTAGCATTAACATAGAAAATATTTGGAGGCTGATGAAATCAAAATAGGCGCTGCATTCCTCTAGCTACGACAAGAATTCAATTTTTCTTGGTGTGAGTTAAAAGACATGCAATTGCACACGCATGCAAACATGTAAAAAAATTGGAGGCGTTTAACTTACGAGTGTTAATGCTAGGAGCGGTGCTATGCCTCGTGCTATGCTAGTGTATACACGGTTCGTAAGACTTTGAAAAGTAAAGCATGAAAATTGACAGATGTACCATGCTTTTTATGTCAACATTTATCAATCATCTAGCATGGTTTGCAGCACTGCTTCTAGCATTAACATAGAAAATATTTGGAGGCTGATGAAATGACAGTAGGCATTGCGTTTCTTTTGTACAGATAGATGACTCGTTTTCCTTGTATGAGTTAAGACATGCGATGCAAACAATCCTAAGCGGCAGCTCTTATCACTAAAGTCGCCAAATTTGACGCTTGTCAATTCAGTGTTCATGCTAGGAGCAGTGCTGTGCATGGTTCCATTTTTCACGAATATTTCACGAACTGTGTACCCTACCCATCTTTGTGTATCAGTTCCACTTTGTTAATATTAAAAAGAAAAGAAAACGAAAACCGGCTTGTTCAAATTTTCATCACCTGTTATGTCAGTGTTATGTCAACGACTATTTTCTACAACCCGTTCCTAATAGTTCGTAAATCTGTTTTCTCTTACAGTACAAATACAAATCCGCTAATCTGGAGATTATCAATGAATGCGCAGTTAAAACGACAGTGAAACCTTTACATATCATGATATCGTCGTAGGGTGACAGTGTAGCAGAGCTGAGACGGATGTGCCGGTTTGGTATGACCCTACCTCACATGAATTATATTCTATTTTTTTGACGGTGAACGGGTACAACATTTTATTCGTTCGTTATTTTATCTGATGTTAGAATAATTGTGATTTAATTTCATTGAACTCATTAAAGAGATTGTTCAACATGACCAACGGAATTTTATTTTAAAACGGATCTCGTTGTCGGTAATGAGCTGTCCTCATAATATTATGCGATCGCAAAAGTAGAATTTGTAGAGAAATGACAATAAAGTCAGAGGCAGTGAAATATCCACATGAATTTGAATCAGTTGATGCAATCAAAGCTGTTTATACTTAACGACTGAAACTGCCACATCCACGCACGTGGTAGTGGTGAAACTGTGTAAACAGTTTTGATTTTGTGTGTGGACCAGCTGAAAAACAGCTGAATCAAATTCATGCTGAAATTTCACTGCCTCTGACTCGAGAAATTTTTCAACTATTTAAAGGATATCATGTGAGAGTGTCGCAAGAGGTGCTTGAATTTAAAAAGTTTGGTTTTCGGTGCTTGCAGTTATATATCGAGTTATGAACAGAGGCCATTTATTAAAGAAAACTCTCGGGCAATTCAATGGTTACAAATTCCGTCAGTTATAAAGTGAGCTGTGTTGGCTATGTTTTGCGGTAATACTCAAACGACCTAATACTTTCATGCGAAGTGGGATGAAAGAAGTCAGCGGTTAGTTGCGTTACACATTTGTGACGATTCCTTATATTTTCACTTAATAAACCTGTATCAATTTAGGTAAATTTTCTTTGCCTTAAAAGCTATTGTTAAGACGCGCAGTTTAAGCCGTATATGAAGTTGGCAGCCCAAAATTTGTGGTAGATATGTTTATAAAAGTAATAATTTTCGGGGGTCATTAGTGTAGCCACAAATATTTCTTTTTTCGAAATTGAAGTACTCATTTAATGTCCAAAAAATAAGGCGCAAACGTTTACGTACATAAAATATGTACATTACGAGGGAGGACTTCATTTAAACAGTGGGCTGCGGAGAAATTGCTTGAAATTTAGTGAGAATATCTCGAAAGGCCGAAATTTAGCTAAAAACAAATAAACACTTTTTGGCCTTAACTCCTCGAGATTTTGGGGCGCCGACCTAATATGGAGCCTAATTGAATACGCGTCTGATGAACAGCTTTCAGGGGAAAAAAAGGTTACCGTGCACATTTGGTGAAAATATTTCGAAAAGTGACAGATTTTAGCTGGAATGTCCCAATTCCCATTTATTTTCAACAAACAGCCCAGTAAGTACATTGGTTATTTGTGTACCTGTTTTGGACGATTGGTTTTTGGGAAATTCATTTCGTTCGTTCTACAAGCGAAAATGCCTTAAATCAGACGTCCCAAACAGGTACAAATGTAATTTTTCATGCAGAGGGCCGAAAACCAGAGAAAAGTTCAAAAATTGCTATCATTTTTGGCCCCAAAGTATGAAAAAATTCTGAAATATCACTTCTTCTCTTCTAGCAACTTTTTTGCCGGAAATTACTCACTTTTTCACTAAAATTTGGTCGTAAGTTTGCGTAGCATCACTAGGAGCTGGGGTAATCGGTAATAATTTGTACAGTGACTCGTCATTACGATTGGTACATACAATTCCAAATTTAAAAAAGAATTAAAATTGAGCTTGTGAAGATTGTTCTGATTCGCAATTTCAATTTTCTTTTTATTTTAAATAGGTAAAATTATCGTAAATGACGAGCCACTGTACAAATTATTAACAATTCCTGCAACTCCTCTGTAAACGGATCTGCAAATTCGCGAGAAAGAAGTACGTGTTTTTTGTAAGAAATAACGTTAGAGAAGCCGATTGATGAGTCGGTTGATTATTCGAAACTCTAAACATATCACCAAAAAGACCGCCCACTTTATTTAGCATTTCTTATTTCACGTTTTGTCTGTTCTATGATACAACTTGTATTACTCAACCATGGACTTTCGCTTCGATTTGGTTCTCTGACGCTTGTGGCGTCGACTGCAAAATTGAGGGACCAGCACTATTCAGTCCCCGAATATTTTCAAACAATTTGAAATATTTGAAGCAACCATAGTCAGGATATTAAAAACACGTGATGGTGCTAAATACTGACGTAACGCAGCTTTGATGGAAAACGGATAGTCCCTATCTAAGGTTTAATATTTCGTTAAATAATGCTTAGTTTCCTCTTACCAAAAAAGTACTCCGTGTGAAAGACAAAATTGATTTTTTTTTCAATTTTTCCTTTGTTTTTTGACAGCTTGCTCTCTCACGACTCTCTCACGGAGTACTTTTTGTTGAGTGGAATGGACACTTAACCATTCAGTCGACAATCAAAGAAATAACTAATAACACTTTGGTCATTTTCCCGCAGTATCCTGGGTATGAGTATCAACAATTGCGTAGAAGCTTGGCACAATGCCATTGCTATCAATTTTAGTATTTTTCATATGACGAGAATATTTAAAATCGATGGAATTATAAGAGAACGAAATGATTTAGACAGAGAGCCAACGTGCATAAATCAGTTTAATTACCGAATACGAAAAACAAGTGCTCAACGACTTTTGTATTCTAGCGCTTGAAGGGCTTTAGCGAGGGTAGCCAAAGCGTGTAACTCAGCCATCATACATCATAGAAAATCCAAGTTGGTGTTGATAGATCAAGTTCGAGTAACTGTAAATCCTAACACTGACAGCTGCTCTGTCATTCATAGAGAACCCTCACCTCAACTCGGTGAAAAAAGAAATTATTGAGATGCCTTTTAATTTTATGTTTTTTCCGGATCTACAAAAACGTTTAATTTAATAGATTTCCAATGTATAAAAGGTGAAATTATGATTGTTTCTTGTATCAAGGCTGTATACTTTGGGGAGGTCACGCAGACCGCCATTTTGTTAGATACGCGGGAACACACCACTTCTGATGTCTTTACATCCTTTACATATACAAAAAATTCACCACATCAACAAGACGACGAGAATCATCAGAGTAGGTGAATTTTTGTATGAAATCGGCCATTTTATCATCAACTGTGGTGTGTAACCCGCGTATCTGTATCTGTCTGCGTGACCTTATCTGCGTGACATCCCCAAAGTATAGGTCTCTTCCAAGGCCGTTCAAAATATCAATCGTCATCCACAGAGAAGCCAACACAACATCACTTTGAAGTTTTAACGAACAAATTTGTTTAAGTTGCGGTTATGTTTGCTTCTATGGATGACGGTCGGTTGATTTCGGCCTGTCAAAATTCGTTTTTACCGTACGATGGAAGAAACCTATACAGCCTTGTCTTGTATGGCGTGAGTGTCTAAGCTTATTATTTTACAAGAATACCATTAAACCATTTGTTTCTATTTTCAAACATGAGCAAAGTGCCTGCTCATTTTCAGTGCACATACGTTGAGGTTAGGGTTATCTGTTGATGATTTTTGACATTTCGAATAACCTTGGACTTGATCCCTATGAAGGTATTGGGCCAAATGACGAATGAAATTTTGAAATTGTTTTTTTTCTATTTGAAAGGCCTGTTGCGTGAGACAAGTGAGATTTTCGAATTTTTAACTTCATTTTGAAACCAGTTTGGATTTTCTGCAATGTGTGACAGCCTAAATACACACTATATGAGGAGCTGATACAGATATGGGCTCTCGGTCTAATACAGAGATAACAATATCTAATATTATGACTGGTTGGCCTTTTCCGCTGAAAAAATACAGAGTTTGAACAGATAGCCCAGAGAATTGTAATACTTCTGAAGTAATATGCAAATCCTGTAGAATTCGGTTTAAGTGGTACAATTTATATTCTAATAACAAAAATTTGCAGCGGTTCTTTCAAGTTTTAATAGGTAAATGGGTGAAATTGAGTAACATTTTTAAGTGATTTCGCTAATAATTGTGGGTAGATCAGAGACTGTGTTTACTACATAAATGAAAAATGACTGATTCAAACACGACAGAGTAAAGTTAATCAGGCAGGAGCGCTGATTTAATTAGGGAACGTTTAGAAAATGAAGCGCTCCTGCCTGGTTTATTTTACTCTGCCGTGATTCAAATCATGAAAATTCTCAAATTTATATCTTTCTGTTTAACAGAGACAGAGACAAGGTCGGATACCATGGATGCACGTGGACACGAATGTGGTCTCGATGAACAGCGTTCACCCATCTCATTCGATGAAATCGAAAGGCCACCATTACGTCGTATCGATAAATGTATTCGTGCCCAATTGCCATGTTTTTCGGCGAGATATACTGTAGCGGTGATGACTTTTTTTGCATTCTTAATATCATTCGGAATTAGGTGCAACTATTGTATGGTCAAATTAGCGGTGAGAGATAATGTGAGTGCAGTTATTTGTTATTATTTATAAGAGGATAAGAGGTCGTGCAGTTAAAAATGCCCAATTTTCACAATAATTTGTTCGGGCCCGACGATTTCCTGTTCAACTTACTTTTTTTTTATTTAAATTCCTCTGGCACTTCCTAACTTCCATCGGCTATTTTCGATATAAGTGAGGTGTTCCAATGTTGGTTCATAAATTTTGGGATGACAGATGATTCCTCTGGTACTTTCTAACTTCCATCGGATTTGTCGATAGATTGGAGCTATTTTCGACACTAGTGAGGTGGTCCAAGGTTGGTTCCTAAATTTTGGGATGACAGATGATTGCTCTGGCACTTCCTAACTTCCATCGGATTTTTCGATGGATTTTGCCTATTTTCGACACTAGTGAGGTGTTCCTATGTTGGTTCCTAAATTTTGGGATGACAGATGATTCCTCTGGTACTTTCTAACTTCCATCGGATTTGTCGATAGATTTAAGCTATTTTCGACACTAGTGAGGTGGTCCAAGGTTGGTTCCTAAATTTTGGGATGACAGATGATTCCTCTGGCACTTCCTAACTTCCATCGGTTTTTTCGATGGATTGGGGTTATTTTCGACACGAGTGAGGCGGTCTAAGGTTGGTTCCAAACTTTTGGGATAACAGATGATTCCAATGGCACTTCCTAACTTCCATCGGATTTTTCGATGGATTGGGGTCATTTTCGACACGAGTGAGGTGTTCCAAGGTTATTTTCTAGATTTTGGGATGCAGACTGTCTTCTCTAGAATGTTTTAATTTTCATCAGGTTTTTGATGTTGTCGACACGAGATACTTACAAGAGTAGTGATAATAGTACAAAAACACATAGGGACTTGCGTCACATTTACCCTAAGGGGGTTTTCGTACTGATCCTTAATAGCACTATAACCCGAGTAATTCTCAATAGATTTTTTTTTTCTTGTTGAAACCTGAGGTTGTAATAAGAGAACTTATTGTTTAATTCATAGTGGGTTTAGATGAGGAGTCGAGTCGATAATCGGTCTCTTTTAACATGGAACCAGTAGATATCGCTTCCAACAGACAAAATTGTTGATGATTTCTCTTTAGCAGACCTCTGCTACATTTTTAAAATCGTTTATCAGATCAACAAGTAATATTACGTTATGCATCACAAGTCACAAACATAATTTTCCTTTCAAAATTTCAGCGATATGAAGACAATAATTTCAACCGAACAAATTGGGAGAGTGTCATAGACTCGTCATTTTTCTGGGGATATCTAGTAACGCAAATACCGGGCGGTTTTCTCACCTCATTCTATCCGTCAAATAGGATATTTGGTGCTGCCATCATCGCTTCGTCGATTTGCAATTTATTTATTCCTTTAGCAATTGACATTAGCAAATACGTTCTGATTGTCGTGAGATTTATCCAAGGTGCAGTTGAGGTAAGTCACAGATCGTGATAACTATATCTGAGCTATTATATTGACGATTTGGGCTTTGTTTCCACAAAAGGGAGTCACTTATCCAGCCTTGTACGGAATATGGAGATTTTGGGCTCCGCCACTTGAGAGATCTAGACTTGTCACAATAGCTTTGAGTGGTTCTTACGCAGGTGCGCATACCATTTTGTTCAGATCAAAGATTTACAAGAAGAACGGAGCGATGTATAACGACGTTCAATAATTTACATTTTTTTTGGCAATTATGCAGGTGTCGTAGTTGGTCTGCCGGTTTCTGGATACCTAGCCTATCTGAATTGGAGGGCACCGTTTTATTTCCATGGCATAGTCGGAATGTTATGGTAAACGATGTGAAACAGATTCATTTGACTCATGAGATTCTTGACAATTGTACCCTGCAGGTTTACAGCGTTCTTTTGGCTAGTTTTTGAGAAACCCCGAAAACATCCAACAATAGACGTGTCCGAACTGAATTACATAGAGAAATCTTTAGGAAAGTCCGTACATCAAGCAATGCCGTCAATACCATGGCAACACATCATTCGGTCGCCACCAGCTATCGCAATTGTTGTTGCGAATTTCTGCCGATCGTGGTGTTTCTATATGTTAGTGTTGTATCAGAGCGCTTATTTAAAACAAATTTTCGCATTTGATACAGCCCAAGTACGACAATTCTATTTTCTAAAAAAATATTTCGAATTATGGTTTGAAAATCACTTTACCAGGCTGGATTGGTCGGTGCATTACCTTATTTATCAATGGCAATCATTATACCATTCGGTGGCGTGATGGCTGATTATTTACGAAAATCTGGTGCGATGACCACGACGGGTGTGAGAAAATTATTCAATTGTGGCGGTTTTGGATTCGAAGCCTTATTTCTCGTCCTAGTGGCCTTTTCGAATACAGCGGTAAGATTGATCTTCCATCTTGTCGATTCAAATTTCAAGCGAATTGTAAATATATCCAGGGAAAAGCACTGACATTTCTAACGTTTGCTGTTGCGTTCAGTGGTTTTGCCAAATCCGGGTACAACGTGAATTGCTTGGACATCGCGCCCCGGTACGCCAGTATTCTCATGGGCATATCGAATACCATTGGAACATTAGCTGTTTTTATATGTCCTATTGTCATTGATCACATCGTAGAAGATAGGGTAATTTTCGTTAATCAATTCTATAAGTTTGATATACTGCTTTTCTTCATTGCATTTTCATTTTGTGTATACCTTAAGAGCAACGGACCCTTTGCAAATCTGTAGCCTACATTTACAAAATTTTACAAAAAGAAATTTGAGTCACAAGTGGCAGATGATTCGGTTTTCTTCCGTTTAAATTCTTTCAGTACCTTTTTTAACCATTTTCCAAACAATAAGTTCCTCAACATGTACCACTTGTGACGCAAATTTCTTGTTGTAAAATTTTCTTTCACAAATTTTTTGAGTCAATTTTTTGTTGATAAAACTTTTGCGTACAACGCACAATGCGTCACCCTCAGCTTTATCAGTTATTTTGTAAGGAAGATAAGGGACTTGTGTCACATTTGTCTTGAGGGTTTTTTTACTGATATCACCACTTTTGTAAGTATGTCATTTCGACAACATCAAAAAACCTTATGGAAATTTAAAAAAATTCTAGAGAAATCAGTCTGAATCCCAAAATTTAGGAACCAACCTTGGACCACCTCATTCGTGTCGAAAATAACCCCAATCCATCTAAAAATCCGATGGAAGTTAGAAAGTACCAGAGGAATCATCTGTCATCCCAAAATTTAGGAACCAACCTTGGAACACCTCACTCATGTCGAAAATAACCCAAATCCATCGAAAAATCCGATGGAAGTTAGGAAGTGCCAGAGGAATCATCAAAACCATCAAAAAATCCTGTGGAAGTTAGGAAGTACCAGAGGAATCGTCTGTCATCCTAAAATTTAGGAACCAACCTTAGAACACCACACTAATGTCGAAAATCACCTAAAACCATCTAAAAATCCGATGGAAGTTAGGAAGTACCAGAGGAATCATCTGTCATCCCAAAATTTAGGAACCAACCTTGGAACGCCTCACTAATGTCAAATAGAACCCAAATCCATCAAAAAATCCTGTGGAAGTTAGGAAGTGCCAGAGGAATCATCTGCCATCCCAAAATTTAGGAACCAACCTTGGAACATCGCACTCATGTCGAAAATCACCTAAAACCATCGAAAAATCCGATGGACGTTAGGAAGTGCCATAGGAATCATCTGTCATCCCAAAATTTAGGAACCAACCTAGTGGAAGTTTATACTTAATGATTCCAGTAATTTCCAATAAGAAACACATCCCAAAACAACACACCTTTCACCACATTACCATCCATATCATGCACTAAAATATACAACACACACACACGCACATATACAAATTGGCTTTTATATGGCATTTATATGGAGACTTTGGGGGCTCCACCTCCCAAGATATGGATTTTTTCCAACTTTTGAAAATTCCATTCTTATTTTTGGGCCATTATTAGCCTACAACCAAAATTTCAGGAAAATCAATAGAAACGTTGCTTTAGGAGTTGCTGGATCCGCTTTTCCATAGGAACTAACTAACTAACGAACGTAGGCGATTTCAGTTGTCTGAAAAAAAGAAATTTTGCTTATTTTCATACAAAAATCAATATTCAATATCAATATCAATATCTCGGCCAATTTTGAAGCTGCAGTAACGTTTGATAGCTCGTTGAACTCGTATCCAGATCCTAGATTCCAGATATCGTAGTTCGGGGGTCGTTGGAGTTAAGGAAGAAGTCAAAAAGTTGTTGTAAATATGCTCCGCCGTCCTCAAAAATTTTTTGTTAAAACATTTTTGGTAGTGGACTTGCGTCACGCCCGCTTACTAACGTGCGGGCATGATAATAATTATTCATTAAAATGAATAATTTAGAAAGCTTTGAAAGCCCATTTATCTTTCTTTTTGCCAAGCCCTCTATAGAATGGCTGCAGTATTTAACCTGAAAACAACCATGGACTCACAAAACTTTATTTTAAGAATGATCAGCTCATTATTCCTAACTCGGTAATTTTTCAGACACCGTGGAGTTGGTCAAACGCATTCCTTATAACTGCCTGTGTTCACTTATTTGGTATTGTATTTTATGGAATTTTTGCATCCGGCGAGCTTCAACATTGGGCCGAGCCACCAGTTGAAGAGAAACAAGATTGGAGTCCTACGAAAGCAGAAATAACCGAAGAGACTGCCTATGTAAGATTTGTAATTTTTCGTTTTGTTTCGTTCTATTTCCTCACTTGAATCTTATGTACTATGGCAGAATGGGACTCAAGCGGACATGCTGACAAACAAGCCAACAAATAATTAAGAGGTAATGCAGCCAAACTCAACCAACCCCTACGCCTATGCCAATTCAATTCAATGTTAGAACAATAAGCTGTGCAACCTGTGGGGAAATACACTTAAGCAATTTAATTTTGAATTTGAGAATCTCCAGTACGGAAATATTTACATCTAAGCTTTAGAGTCTAAAGTAGTCTAAAAACACGTCGCCCAAAAACCACTTACAGTCACCGCTCGGACAGCTAGCTGTTGTTGATCGAGTAACGCATCTCCACAAAATGATTAAAATGATGACAAAGCATAGTTTTGACATTAGACTCAACCGTACCGTTTATCAACGCTCGTCGAGAAGAATGGGTCAAGTCTATGATTTGCAACTTCATCCTTCTCTCCGACAGTCAATCAACGAATACAATAGACTTAATTCCGAGCTGCGACAGTGCAATAACATTGAGATTTTTCTATCAAAGGTGAAGCTTAAGAGTCATATCGCCAAGACTTCAGGCGATTGGGGAACAAGCGGTTTCCGATTCTAATGAGTGATAGCTCGTTGGATTCGTCTTTCAATTCTAGGAAACACGTATCTTTCACTTTTTCTAAAAAAAAATTGTTTTCTGTGAAAAGACCTCAAAAGTAAAGACATGCCAGAGGGTACCGACAACAGTTTTTCGGCAATAACTCAAGAAAAAATTATTTTAAATTATTGTAATGTTGTACGAATGTCGGCCTTGGAAAGACCTACAGGTAGAGTATACGCACTGCTTGATGCGAGTACATCCACGAGAGTTATGACTAAAAATATAGTGAATGTTCGGAGAGTCCGGATTCTCGGCAGCTTCGTTGTTCCACGGAACTGAGTATGGGGTGTTGTAGCTGGCCTCACCCACTATCGTTCCACATATAAATGAACCCATGAGCTATACACTAACACTTAATTTGACTAAAATCCCCCGAGAAAAATTTAATAATTATTCTCTTGATATAACTAACATTGGATCTGTTTCAACGACATATATTCGCGACATATCGAAGCGTTTTTCTATTGATAAGGTAAAAGAATAGTAGACGATAAAAAATGACTGCCGTAGTACCGTTCCAGATGCTGTTCCAGCTGTAGAGCCTCCAGAAAGATGGAAAAAATCTGCATTTTGGCACCAACTTTTTTTCCAAGACTTCTGTAGGCTTGCAGCACAAAAGTACTGGGTTCATTTATATGTGGAACGATAGTGGATGAGGCCAGCTATAACACCCCATATTCAGTTTCGTGGAACATAGAAACTGCAGAGAAGGCGGACTCTCCGAACATTCACTACATTTTTAGTCATAACTCTCGTGGATCTACTCGCACCAAGCGGTGCGTATACTCTATCTGTAGGTCTTTCCAAGGCCGACATTCGTACAATATTACAACAATTTAAAATATTTTTTTCTTTTAATCTTTGTAATCTTTCCATTGTAAGAAAATTGGTCAATCTGAGCCCTATTTTGTACTTCACACTAATGTAAAAAGAAGTGATAATAAAGAATTATTTATAAAAAAAAGTGTGACGCAAGTCCCTTTTTCCTCTTACAAAAGAACTGAACTGAAGTGATACAGCTTCGACACGCAAAAACAAATGCGTCACAAGTGGCAGATGATGAGGATAGTGTAAACAACTGATTCAAAAAATTGGGTTTCAAAAACAAGTTACTATTTCACTATTAGGAAGGTGCGTCACACAGTGGCAGACGATTCGGTTTTATAAATTTATTTCTTCCAGGACAAATGTTCTGTGTTCTTCAATTTTCTTTACAGTCATTTCCTCAACATCTGCCACTTGTGACACACCTTCCATATAGTGAAATCACTTCTTATGTAGGAGGATAAAGGAACTTGCGTCACACTTCTACTGTAAGTGGTTTTTTCGGCGGTAACAGTTCTTTAGTAATTATTAAGCCATCTTCGATCGAATTGCCATTAAAGGGTTCTGCAGACTAGTACGATTGTATACACCTGTTAAACTCAGCGGAAAGATGCGGATAGACACTCAAAATGCTTACAGCTAGCAAATGGGGGATTTTTGGGAAAACCCCCTGTTTTGACGTGCGATTGCTCGTTGAACTCGTTGGTGGTAGTAGGAGCAAAGGGGGAAACGTCAAAAAGTTCAGTCTTACGGAAAATGTTTGTTCAAATTTTTTAGTGGGTACGGACTTGCGTCACGGCCCTTCACTAACGTATGGTCATGATTCACACAAAGTGCGAACTGTAAATAATTTTTTAAGAAAATTCTCATTTATTTCCAACGAACAGCCCAGTTTGTACATTAAATAACGAATATCACAACCGTTGATAATTCACAATCTAACTTTGATCTCAAGCAGAAGACCTACAGCTAAACCTCAAAATGGTGTGTCTCAACTACACTTCGCCTCTACTTTCAATTGAACAGTCTTCTCAGCCACACCACCAATACTTCGAGCTTCACAAGTGTAGCTTCCTTCATCACTGCTTTCGATGCGTCTAATTTCCATTTGACCGAATCGGTTCACCGAAAATCGACCGTTCAATGTTACGTCGATTCCATTCTGATCAAACCATTGAACATTCGGTGCTGGTTTGCCCAGCGTTGGACAATCAATAGAAAAATCGATTCCCTCCACAGCCGAATACTCCGGTTCCATATTCAAAATCTGTGGCATTAACAGAACTTCGTGGTAAATTCTTCTTTCGTTGGCAGATTGGCGACATGTGTAGAAGCCTTCGTCGGAATCAGTAAGGTTATGAACGAGCAAAAAGTAATATTTTGGAGAGAAATCGCCATATGTTTCGGTTCGGAATTCGTAGCGATCAGATGGTTCAATGGGATTATTCTCGAACATCCAGTCTGAAAGTGAAAATGGAGTCAGTGGGGAAGTTCACTTTTTTTCACTGACTTTGATGCCCACCTATGGTCGTGTTGTCATCATTGTGAAAGCTGCAACTCATGTAACCAGAGCGCCCAGAAAAGCCAAGTGTGTACTCGAATTCGTCTGATGCGCCTACTAATGCTGTAGACATACATTCATCATCATTAGAACTGATTGGTTAATACACTGACAAGTCGACTCAAATTTACACATAAATACACAGCACCGCCTCCTAGCATGAGCACTGAATTTACAAGTGTCAAATTTAAAGGTTTTAGTGATAAGAGCTGCCGCTTAGGATTGTTTGTTTTGCATGCCTCAACTCATACAACGAAAACTGGTCATCTATCTTTACAAAAGAAACGCAGTGCCTGCTGTCATTTCGTCAGCCTTCGAATATTTTCTGTGTTTATGCTAGGAGAAGTGCAGGTTCAGGTAATCTGAGCAACAGCTTCATATCAACCTGACCTGATTTGATCTGCAATCTGTCAACTCAGTCAAAATAGACTCAATCTCACTTACCATACGTCTCAATTTTAACAAAAGTCTCAATGCTCTCTGATCCGACCAACGAAGCACAATAGTATGTCCCAAACATTGCATGCTTCACAAATGGTATGACCAACATTAATTCGGCATCATTTACAGCTTCAGTGTACATAAGTCCATCAGACCTAAAAATTTGGCGGGAAATTTTTTAAATTTCATCTACAGTGGTCTTCTGTGCTCTTCGCTCCACTTACGATTCGGAATTGATAGGATTGTTGAAAGAATCCCGCCAGCTTAAGTCGGTAGCTGATTCTGCTTTGGACTTGCAAGTAAAGTTAAAGAACGTGCCTGCTGCAATATTCTGTACGCTAAACGTCGGATAGATTTTTAGCCGAGGATCTCCGCCAGTGATTGGATCTGAATTTGTTGAAAAATTGAGTTATAGCACAATGTGCACTGTGCCAGTGAACTAATGGCAGCTCATACGCCGACTCTGTGAGGTATGTGAATGATATTAAACTGGCCTGTGATGCCATCTAGTATCATGTCTCTGCAATATGTGGAAGAATTCTCTCAAAAACCATGCTAACAGGAGCAATGAAATATCCGTCTCTTCTCTGTTGCTCGACCGGATTATACGCGTACTACCTCGCAGAATCGACATGAAAGTCGTTGCTATCATTTCTCTGGAGCACACACGACTGTGACGTGTTTCATTGATCAACAATTACCTCTGGCAGTTCTCATGAAATGGTACGACGTTGTCGCAAATGAACCACTAAGCCTTATAGCATAATAGGTGTCGGCAGTTAAGTTTCCGATGACATAGCTGTTACTTGTTATTCCACTGACCCACGTACACTGCCCTGCATAAATTGATAACGACTTCCAATTGCTGTGCAAAGCCTGAGGAATAAAATTTTTGTTTTAGGAAAAAGCGATTCCGTAACAGATAAATGAGAGCGCGTTTCTGCGTGTTAGAACGCTGATCCGAATCACAGCTGAGAAGAGGTCATACAGACACTGTTGACTCTTTCACAGCTGTGCTCGTTCCACTTCGCAGAATCGCAGCATGAGCTGCCGCTATCATTTCTATGATCTGCTCACCAAACAATATTCGATCGAGTAATAGATTGTCTCTACACACGGCTCTACAATCGGTTCCCAAATCAATTCGAATCGGTCGGGATAAGATGACTCAATGAATTCAGCTTCTCCCTCGGCACGGTCTTCACTGATTTTGTTCAGAATCTGTGGCTCGGCATATCGATATTCACACATAGTTTGGTGACTGATGGCTATAAACGGACTGGCTCCCATTTCGTTTTCAGCATAAAATCTAGAAAATTTTCATTGCAATCACAGGTGACATGAGGCAAGGCATTCATTTTACCTAAAATCATATTTGGTGTTCGGTTTCAAACCTTGCACGTAGACCGTTGTGACTGGCCACGCCACTCTTGTAAAATTAACCGAATCGATCCAATCCAACTCTGCGTCTTCCTTGTATTGATATTTGTAAAATTCAGCCGGTGTCCCAGTCAATGCAGCCGTTATTTCGAAATTAATCATGTCGATAGACCACGACCGAGCCAGAACTTCAGCAATGGCTTCTGGTGGATGAGCTTCGCGTAATTCCATGATACGTTCGGCTTCACCAAGTTTATTCGAAGCGACGCATTTATAGGTCGCATAATAACTATCATCGACCGGCTCAACCACTAACGTACTTTCCGACTTACCACTGTGAATCACTTCAAAGAATCGGTCGTCCGGTTCGCTTATAACTTTGTCATTCCAATACCAAACGATAGTGGCTTCGGGAAGTGCTGTTGCTTTACAAGTTAGGTGAACCGGACGTCGTTCATAGCTGTAAACCGGTGGTGGTTTTTCCATGTAACTAAAATTTGGCGGATATTCGATTGTGACGTAAGCAATTTGTTTGACTGAAGCGATCGTGTTCGTAGCCAAACATCCATACTCTCCGTAGAACAAGCGCACTGCTCGAGTAAAGTTGAGTGTAGCGATTGTTTCTCCCACTTCATCGTCAATCACTTGGGTCGGTAGTATAATGTCTCTGAAGGGACCGTACTCTGTAAATTCTATGCCATACCAACTGAAAGTAATGGATGGGGCAGGGCGTCCCTTTGCTTTGCATGTTAGAATACCTTCAGCATTCTCGGCAATCGTTATGTTCGCGAATTCGTCAATGCTTGGCTCTACCAACACATTGATTGTAAACTGTCGTTCACTTGAACCGAAACTGTTACTAGCTTCGCATGTGTATACTCCACGGTCCGATTCTTCGACACTAATCACACGCATCGTTCCATTTTCCGCAAAGACCGTAAAGCGATTGGCATTTACAATGTCTTGCCGTTCCTTGGACCATTTGTAAAGAACAGCGTTTCCTTCAGTTAAACAATCAATTTCAACATTATGCCCAATTTCAACCTCATACACCGAATCAACGTTGACAATTTCCGGTTTATTATTTTCACGTTCGTGATAGGAGGACTCTGCGGGTCCAGCTGTTATAGCGTTGCAAAGAACACCTTTGCAACCGGCAAATACTAGCAATAATTTCAACAACATATTTCAACTTGTAAACAAACAATTTGTGACTAACGCAACTGTTTTCAATTCAAGCTTTTTATAATGCCCAAATTATGTTGATTGCTTTTTTTATCAATTCCAAAACAAATTTGCTTCTTTGAATTCTTATCTATCGTTGACGAAAAGTATCGATAGAAAGTTTAATCATTTCCTTTCGTAGTATAACGGCAACGTCATTTGTTTACAAAATAGTCTTTGATCGTAGATTAATTTGTGATGATGCCGGTATATGCCAAGGTATTGGGCGGTACTTATATATTTACCTTGGTATATACCAACTTCGATGGATGATGTCGTAATAATGAGTGTTTGTATGGCCCTAGAAAATCCGTTTTACCCCTATTTCGCTAAAGCAAAATGATTTGATCATATTTTGACCATACAAAAATATAAAAATTTACAAAAAGCGATGTAGATGGCACTGCTATTCAAGATGGCTGCAAATAGTTCAAAGTCGTTCAAATTATATCTGATGTATTTATGCGAGTAAGAGCAATCTTCACATGGCAAATTTGTAGCCTACATTTGGGCACAAAAATTTTATATTTTTGACGATAATTTTGCCCTCGCATCCTTTTTGGAAAAAATAAAACATCGTTTGTGAAAAAGATTTGTGATGATGTAACCTAAGTTAGAGAAAACTCAATAGTTCACAGAAATTGACACAAATTTTGAGTTTTCTCGGACCTAGGTCACCACAAACATTTCTATTTTTTATTCAAAGCTAACACTCTGTAACACCAAACGATGTTTTTACTTTTCCCAAAAAGGATGCGAGGGCAAAATTATCGTCAGAGGGATTCTTTTGATAAACAGCGTACCGAAATCGAATTTTCATGATTTTTTGCGTGTTCAAAGTGTTCTATAAAAAAAAATTAAACATTTTTTTGGCATATAATACGAAGCAAAGTATCTTATATAATAATTGTTGATATGAAGAAATTAAACTGACTAATTGCTTTAGTACCAAGTGTTATCAGGTAACACTCTATCTATGTATACAAAGACTATATCCGGCATCGTCAATAAACTTACTTTACTTTTGTTAACCAAGCTGAGTGGTTTTCATTTATACAGCTCCGTAATCCATTTCCATCATTACAACAGGTTATGGGAATTCGTAATACCGGGAAATAATAAAGCTGTCCGTAGTAAAGTTTAATAAAATACGTTCCGTATTAACGTATAACTCAAGTGAAATTCGCTTAGCGAAATATATTTTTTGTTTGTTCCGTACACGCCATTGCAATGGCACAACAAACATCACCGTTTCTACCGGCCATCGAGAAACTTCTAGGACGTGAAAACTACAATACGTGGAGTTTTGCAGTCAAAACGTTTCTGCAACATGAACTTTTGTGGGATTATGTGGATCCAGAATCAAAGAGACCGGCAACAAGAAAAAAGGCGAATGCAAATGGCGATGAAGAAGAAGACGTTGAGTACGCGATCGAAGAAGCTAAAAAGGATTTGAAAGCTAAATCGAAAATCATCCTTCTTATTCATCCGAGCAACTACCATCACGTGCAAAACTGTTCAACTGCTAAAGTTGCATGGCTAGCGTTGAAATCTGCTTTCGAAGATTCAGGCCTCACACGAAAAGTTGGACTGATCCGCTCTCTAACATCGACAAGACTTCAAAATTGTTCATCAATGGACGAATATGTCAACAAAATAATGACATCATCGCACAAGTTACGTGATATACAAGCAGAAGTGAGTGATGACTGGCTCGGTTCCTTTTTGTTGGCTGGCCTGACCGAAAGATACACACCGATGATTATGGCTTTGGAGGGTTCAGGTATACCGATTACAGCTGATGCAGTTAAAACGAAATTACTGCAAGAGGAGAAACCAACGAATGCACCAACTGCACCGAAAGCATTTTACTCATCCAAAAAGTATCATAAACAACAGTCGTCGAATGATCGTGCAGCAACTTCATCACCTGGTTTGATTAATGTACGATGTTACAACTGCAATCAAACTGGCCACATGTCAAAAAATTGTCCGAAGAAGAAGCAATCCACGTCATCACAAAGCTCACAAAATGGTCAATGTTTACCAACAACGCAAGGAAAGGGATTTATTGCTGCTGCATTTTCAACGTTTTATGAAGGTCTCAACGAATGGTTTTTTGATTCGGCTTCATCATTTCACATGACAATGCGTGACGATTGGATTAATGACAAACAACCAGCAATTGTCGACAAGATTACAACCGCAAACAATTCGATTATGGATGTCAAAGCAACTGGACAAGTCACCGTACAAGTTGTTTGTGAAAACAGTTTGCAACAGTTGCCCGTGAATGGAGTGCTACATGTTCCGGATTTGAGTGCAAATCTTTTGTCAATAAGTCAAATTGTTTCCAAAGGATACACCGTCATCTTCGATAAGGCAGGATGCAAAGTTTTGGACGAGAAGTCTATGGTCGTTGCTACCGGTGAACACATCAACAACATGTTTAAGCTGCATACGTCACATTCGACTGAAAAACAATGTTTTGTTTCTAAAAATGTTGCAACGACGAAAGACATTTGGCATCAACGGATGGCACATTTAAATACATCAGATTTATCAAAGCTCAAGAACCATTTGGCAACAGGAATTTCATTCACCGACTCCAACAATAAAAGTGTGTGTGTACCGTGTCTGAAAGGCAAGCAATCCCGTTTACCATTTCCAAAGGAAGGATCACGTGCGACATCGATTTTGGAATTAATTCATTCCGACTTGTGTGGTCCTATGGAAGTACAATCGTTTAATGGAGCTAAGTATTTTTTGACGTTAATTGATGATTTATCCAGAAAAGTTTTTGTCTTCTTTCTCAAAACCAAAGAAAATGTTCAGGAAATTTTTGAAAATTTCAAAGTTATGAACGAGAAGCAACTGAACGCTGTTATTAAAGTTTTGAGATCAGACAATGGTGGTGAATTCATTACGTCAGAACTGGAGGAATATTTAAAAAAATGTGGCATCATTCATCAAACGACAGCTCCGTATACGCCTGAACAAAATGGGCTAGCTGAACGGATGAACCGTACAATTGTTGAACGAGCAAGAAGTGCTTTGATTGCTGCTGGTTTACCGAAAATTTTTTGGGCCGAGGCTGTTGCGACGGTCGTATACTTAATCAATCGTTCGCCAACAAGAGGTCATGGAAGGACTCCCGAAGAAATCTGGACTGGATCGAAACCAGATTTGAGTCATCTGTCTGTTTTCGGCTGCAAGGCATTGGTGCATGTTCCGAAAAAGGCTCGTCGAAAATTCGATCCCAAATCAACCGAAATGATATTCGTTGGCTATTGTGAAAACACAAAGGGGTACCGTTTAATTCATCCAGTAACAAGGCGACTTTGCATAAGTCGCGATGTGGTTTTTATAGAAAATGATTTCAATCACAACGTTTGTTCCACCGAAGAATCACAACATTCAGTTGGAGACGTTTTCCCGTATTTTGACAACGAATCGGATTCCGACGATCAAAATCCGAATGAAGTGAACGAAATGAATCCAGATTTCCACAATTCATTTCAAGAAACCGACGCACCGAACGAGATCGACAACATTATACCAACAAATACGATTTCATTGCCAGATGTTAGACGCAGTGAAAGAGTACCGAAGCCCAGATTGTTTCCGGATTTTGTCACTTATTGCGTCAGTAGTTTAATTCCGGATGATCCATCAACAGTAGCAGAAGCTTTGAGCAGCGTAAATTCTAAAGTTTGGAAGGCGGCCATGAATGAAGAGTTTAATTCATTGGAAGAGAACAATACATGGCAACTGACAGAGTTACCTCCGAATCGTACACCTATCCAGTGCAAATGGGTTTTCAAAACGAAACGAGATGCCGATGGCAAAATAGTCCGATACAAAGCTCGTCTTGTGGCAAAAGGTTTCACACAACAACAAGGAATCGATTACGGTGAAACATTTTCACCGGTTGTGCGTTACACTTCAATTCGGATGTTGTTGGCCATTTCAGCGAAATACAATCTCGACATCGAACAAATGGACGTCGTCACCGCTTTTCTACATGGAAAAATTGACGAAGACATTTACATGGTTCAACCACCAGAATTTGCGAAAGATAGCAGAGTTTGCAAATTGATCAAAGCGATTTATGGTTTGAAACAATCAAGCCGACAGTGGTACTTGGAATTGGATTCCCATCTGAAGCGAAATGGTTTTCAGCAATCATTGGTCGATCCGTGTGTCTATTTCATAATCAATTGGCCGAAAATGACGTTTGTAGCCGTTTTCATCGACGATCTGATGATTTTCACCAATGACAACGAGAAGAAATTGTTTTTGAAGGAAAAATCGCAAGAATCTTCGTGGCTCAAACAATTCGTAAGTCAATTCAAACTTGGTGTTCAATGTCAACCGATCCGAATATTCTGTGACAACACCAGTGCATTGGACTTGGCAACAACGACCGGATATAAAGTCCGAACGAAACATATTGATGTGCGACATCATTATTTGCGAGAACATATCGAATCTGGACATGTCAATTTGGTACACATTCCAACCGAAGAAATGGTGGCGGATGTATTGACCAAGCCGTTGAATTCTATCAAGCATTTATTTTGTTCAGAAGGTATGGGTTTATTGTTTTGAATTTTATTTTTCAAATTTCTTTTTCTTGAGACTGAATTAACTTTGAAATTTTGAGACTTAGAATTTTTTTTGATTTTTGTTTTTCGTTTGGAGGTCATTTTAATTTAGTTGGAGTGTTGATATGAAGAAATTAAACTGACTAATTGCTTTAGTACCAAGTGTTATCAGGTAACACTCTATCTATGTATACAAAGACTATATCCGGCATCGTCAATAAACTTACTTTACTTTTGTTAACCAAGCTGAGTGGTTTTCATTTATACAGCTCCGTAATCCATTTCCATCATTACAACAATAATGTTCTGCATCGAAGAAAAATAAAAAAAAATTGTTTGGAACCTAATTACAAAAGCCCGTACGAAGTACCTCTCAAATAAAACCAACAATTTACGATATTATTTCAGGAACCCAAACTTTTTTGCCGGCTTTCTATTCGATATTCAATTATCTCTCAAATGAAATAAAACTAACAAAATCGGATGAGATTTACTAGATTTAAGTGCAAAAAAAACCAGTAGCAGCCTTAGCCCAATGACCTAATTCTAGAACTTTTTCCACAACACGCTATTCGGTGTGCAATTAATCTCAGATTAAACAAAAAAAGGAGAAATCGGATGAATTTTACTTCATTTTTACCGATTTATATTGTTTTTAATAAAATCCAATATGGCCGCCGGCAGCCATTTTGTTAGGAGACCAGAAATAGTACCGACGCTTTACATTCATTAATACCTTTCAAACAAAAAAAAAGTCATGAAATTCGGTCAAAATTTACTCGAGATATTCACAAAATACTCCACGCTCACTGTACGGCCGAGTAGCCGGATATGACCTCACTCTAAGGGACCTTGTTCACGCTATGGTGAACCGAATTTCATAAACTTTTTTTCCCTGATTGGTACGGTCAATATCTACCGAATACAGCAAAATCAATTGAAAAATGTTCAAATTTGGCGGACCTATGTGGAAAAACTACTTGGCGCCCTTTACCTAGTTCACACCCAAAGTATATGAACACTGAAGGTGATGCAAATCCACAGTTACACACGGATCCAAACTTTCAGGTGAATTTTAGCTCTGTCATGTTGCATACGTATTTGGTATGTAAGGGAAATATTACTCAATGAGGTGTCCTATGAGACCCAGGGAGGGACATTCAGATATAGACAATACTAAAGTTAAGAACTGCAATGGTACTTGGAGTTAAATAAATATTTTATACTGTAAAAGAACTTGGTTGAAAATAGCTATTTTCATAATAAGGTAGTAAATGGGATTGTTTTGCGCACTAGATGTGAGATTGCCGATACGAGCGAAGCGAGTTCGGCATCACATCGTGTGCGCAAAACCCCCATTTACTACCGTGTTAGGAACAAGGTTTTATCTCCTGTAATGTCATAATCACCATAAAAACCAATTTAAAAAAATCAAACTGAAACATCAACACGCCATGACACCGTCACTCATTCATATTCCCCACAAATAAAACACAAATCTAGTACACTGTCAAGAATTTGTCAATTTTCAGTGAATAAATGTGAAATTATCGAAGGTCGCCGTGAATAAATGAGAAAATATCGAAGATAGCGGTGCGCAAATGACCAATTGTCGAAATTTTCAGTTAATAAACGTAACGTCCTGTGAATGACGTGTTTAAATCTGGCCCATTTTGATTCTAAAAGAGACACTCAAATTGTGAATATTATGACATTACAGGAGATAAATAAATAAATATATAAAAGAACTTAGAATAGTTTTCATCGTGTTTAAAATTCGTTTGCGTCAAGTTGTATTTAGTGGTGAATTGAAACGATTTAGAACCGTCATGTTGCACAAGTCTAAGTTCGACAACATACGAAAATGAATTCACCTGAAAGTTTGGATACGTAATTTCTCTGATCCGCTGAGGGTCTGCATTACCTCCAGTGTTTATATTCTTTGGTTCACACCAACGGCTATAAGTCACGCGTCGGTCATCCGAATTCTATAAACTTTTTATTTGTCGATTGGTATGTAAAGACCTTTCGTTTGACGTATCACTAGCCTTTCTTTTGACATAACTAAATGAGGGAAAAAAGAATTTTCAAAAAAAGTTGTGATTTACTCAAGCTAGAGGGGTCACAGACGGACGGACGGACGGACATTTTTTTTATTGCGGATTCGTTATCTACGAACATAGGAAAATGCTTTGCACTAACCGTCTGCTTCTGATTCGACATGTTACAAACGGCATATTAAACCTATTAGCTCCCAGAACTTCGTACGGGGCTTAAAAAAAATAGATTCACCGATGAAAAATTACAAAAAGTGTTCCCGACCATGACTTTTCCAGAAATTTTTTTGGTGGTTTCTAAAGCTTTCTAAAATCTGTGACTGGAAAGCAAAATAGTCGTGCCATAACTCATATTAAAGGGAATTTCAAGAGCTATCAAACGAATATAGAGTACGTAAAGTCTACATAAAGTTTCACCGGGTTGCAGATTCATTGAATTTTTAGTATGTAGAAAATGGTACGATAAAAACATATTTTTTTCTTCACAGAATTGGTGCAAAAACGGTTCAAAATTGGTCTTAGTATTAGTTGACAATGCAGCAATCCTCGGAAGGAATAGCCGATTTTGGGCCAACTTTAACTGTCGTATCTTTATGATAATCGAAAAATCATCAAAACGACAATTTTTTTTTAAATTGCTACTTACATCGCTCATTGATTAGGTGACACCTGTCAAGTTATGAATTCTTAAATTCACAAGATTCTGCACTGCACCTTGTGCTCTTCTCCCAATTATGCATATTTTGACATTAAAGTATCAAAAAATTGGTTATTTCATCGCAAACCAGCAGATATCACAAGCCAAGCTTTCAAAATTGCGCCTTTATCGACGAATCGTAGTGCACAATAAAATGCTCTCTTCTGTTTTCTACTCATTATCAAAAAGTTTCGCATAGCACTCAACTCATGACACATATTAGTACCGTGTGTTGTATTGCTGACCCATTCAATGCACGTGTTTGCATCACATTCGCACCCATGCAGTTTATGTGTACCGTCAAGCAAAAAATTAACTAACTTATACTTACATCAAGTTTTTGAGAGACGAAAGAAACGAAATCCGATCAAAAAAAACAACAAGACCGTGTGGACAATTCCAAATTCATGTGTTAAAGTGTGCGCATAAGACGGTGCAATTTGGCAATAAAGAGAGAACATTGAGTGCTCGTACGTTGATAAGAAAGTCAAATTTTTCGGAAGAAAATTCTTGTCTTCCATTTGGATTTTTTCTTACCAGGCAGTGCCGCCTTTTCCATATGGGACAAATGGGCAAATGCCCGTGGCGCCCGAAGTGGAGCAGAAGTAAATGGCGCCCGAGGTCCTTAAAAAAAATTTAGCTTCACTAAATTGGCGCCTATTTTTCCAATTGCCCGATGGTGCCCAAAAGCTAAAAGCGACACTGCTTACCAGGCAGTGTAACGTTAAACACTCCGACGACGAAGAAACGGAATTGTGTTTCTGTGTGTTCGATGTGGTGTCGTGATTTTTCTCCGACAAAATGGTTTGTTTAAATTTAGTATTCGGAGGCAAAACAAAGTGTGTTTCGAAACCAAATAAATCAATTCAGGCGATCAAAGATCGGTCAGTGTTTGTGAGTGAGTGAAATTAACAATTTGTTTGTTTGGATAATTTATTTACGCATCACCCGACAAACGAAACCCATCGGATTAACGGAGCTCCAGCAGCTGTTTCACCAACAAAACTTCAATTGAATAATAGCCCGAAAGGAAAATGTAAGTTTGTTTTGACTCAATGTCCTAATTTCATCTCCGGTTAATGCATTTTAAATTACCCAAAACCCCGGATCTCAGTCAACCAATAGGTCCCACAGTCTCATTGCTCAATTCATTTTCCTCTACACGAAACGTTGTGTGAATCGAGCATCGTACTTTTTCTGAAATTGATGTCCCCTCAGAGTGGAGAGCCGAGAAATAAACGCCGGCGGCGTCTAGCCGTCCAAAAAAGGTGTGGCAGCGGCGGCTAAGTACGGCTTAGCCGTTAAAAAAGTTCAGGCGGCGACTGGGCCTAGCCGCTGACCAAAAAGGTCGGCTAGCGGCGGCTGGATGACAAATTTTTGTAATTTTTACGAATTTCTGCGATTTTTTACGAATTTTCGCTCTGTTCACAAGTTTTCGCGCTTTTAACGAATTTTTCCGCTTTTCATGAAATTTCAAATCTTTTACGAATCGAATTTTCGCAATTTTTACGAATATTTACGATTTTCATAAAATTTGGGATTTTCACAAACAAAAGACCATGTCTATCGACAATATTTTCTACAAATTCTTGGAAATTTTCTTAAATTTCTCAATTTTTCTTGGAATGTTGTTTTGAAGAAAAAATAAAAA
Source organism: Bradysia coprophila (assembly GCF_014529535.1). Taxonomy (NCBI): domain Eukaryota; kingdom Metazoa; phylum Arthropoda; class Insecta; order Diptera; family Sciaridae; genus Bradysia; species Bradysia coprophila. The sequence continues at coordinate 1,352,710 of NW_023503496.1, read as the reverse complement.
ACTTACGAAAATCAAAGTAGAAAATATCTTAAAGATAGACATCGCAAGGGACATTAAAAGTAGGAGTACATTCTCAAGTGACGGTACTGTTCCAAAAAATGAATTTAATGTTGTTGGTTTGTGTCGTCTTTTTGTCTTTTTTGGATAAAATATGCACCAGCCGCCGAGTTAGCCGACCTAAACCTCTGGCGGCGGCTTACGGCGGCTAGCTGCAATTAGCCGACCAAAATCTCCGGCGGCGGCGGCGGGTCGTTTTGGGCCTAGCCGCCGTTTTTCGGCGGCTGAAATTTGGCGGCTCTCCAGTCTGTCATTTTCCTCAATTTGAAACAACCCAATCAAGTCACTCACAGTTTTCAAAAGCTTTTCTTTTCTAGCTAGTCTACAACATTTTCAATAATTTAAGCCCACTTGTGCAAAAACTACAGCATATTTTGTTATAAGTGATGAGTAAGCTTGTCCTAACGAAGCGGACCGGCTAGTACCGAAAATTTCAACTTTTCATCACTCGTAACAAAATGTACTATTCTCTTTACGAATTTCCAAGACTTGAATTCGCTCTGTTTTTAAGTATCAGCGAATGTTGAAACCTTTTTGAAAAATTTCTTCGGCTGAAAACAAACGAAGCACCGAAAACGTGTTTTGGTCCTTGTTTTCATGACGAAATTGTCGTAACTGTCAAATAAAGTTAGAAATTTCTCTATCGAAAATTGCGATTGCTGCATCTGTCAATGAAAACTAGGACCAAAATACGTTTTCAATGCTTCGTTTGTGCTGTCCCGATATTAGTAAAAAACACCACGTTCACTGTACGGCCGAGTAGCCACATATAAGCTCACTCCAAGAGACCTAGCTCACGCTTCTGTAAACCGAATTCCATGAACTTTTTTTTTCCCTGATTGGTACGGTCAATACCTATCTAATATAGCAAAATCCATCTAAATCCGTTCAAATTTGGCTTGCCGCCCTGTACCTAGTTCACACCAAGGGGTCTAACTAACGAGTCGATCATCCGATTTCCATAAACTTTTTTTTTGTCGATCGGTATTGTAAATACCTTTTATTTGACGTATCACTTACAAGTGTAAATGGCCAGAGATATCTTCGGAAAACGTTAAATCACTTTTTTGGGCCCCAGCTCGGGAGGGGTCGACCCAAAATCGCCCATCTTCGAACTTAGCCTCACTATTTCGACTATCTTTCAAGGAACAAAAAAAATTTTTGAAATCGGATTTGATTTACTCAAGATATTGACGTGACGGACAGACAAAATTTTTATTGCGGATTCGTTATCTATGAAAATAGGCAAACACTTTACCCTTACCGTCTGCTTCGAATTCCATCAATTACACGCGGCATCGTAATCCTATTAGCCCCTTTGTACTTCGTACGGGGCTAAAAACGTTTTATTTACGTTCCTTCTATCAAAGCATAGCACTGCTACTAGCACGAACACTCATTTTTGGAACGTCAAAAAGCCTCCAAATTTTCAAATATGTATGAGTGTATGTGTTGTGTGTTTTTATTCACACCAAGAAATTATGACTCCTATCTGTACAAGAAAATGCAAGGCATATTTTGATTGCATTAGCCTCCGAATATTTCTTATGTTCGTGCTAGTAGCAGAGCTGTGATCAAAGCCAAGTAAAATATGAAAAGTATGAATACTCAATATGAGTGTCCTAACTAATTAGCCTGTTTTCGAGTTGGCGACGTCACGACAATTTTGAAGTCAAAAAGTGATTTTTCTCGCAAGAAATACATTGAGTGGGGTATCGTTAGAAAGGTATGACCTCTGACTATAAGATAAAATTAATCTCGATCAAAATATGTCCACTCACTGAAATTTTTGTGTATGGGGAAGGAGCTGATCCGATTTTACTGAGCTCCCAATAGGTCCCTGAATCGATGTGCGTTCTTAGTTTTTGGGTGCATTTCGGAAAAACTTCTTTTTTGTTGAGGAGGGGTGTGTATAGAAAACATTGTCCATGTATCATATATGTCAATGATGTATACCATACCGTTCCGATCAATTTTACACATACGCAGATAGCATTCCAAGCAACATGGATCTCACAATCGACAACGACCATCCAGCCGTCGCCAAGTCATCCACAAATTTCATGAACAACAAAAGCCCGGATTTGGTCCTGGTCGGTAATACGCTACCAGGAATAATTGGTGAACAATTCCCCCATGAGCCTCCGTTCATTTACCAACAAGAAAGTATCGGTAATACAGATTAATTTCTGTTTTAATGCGGCAAATACAATTGAATATGTTGTAGTTAACGACACAATATGTGTTTCAACGAAAGGACATGGCCGCTTTTTCATTCCAATCGAGTTAATTGAAGCATTACTAGAAGAAAAAAAAATGTTGGAAAATATCAAATTGTGGCGGCACCAGGCATAGCGCCAATTAAGGACGAATTGAACGTAGTCGAAGGAAAAAGTCCATCGGAGGTTGGATCGAATCGTATTAAGTACTATCTTTGGTACTGGAAAAGTTTCATTGATGCAATTGAGCCAGTTCAAAAATTTATACCGGAACAGTAAGTTAACTTTTCATTTCCTACCAATTCGTGCATAGTCCGGGTTCTTATGTCATCCTGCTCGATTCAGATCTTTTTTGATTTTTGACGACGGGATACGGGATACGACGGGACGACGGGGGGCCAGACTTTCCGAACTATTTTTTTTGTTTTTGAACCGGTAAGAACCGGTTTTAGTGTTAAACTTAAAAATGAAATATCTCGATCAAAACTGAATATTTTTTTATGGTTGGACCAGAATCTGAAAGGCTAGCTTAAAAGTTCATTGAGCTATTCTGGGTTCCCTGAAAAGTGTACCGGAGAAACCGCTAACTTTGAAATCAATTTCCCTGGCCAGTTCTAAATAAAATTTGACGTTCGAATAAAATGAGAAATTACCTGAACTTTTCGAATGTTTTTTTTTAGCATTTAGCCGAATGAATTACTAGAGCAAAGTGAACTTTAAATTTAAAAAAAAGTTGTTCTAGCGATTATAGGTATTGAGCTAACCTTTCAGATTCTGGTCCAACCATAAAAAAAATATTCAGTTTTGATCGAGATATTTCATTTTTAAGTTTAACACTAAAACCGGTTCTTGCACACAAAAAAATAGTTCGGAAAGTCTGGCCCCCAATCATATCCTGTCGTCAAAAATCAAAAAAGATCTGAATCGAGCAGAACGCTTTTTTTCGATATAAGAAACCAGACTAAATATCCAAAATTTGTGAATTCTGAAAAAAAAAATTAAACGTTTTGTAGCGGAATACTGACGTTAATGCCAGGAACAGTCTATCAGATTCGTCCAACTTGGCAAACTTTACATAAAATAACGCTTGAGCAAATAAATGCTGACATTCAGATTTGTCGAACACCGATTTGTCAATTGGATGCAAACGACGAATAATTAGCCACTAGGTTTGAGGTCGGCGAAACAATGAATTACTTGAAAATGTTTCGTGGAAGCGACAATACTGGTGGGGGTCGATTATATATCATTGACAATTGTTTGCAAAGAGATCGAATCGACGAAGAAGAAAATTCAAAGCTGGAAAAATGTTACTATGTGCAGAATCCTTGGTCACCAGGAGTACCCGTCCGTCAACCAAGAGCCAATAGTTCTCATGGCACTAAAGTATTTAAGATTGCCGCTGCCTCATCGAATGCGAACGTAAAAATTAATTTTCTCGAAATCGGCGACGATGAAGACGAAATCGATATACATTGTTTGTCAAATGCTCTAATACGTATTATCTTGTTGTCAGTTTTACGATAAAAGTTGCCTCAGATTCGTAAGTAAAATTAAGTATACGTAGAGGATAGTAGTCCAAAATAGTATTTTTCGTTACGACGGATGAAAAGTGGAATTTTTCAGGACTAGTCGTAAGCTTACGACGTGTCCTGAAAAATTCTGCTTTCATCACGAGTTACGAACTACGGTTTTTTGTGCCGTAACGATCATAATGAGACGAAACCACAACAACATAAACAAAGATATCACTCTACAAACTCTACAACAATTTCATCAACTATCATGCACACTCGATTGCGTCCGAAAAAGTATATATGAAATTCCATTGTCAACCGGAGAGAGCGTCCGTGAAAGTTACTTTTACGGCCGCAAATACGTCTCTCTGAGAAGTACTGAATAATTGAACTTTTCGATCGTAGGTGCAGTGCTGAAATACGTCGAATTATGATCGTAAGGCACAAAAAAGCACTATCACTTACTTGGGTCCCCATTATGATTCTCAAAATAAAAATTAAAATGAATTCTGACGAGAAATGAAGATTGACGAGAGGTGTATATTTTTAAGTTTCGTGAAACGAAATTTCGCGAACACATTTTTTCCAAAAATGTGCTTTCTCGACGTTTCAGAAGGTCCTCCATCCGAATCTGCAATAAAAAATTTTGACCGCGAAATTGCGAAATTGTTACACAGCATTCTCTGTTCGTCGCCATAGTTACGAGGTGGCTGGGCGATATTATCGTCCAGAACGAAAAAATACGGTAAAATTGTACTGAAAATGATAATATCGTTCAGCGGATATTTTCATCCAGGACGATATTATCGTTCAAACGTTTTTTATAATAATATATAATATAATAATATCTTATAATATCGTCCAAAAACGCTATTATCCTTTTTTGAGCGATAATATCGTCCTGGCAATATTTAAAAAAAAAATTCATTTCAGACGATATTATCGTTTGTGTGAAAAATTTACTAACGATAATTTCGTTTTTATCTAAAAAATGATATTATCGTTCCTGACGATATTGACAGTGTAGAAAAGTCGCTTCACCTATGCACTATACCGAAAAAATCATCTGAATGTTTAACAGTTATCGAATTTGTGTCGCATGTTCGAATTTCCCTTTAACTCTTGGAAAAGGTTATAAGGCCGAGAGCACACGAGCGTTGATGGGATCGACAATTATGCTGCCTTTTCCATTGTTTGGCCTGTGGTGAATATCGAATTACAATGGAAAACGCAGCATAATTGTCGATCCCATCAATGCAAAATTGATTTTGAGTTGATACAAAAACTGGAGTTGTAACAACCAATATTGATTAATTTTCAATAAATGTCACTTTGAAGATTTTTTTTTGGATTTCAAAGGATTTTCTTTGATTTTCTAGTTAATTGGTTGGTTTTTCTGTAATTCTGCGAACTACTTGTCCTCACTGAGCGTAGTTCTACAGAAATTTTACATTTTTTTCTAAATAAATTTTGGGAAAAAATCGAGGGGTAACTCACTTCTAGATTAAATGGATTAAATGGATTAAATGGTATTAAATGGATTTAATGGATTAAATGGATTTAATGGATTAAATGGATTTAATGGATTAAATGGAATAAAAATTGGATTATATGGATTAAATACGAAAAAACTTCATTTTACAAAATACTGTAAAAGTCTTAAAAATTGTTGATTTTGATCGAACCACGTACTACACATACTACAATGTAAAAAATAGAAAAAAAACCACTTTTAGGAGTTTTTGGTGTAAAGTGGATTAAATGGATTAAATAAATTTAATACCATTTTTAACAAAAAAAAAATTCCTTTACCTCACGAGTACTTAAACGAGCTGGTGATCGTGCAAATCTATTTTTCGCAATTACTTTACAAATTTTTCAGGTGGGTAGCCTAATTATTTGGTAAAACAAAAAAATTTTTTTTTGGATTAAATGGATTAAATGGATTAAATGGATTTAATGGATTAAATGGATTAAATGGAAGTGCGTCACCCCTCGGAAAAAATTGTGAAAATGTACACAGACAGAAAGAAAATTGTAACAAAATGCTTCTTGTTTGAGGATTGTGAAAACTTCACAACTAAATCTTTGGAGATTAAAGCACGGAACACGTCAGGGTATTTAAAATATTTCTGGGAGACAAAATTTGTAATGTTAATGTTAAAATCAATCAGCTTCACATACGACCTCCTACAATGGAGATTATATTAAGTTGTATGGAACACACCTTTTATAAAAGCCATTTCCATAGTTCGTTTCTTTGCCGGCTGCGCCTTTGTGGGAGTCTTTTTTCGGTTCATTTACTTATACCTAGTTCATAAGCAATTGCAATTATATGTTTACACATGTAAAACTTATCAAACGATGGACATGTACAAATCGCCATCTTCCATTGAGCACTATCAGCTGGGAACGTAATTCTCCAGATATCGAAACCTTTTGATCGGAAATCCTCAAACGACAAGTACTTTGTGTTGTAGAATTTGTTTACCCAGTCCAACGAAATGTCGCCTTCTAAATTAGAACGCAACATGTAGAAACATACATCACCATTTTCCTTTTCCGGTTCATTAACGTATTTGACATTTAAAGATTTACCACGTTCAATGATTTCTTTACCGATACATAATTGATGTTGAAACGGACGCTTATCCTTTAAATATTCTTTAGAACGTTGACTTACAATGCCCAGTGCTATTTGCAAAAACATTTTCAATGGATGGCGTTGGTGTTCCGTTTGACATCTCTTGAGTGTGGAATTGAAACTTTCCATGACATTATTATATTTTGGAACACGATAGCGGCATCCAGCGTACCATGTACGATTTTTCGAAAAAAAAGATTTGCTCAAAATTCGTGTGGCTTCCGGTTCAATGCCACTCCACTTCGTAACGAACAGTTTACATGCTGCATCAAAACTGCTTTGCTGAGGCACAAAAGGAATACGAACAAGATGATGATTTGGAAAGTGACGAGGAATCTGAGAATGATGATGAGAATTTTGATGCCCGTGAACATAATGATTACTATGATGACAGAAAAAAAGAAAATATAAACGGAAATATTGATGTTTGAGCATCTTTCATCTAGGAATCAAAATTTAATAATAAATTTAACTAAAAATAAATTATATCTCCATAATTAATTGCGTTTGCTTTACTAAACAAAAACGGGAATGATTTGCGACACTAGAAATCGGTAATAGTTTAGGCAAGGATTCTTTTAGCGCCTGATTACAAATATAGAGTCATTCATTCAAAAGCGTTTCGTTTAAATCAGTAGGCCGTCACTTGACATCACACACATACACGAGTCAAAAGTCATCTGATTTGAGGCTTGTTGTTAGAACTGTCAAATCGTCGTCAAACGTCAAACTATTCATTTCATTTTTAATCAGAGTAAAATAAATTGGTAGTTTTGTTTGTTTTTTCGTGATAATGGATAATATTACGGGATTTCGTTTCACACCGTTGCCAGTTGATTCACCTTATGTGAAACCATTCCGAATGTATTACACTCAGAATGGTAAGGAAAAGAATTGGGATATGCTAAAAGTTCATGATAGTGTTGCAATTATCATTCTGAATAAAACTAGAAATAATTTGGTGCTTGTCCGACAATTCCGACCAGGTAAGCGTTTTTCGCAAAAACAGTTTTTGTTTTCAATTCCAATGTTGTCAATACATTTTTTCAATCAATCACATTTTTATTCAATTCGGATCTATTTCAGCTGTTTATTATGGAATAATACAGTCCGATCCAATGTATGACAAAGCAGATGCAGAAATTCTACTTAAAAAGTATCCCGTTAGTTTAGCATTTACAAATGAATTATGTGCAGGCATTGTGGACAAATCAAAACCACTTATTGACATTGCACGAGAGGAAATTCTCGAAGAGTGCGGCTATGATGTGCCTGTCGATAGAATCGAACTTGTGATGACGTATAGGTAATTGAAACACATTAAACAACAGTTACAGTTGTAATTCAAACACATTTTGATAATCTACAATAGTTTTTTTTTTGTTCATGCTTATCTTATCGTTGTTTGCATCCGACGATGAAATCAAAACGAAGTGAATTAATTCTTTCTCATTTTGCTTTTTCACTCAGAGCGGGCGTTGGAACCGAAGGCTGCCAACAAACTTTGTACTACTGCGAAGTGACTGATGCAGATAAAGTGAACAGTGGCGGTGGCGTTGAAGATGAAATTATTGATGTTGTAGAACTAACAATTGATGAGGTTCGAGATATGCTGAAGCCGGGTACTACTAACAATTCACCACCAAGCTGTTTATTCGGACTTTCTTGGTTTCTCGCAAATAAATTGCCACAATAAACAATTGCCCATCCACACAAATCTGCTTCGTTCATATTCACACCAAACATAATACCCTTATTCATGTATTCCATTTAGGTACATGTCGCTGGCACCGCCACCATTTAGGGCTGTGTCGAGTTATGGCTCATTTTAAAGGGCTCGTTTAGGGCTGACGAATAAAACCGGTCCCGAGTTTAGGGCTGTCGATTTACGTGAGTTATACCGTTTTGAAGTTTTCAAGCATGTCACTTAAGTGTTTTGTCATAAACTGAATAGGTTTTTGACTTTCCACTCAATCTATGATTTGGAGCTAGTTTAGGGCTGACGATTGAAACCGGTCCCGAGTTTAGGGCTGCTCAAATACCATAGTTATTCAATTTTTTCTCGAAAAAACATGTCATATTGGCAGTTTTGGATGTTATTCATAGTGTTCCTAGTTGAAAGTATATATTAACGTTTGGGGCTAGTTTAGGGCTGACAATTGAAGCCAATTCTGAGTTTAGGGCTGCTATCCCGCCAATAATATTCAGCTTTCTCTAAACACAAACATGTCATATTAGCTCTTTCAACGATATTCAAAAAGCGGCTGACTAAAATTATAGTCTATCGTTTCGGGCTCATTTAGGGCTGAGCGTCTGACTAAAATTATAGTCTATCGTTTAGGGCTCATTTAGGGCTGAGCGTCTGACTAAAATTATAGTCTATCGTTTAGGGCTCATTTAGGGCTGAGCGTCTGACTAAAATTATAGTCTATCGTTTAGGGCTCATTTAGGGCTGAGCGTCTGACTAAAATTATAGTCTATCGTTTAGGGCTCATTTAGGGCTGATGATTGAAACCGGTCCAGAGTTTGGAGCCGCTCAGTGACCAAAGTTATCCGATGATTAAGAAAAAAAGCATGTCATAATGGGCGTTTTGTTGATATACAATGTGTTTCTTAATTAAATCATAGCTTCACGTTTAGGGCTCATTTAGGGCTGACAATTGAATCCGACCTCAAGTCTAGGGATCTTGAACGAGCAAAGTTATTCGAGTTATCACCCATCAACTGTTCCATTGGAAATTTTCAAGATATCTGATGATCAGATTTCGAGTCTATGACGTGAATCCATCGTTGTCTCTGAGGTATTTTTCAACATTGTTTCAAGAGCAACTACGGTATTAATTTTGTTTGAACAGTTTCTCCTCTCGAAAACTAAGGCCAAAGGCAGTGCTATTCTCTAGTCTTAAGTGCATTTTAGCATTGTTAGAACAATCATACTCAATAAGAGATTCATTAACTTTATCTGATTTGTAGCGATAAACAAGCCTCTACCCCTATCGCTTAATGCAACATTTTTATGGATCTTTTAATATGAGAGTATTACTTTCAGAGTAAACCACCTCTCTTAGTTTTTGATGGATTGCTAACCTAAATACATGATTGGTTCCAAATTTTAGGAATAAACTAGCTCAAAATTGTTGATCAGTTGAAAATTAAAAATATTCTTCAGATATGCTAGAGCCCTCACAGTCCATCTATCCTTTATCTCTACGGCTAGATTAGAACACAATACTACCAAGTCGTAACTTATTAGATATGGAATAACTTCATCCGCTAAGCGACACAAATTCGTTCTGTAGTTCCAGAAATACTAGAACAATCATAACTTAGTTTATGTCAAAGTTTTAAGCGCTCACAAAACAAAACGAAGTCAACTAGTGATTCCTTTTACAAAATGACCGAGGTATAACTACTGATCCCTTGTACAAAATAAAACGAAGTCATCTAGTGACTCCTTTTACAAAATGACCGAGTTACAACTAATGATTCCCCCACAAAAAACAATGAAGTCACCTAATGATTCCTTTTACAAAACGAAACGAAGTCAACAGTGACTTCGTTTACAATATGTCTAAGACACAATTACTGATCCGTTTTACATAATAAAGCTAGGTCATCTAGTGACTCCTTTTACAAAATGACCGTGATACAACTACTGATTCCTTCTACAAAAGAAAACAAAGTCATATAGTAACTACTTTTACAAAAACATAAGCTACGTCGACCTGTATGAAACACCTATCAGTGTCAAAGCTTCAATCATATTACAATATTACACTGTAAAACTGCATCTCTAAATAATTAATGAAAATCGCTTGAGAATGTCTCAAAGAAGTGGGCAAAAACACTAAAATCCAATATGGCGGCAGCTATTTTTTTAGTGCTCTAAAAACAATACCTTTGCTTTACATACCTTTTAAACTAAAATAAAAAATTCACGAAAATCAGATGAAATTTACACAAGATAGAAGCAAAAAAAAGTAACCCTAACTTCCGATCCCATCATCCGATATTGACAATTTTTTCCCCTGTTAGGGGAGGTATAGATTTCGTCAGCTGCACCTAATGATGCCATTGGTTGCATAGCTCCGAAGATTTATATGCGAAAAACCAGTCCCCTATAATAGCTCTAATTTTACGATTACGAAACGGGAGCAAAACAGTTTATCAAAATCTGAATCGATTTACTCAAGTTAGAGCGGAGACAAGCATTACAGAAGGAACTATTTTCTCGTTGATTTCGCATCTCTGGACAACTATGTAAGGTTTCCCCCCTGCTCAGGTAATGCCAAATATAACTGAATACTACATCTTCAGAATTGCTCCGAACTTTGCTCCATCTGTGACTGCATCATAGGGACAATTATTCGAAAAACAAGGCATCAGAACAGTCGGAGCGTTTGCTGCGACTTAGCCCCGTACAACCCGTAATCCTATTTCGTCCGCAACCATAATACGTCCGTAGCCCTAATAAGCCCGGAACCCTAAATCGAGTAAATCTCATCCGATTTTGCTAGTTTTTGTTTCGTTTGAGAGATAATTGAATACCGAAAAGAACGTGGCGAAAAAAGTTTCAAATTTGGGCCCTTGGACTAAGGCCGCTACGCGGCCCTAAGTAGTTTTTGCACATAAATCGAGTAAATCTCATCCGATTTTGCTAGTTTTTGTTTTTTATGGAATGCCGAATAGAATGATGGCGAAAAAAGTTTCAAATTTGGGCCCTTGGACTAAGGCCGCTACTCGGCACTAAGTGTTTTTTGCACATAAATCGAGTAAATATCATCCGATTTTGCTAATTTATGTTTTATTTGAGAGGTAATTGAATACCCAATGGAAAGTTGGCAAAAAATTTTGGGTTTCTAAAATAATATCGTAAATTGTTGGTTTTATTTGAGAGGTACTTCGTACGGGCTTTCGTAATTGCGGTCTGTGCAATTTTAAAAATGAACACTTTCAGTAAATTTGACCATGCCCAACTTGACTTGCATTTTGGTAACAGACGCATTGGAGGGTTGTAGACGTATTAGGGTTCCGCGCGTATTACGGCTACGGACGTATTATGGTTACGGACGAAATAGGATTACGGGTCGTACGGGGCTAAGTCGCAGCAAACGCTCCGACTGTTCTGATGCCTTGTTTTATTAAAACAATTTTCTTATTTCACTGGCTTACCCTATTTTCGTGGTACAAATTTAAGGTAAACAGTTTCCTTAATACTTGGCATGAAGCCTTCCTTATGTTTTATGGTTTCCGGTGTTTTCACACATTTTTCAATTGAAAATTTGTGGACCAGATGAAAAAGTAAGAGTTTTGCTTCCATCAATGCAAAGCGACTTCCAATGCAATTTCGTCTGCCCAATCCGAATGGGAGATAACTTCCCTGTACGATAGAATCCTTGTTTTCGTTAGCGAACCTATACGGATCGAATTTTTCCGGATTGGGGAAGTAGGCTGGATCATTTTGGATGTGAAAATATGGAAACAAAATTTGCTGATCCTTTTTGATCGTGATGGTTGACCCGTTTCCCAACGGAACAAAGTAATCTTTCGTACAGATTCGATTCGTTTGTATAATCGGTGGCCATTTTCTTAATCCTTCCGAGACAACCATGTCTAAAAATGTCATCTTGTGCAGTGCTTCAAAACTAACAGACCTGCCGTCCAGTGTTGAGGCAACCGAATCGATTTCGTTGTACAGTTCAAGCTGAATGTCTGGATTTTTCATCAGTTCATAGCAAGTCGTTTGTAGCAAGGTAGATGTGGTATCAAAGCTGTGAATTTAAAGACATTTTCGTTCAATTGAAAAATTTCAACAAATCAACTAGATAGCATTACCCAGCTCCGAAGAAAACAAAACCCTGAGCGATCCAATCGTCGTCCGTAAATTGGCTTGTACTTTTTCCCTTTGAGCTGGCCTCGTATTCGACGTTAGCGGAGAAATTGATCAGTTCCTTATCGTTGACTTCGTTTTCCTTATCCTGTCTCAATTGGCCTTTCTTCAGTTGAAGCATTAATTGAATGATGTCTGGCCGCGAAGTTTTGTTACGATCTCGTTCGTCCATTTGGTCAATCACGACCCGTTTGAAGAAATTGTACATTTCCTTACTTAGTAGCCGAAATCCTAAAAGTTTGTAAAGACTTGGAATCGTCATGAATAGGAATCCTTTCAATATCGTCAATGTATCGGTGGCTTCGTTAATGAAAGTTCCAACCAATTTGAACACGTCACTGTCGACGTTTCTCACACAATCAGCTTCAAAGCCCAAAGCGGATGTTGCGATTCCATTGGCCGTAAAGCGAGCAAAAATATTTTTCGCATCCATTTCGAGCGTTTCGCCTCGCTGTGACTTTTCTTCGAAAAAGTTTACGAAATCTCTCGCTTGATCGGATAGCAGTCCGTACATCATCTTCATCTTAGAACTGGTGAATATTGGACTCAACGTTGATCTCATATCTGTCCATTCTTTATCGCGAAGGAACGGTAAAATTCTACTGAAAACTTTGTCAGCATGGGCCATCGGACTGTCTTTATTCGTAAAGTGTTCGAAATCTTTAATTGTGATTCTCTTTATCAATTCTGGATCGGTGATGAAGTAATTTATTTGCCGGAAGTTGAAAAACCCGAAAATTCTTTTTTAAAGAAAAGAAAATTGTTTTATTTGACTAATGAAACACAACACTCAAATGCCTTCTCTTACCTTGAGGAGTTTTTGAATTTGTAGTAGCTATTCCTGGTCAGATCGATAAAACTCTGTTTCTTCAGAAGCAGACCCAGAGCGTTACCAAATAGCGGTAGAGGTTTCTCATATGGCACTCCGATCTTCTTAAAATATTCCAAATTGTTCACCGACCATTTGTAAAACAGCCACAAAAATAGTAACGCAAGTGCCAGAAACATTTTTTCACCCCAAAAACTTCAACATGAACCAACAAGCAGTAATTTTATGAAGCACTGCATCAATTGTCACACCGAGTTATGAATTTATAACGAAAGAAACAAGTAAAGATAACGCGTAGATACTTAGGCTTTAATCAATTCATTCAACATCATCGACTTTTATGCGTTGTCATGATTATTATTATTATAAATGTTGGTCACCCATTCAGCTATCATTAACTGGGCCCCACCTTTTGGGCGGGTCAGGTCCCTTGACTGACAATTTTTTCAACATATTTTTAATCAATTTCATTTTATTTTCCGTTGTTGATCTTCCGAAACATCACAAATAACTGATTTAAAACATTCGCTTGAGTACAAGTTCTTTGGAAAACCACTTTTTCTGTTCTCTATTTGCTTGTAAATTTGCGGCCAGATTTTTAATCAACAATACAAAAATAGACAAAGACTCGTGTGAATTACGGCCCTCGCTGCGCTCTGCCCGCAAACGTCCCACTCGTATAAGTCGTCTATTATTCAGTTTTATAGCCTTATCACGGTGGGGCTGAACGAACTTTAAATAAACATGTCGATTTCCATCTCGGTTCTTTTCATAGCTGAGTTAGGGGAGGCGTGTACTATCCAACGGCACTTGTTGCGGGCGCAACCGCTGAGCCGTTTCTGAGAACTAGGAATATCGTCGCCTGGCTCCGCGGAAGTTGCTGGACCAGTGTTTGAAACTGGAATCGGTAGAGAGACAAATTCTAAGAACAACCATGTAAAAATTATTGCTCTCGGTCATTAGAATTAAAATTAGAAATTTCGTTTTCAATGACCCTAAATTTGCTAGTAGCCCGACCTCGTTGCAAAATCTTTATCATAAACAGTTCTTACTGACAATCATACATGACACATTTGGTATCATTGGAAAGCTTAGACTTTAGGCTAACTGGTACAAGGTATGTCGTGTTGAAATATTCCAACCGGCAAGGTATGGGAGTAGCCAAAGTTCACCGAGGGTTGCAAAAAAGTGACTTTTCTGAAAATGTACCAAAAGAGACCACTTTCAAAGAAATTTTATTGCCATTCGAAAGAGCACATTAACTTTGTCTAGAAACGCTATTAAAGTGCTGGATCGAGAACTTCGTCGAGGAGGCATCACCCCTTGAAGAGGTGGAATTTTCGATTTTCAGCTTCTATTGCTCTGCGACCAAATGACCGAGAGCAATAATTTTTACATGGTTGTTCTTAGAATTTGTCCCTCTACTGATTCCAGTTTCAAACACTGGTCCAGCAACTTCCGTGGAGCCAGGCGACGATATTCCTAGTTCTCAGAAACGGCTCAGCGGTTGCGCCCGCAACATGCGCCGTTGGATAGTACACGCCTCCCCTAACTCAGCTATGAAAAGAACCGAGATGGAAGTCGACATGTTTATTTAAAGTTCGTTCAGCTCCACCGTGTTATTGTTAACGTTAAACAAAAGTAAAAGATGCGAATTTGGAACGATTAGAGGACTTTTCACATTGGTACAATATAAAATAGTACGATAGACGTTCTTCCCTTACACTTATGTACAAAAAGGAAACCCCCCGGTACTTTCTACATTCACAAAACCTTTAATCATGAAAAAAAAATAGCACGACTCGTGCGAATTACGGCCCTCGCTTCGCTCTGGCCGCAAACTTCACACTCGTGGGAGTTTTAAAGTTTTCTGTATAATTGTTTTATAATGTCATTCCATACATTTGAATAACGATTCAGAAATTGGTTGTTCATAAAATTTTATAAATACTTTATGTCATGGCTAGAAAACTATCATGCGTGATAGCTGACTTTCACCTGACTATAGCCAACTATAACCGTGATAGCTGACTATCACCGTGATAGCTGACTATCACCGTGATAGCTGACTATCACCGTGATAGCTGACTATCACCGTGATAGCTGACTATCACCGTGATAGCTGACTATCAACGTGATAGCTGACTATCACCGTGATAGCTGACTATCACCGTGATAGCTGACTATCACCGTGATAGCTGACTATCATGCGTGATAGCTGACTATCATGCATGCGTGATAGCTGGATATAACTAACCGACAAAATCAAATTCCATCAAAGTAATCTTTTTCGATTGATTGAATTTTCCAACAGTGGAAAATACTGTTTTTCTGGAATAACTTCCAGATCCTTAATCCCACATATCCCATCTTCGAACTTAACCTCAGGAATTGAATTCTGCGTCGATTAAAAAAATAAAATTGGTTGATAATTACTCAAGTTATCGTGTATACAAGCAAAATATTGGGACAAACAATTCCGTTTTTCATAACAATTCATACAACCTTTGGTATACAAACATTCTAGGGTATTTTCCGGCATAAGACCCTGACTTACAGTCAAGGGAATAAAGTATTTGTTCACAATGAATTGGTCTCTTTGCGTCTGCATATTGCTTGTACTGATCTTGATTGATTGATAGAAAGAGTCATCATGGTCACAAAAAAAAGTATTTTTGAAGAAAGCAACGCATCTTAAACAAGCAAATGCAATAATTTTGCATTCTCGAAACGTCTCATGGCACCAAAGCCTATAAAATTGTCGCTGCCACATCAGCTGCTTTGAAGGATTCCAAGGATTTTCTTTGTTTTTCTAAGTATTTTCTGATGAAATGATTTTCTAGTCAATAAGTTGGTTTTTCGGTAATTCGACGTACTACTCGTCCTCACTGAGCACTTGAACATTGTTTTGGGGAATTTTACATTTTTTTCTAAATAAATTTTGTGAAAAAATTGTGAAAATCACTGACAGAAAATTGAACATCTGTCACAGCTGAAGTATTTTCGTTTTCCGGGTCCGTGTGAGACTCTCACAGTGAGAGAGCTGTGGGAAAGCGAGCTGTTAAGTAAACAAATCAATTTTGTCTCTCACACAGAGTACTTTTTTGGTAAGTGGAAATCATGCTTTAGAGTCCTTCAAGAGTTCAAAAACGTGAGGTAAAGTTTCGAAGCTAAAACTATAACATTGGTTCCAATTGTTGCACGTGGTTCCTACATTTTTCCTTAATTGGTCCAATGATGTTCTTCGTCATCGTTAAATGTTCGCTTTATAATAAGGGGAGAACAATTGTGAGCCTAGTTGTGAGCTTCTTCATAATGTTTCTAATTGAAGTGAAACATGCTAAAGTTTAAAAAACGTGATAGAGGCGTGGATACTTAAGGGATGAAGCTAGTAAATAGCTCTAGCAGTAGAGCAACAATTCCTCTAACAATAACCCAAAAATTATTTTAAATCGTGTATTTGGTAGTTGACTACCAAAGTGGTAGTTGACTACCAAAGTGGTAGTTGACTACCAAAGTGGTAGTTGGCTACCAAAGTGGTAGTTGGCTACCAAAGTGGTAGTTGACTACCAAAGTGGTAGTTGACTACCAAAGTGGTAGTTGACTACCAAAGTGGTAGTTGACTACCAAAGTGGTAGTTGACTACCAAAGTGGTAGTTGACTACCAAAGTGGTAGTTGACTACCAAAGTGGTAGTTGACTACCAAAGTGGTAGTTGACTACCAAAGTGGTAGTTGACTACCAAAGTGGTAGTTGACTACCAAAGTGGTAGTTGACTACCAAAGTGGTAGATGACTACTAAAGTGGTAGATGACTACTAAAGTGGTGGTTGACTACTAAGCTAATACGGAGGTTGTAGAGATGTTTATTGTTTGAGAGCTGCACACAGACTGATGAAATTAGTCGGCTCGCCTGCCTATTTATAATTCGAAAATTTGGTAGTTGAATACCAAAGTGGTACTTGAATGAGTACCAAGTTGGTAGTGAACAAAAATTGAAGAAAAAAAGTGAAAAAGACCTCACCAGGCTTCAGCCGGTCTATTCTTGTTCAAATTTTGGTTGTTTTTTCTCTTCTACTATCTCTTCTATCAATCTACATTTTCACTCGGTTTTCTTTGACAATTTTAATGGGGAACCAAAATCTTGAGCAAAGTTTCTTTTCACTTTGGGGAGGTCACGCAGACCGCCATTTTATTAGATACGCGGGAACACCCCACTTCTGATAACTTTACATATACAAACAAGAATAGACCGGCTGAAGCCTGGTGAGGTCTTTTTTCATTTTTTTTCAATTTCTGTTTACTACTAGCTTGGTACTCATTCAAGTACCACTTTGGTATTCAACTACCAAATTTTGGAATTATAAATAGGCAAGCAAGCCGATTAATTTCATCAGTCGGTGTGCAGCTCTCAAACAGTAAACATATCTACAACATCCGTATTAGTCAACTACCATGTTGGTAGTCAACTACCACTTTGGTAGTCAGCTACCACTTTGGTAGTCAACTACCACTTTGGTAGTCAGTCAACTACCACTTTGGTAGTCAGTCAACTACCACTTTGGTAGTCAGTCAACTACCACTTTGGTAGTCAGTCAACTACCACTTTGGTAGTCAGTCAACTACCACTTTGGTAGTCAGCCAACTACCACTTTGGTAGTCAGTCAACTACCACTTTGGTAGTCAACTACCACTTTGGTAGTCAGTCAACTACCACTTTGGTAGTCAACTACCACTTTGGTAGTCAGTCAACTACCACTTTGGTAGTCAGTCAACTACCACTTTGGTAGTCAGTCAACTACCACTTTGGTAGTCAGTCAACTACCACTTTGGTAGTCAGTCAACTACCACTTTGGTAGTCAGTCAACTACCACTTTGGTAGTCAGTCAACTACCACTTTGGTAGTCAACTACCAAATACTCGATTTATAAATAGACCAGCAGGCCGAATAATTTCAGTCGGTGTGCGTCTCTCGAGTAAGAAACATCTTTGCTGCTATATAGTTTGGGGGTCTAACTACCAACAACTACCAAATTGCAATGTCTGCTATGAGCGATCGGTTACCAGATAACAAATAATAATTGATTTGCCTGGTGTTGGTTTGCTCATAGTAGCATTGCAATTTACCACCGAGGTAGTCAACTACCAAATATTTGAGTTATAAAAAGGCAAGCAGTCGGAATAATTTCGTCATTCGATGCGTAGCTCTCAAACGGTAAACATCTTTGCTGCTAAATATTTTGGGGGTCCAACTACCAAACTTTCAAATTGCTATGTCTGCTATGAGCGATTGGTTACCAGATAACAAATAATAATTGATTTGCCTGGTGTTGGTTTGTTCATAGTAGCATTGCAATTTTAACTTTTATCAATCACATTTTATTTGTGACACAGACGGACGGACGGACGGACAGATGAAGTGCCCACAATAGGTCTTTTTTTCCTATGGAAAAAAGACCTAAAAATTCACCACATCATCAAGACGACGAGAATCATCAGAGTAGGTGAATTTTTGTATGAAATCGGCCATTTTATCATCAACTGTGGTCTGTAACCCGCGTATCTGTATCTGCGTGACCTCCCCAAAGTATACAGCCTTGATTACCTACTCACTACATTTACCTTGGTATGTATCACTCTCAGGTGACATTAAGGAGACAACTGTGAAGTTACGAATTCTTAAATTCACAACATTCGACACCCAGTCCTAATTATGCATATTTTGTAGATTAAAGTAGATAAATATTGGTTTTCTTATCGCAAACCAGCAGGAACAGATATCATAGCCAAGTTTTGAAAATGGCGCCCTTTCTACTCATAATCAAAATTGCTCATAGCACTCAACTCATGACAAAACCGTGTGATGCATTCCTATCCCATTCAATGCAAATATATTCATCTCATTCGCACCCATGCAGTTTATGTGTTTTGTCAAGCAAAATACTAACATAAACACACACTCGCACAAGCATCCACTGAAAAAGTATTACCGTTTTCATCGATAGCACCTCTTCGCATCTTGTGTGCGATTTTTCTCTCAGCCGGTCGTGCACTTATACATCAAGTTTTTGTTTCCCGTGTTTTAATGCCAAACAACTAAAACATAAATAAAAGAAACGAAATCCGACCACAAAAAACAACAAAATCGTGTGGACCATTCCAAATTCATGTGTTAAAGTGTGCGCATAAAACGTTGCAAAAGAAATCGGGTGAATGAATTCGTGATAAGAAAGTCAATTTTTCGGAAGAAAATTCTTGTCTTCCATTTGGATTTTTTCTTATACCAGGCAGTAAGTTTAACACTCCGACGACGAAGAAAACGGATTGTGTTTCTGCGTGTTTGCTTTGGTGTCGTGGATTTTCTCCGACCAAAAATGTTTGTTTAAATTTAGTGTTTGAAGGCAAAACACAGTTTTGTTGATTGAATGAATGAAAAGTGTGTTACAATCTCAGTGTTTCGAAACAAAAATATCAATCAATTCAGGCGATCAAAGATCGGTCAGTGTTGTGAGTGAGTGGAATTAACAATTTTGTTTGTTTGTTTGGATAATTTATTTACGCATCACCCGACAAGAAACCCATCGGATTACCGGAGCTCCAGCAGCTGTTTCACCAACAAGACTTCAATTGGATAATAGCCCGTCAGGAAAATGTAAGTTTGTCTTCAGTCAATGTCCTAGTTTCATCTCCGGTTATTGGATTTTAAATTGGCAAAAACCCCGAATCTCAGTCGACCAATAGGTCCCACAGTCTCATTTATCAATTTATTTTCCTCGACACGAAACGGTGTATGAATCGAGCATCGACATTTTCTGAAATTGATGTCCCCTCATTTCATGATCGACAAAATTTTCGCAGTCAAAAATATTCTTAGGGCGGAACTCCTGTTTTCATGAAAAAAATGAAAAAAAAAATATTGAGGATACAGAACGGCGCACACGCAACATTTTAAATGTCAATGTTCTGTACACCGAATTGTAATATATGGCTAATGGCTAGTGGACGAGCGTTGATAAAACTCTTAAAACAGCAAAATGTTTGGCTTCAAATCAAAATGATTTGATATCAAACAATTAGCGATACCCGAGCAGTAGTATTGCTATAAGATTGCCGTTTACATAAGGCTAATAGTTGACTAGGCCCAGACCAGAGAGCCGAAGAAAAATCGTTGGCGGCGGCTAGCCGTCTCAAAAGAGCTGGCGGCCGGCGGCTGAGTCGGCTTAGCCGCTCTGAAAGAGGTGGCGGCGACTGGGCCTAGCCGCCGGTAAAAAAGTCGGCTGGCGGCGGCTGTAGTAGTGTAGTATACATTTTCTTACATATTTTTAAACAAAAGCTGAAGTATTAAAGACTACAATGTAGAGCACAAGTGTGAAAGTTTTTTCGTTTAGGTAGGTCTCAAACACGAAAGTCTGAATTTGTCAGATGTTACCCTCTCAAGTGGTTCTCCTTGATGAAAAAATAAGTTTTTTTTATTCTATGGTAACCCTCTTGGAGGTTTAAGGTTGCCGAAGTTCGTCGAAGCGTAGAATCGCGAGTCGTGACATGAAACTACTCTAAGCCACGCACATATCGGCATAGGACTGAAAATTCACAGGAAGGGAAGGATAGTTCTTTAAAAATACTTTTGAGTGGAGTGGATTAAAAGTGAAATTCTATTGGCCATCTTTCCTGCTAATTTTCAGTCCTCTGTCGATGTGTTAGGTTGCGTGGATCACATTCGGTAGCGCTTCAAGTAGTGTTCAAAAACGCACTATTCTACACTTTGACGAATTTCCGGCCAATCTGAAAAAGGATTATATTATTTAGGGTCAAGAAAAAATTAAAAAAAAAGTTATAAAAATGAAAAAAAAAGTTAAAAAGTTGAAAAACTGAAAATTACTTATTTACACCTATTGCTTTTGAATCACTAGGTTGCATGGGTCCTGAAACAAGTACATTTGTAAAGAAATTGGGCTCATTAATGCGAAAAGCTTCTGGCGAACCACGATCAATGGATTACCTATTACAAAAGGTTTCTATTGCAATTCAACGGAGAAACGCTAGTTGCATTTTGGGGACTTTAGGACGCAGTAGAATTGATGATTTTTATTTATTGTAACTTTGTTTTTTTTGAAAAGATCGTTTTTTACTGGTTGCGCATTGCAGCCTTTTTTTCGCTTTTAAAAATAAATAAAAAAAGATATTTTTCCTTTTACGAAATTTTTCAATTTTATAACTTTTCTTTTCATTTTTTTTCTGTCCTAAAATAGAATCTAAATGGTTGTTATAAATTTTAATTCAAAAATTTTTATTAATCGTCAAATAAAATATATCAGCCGCCGAGTCAGCCGACCTAAACCACTGGCGGCGGCTGTCGGCGGCTAGCCGCATTCAGCCGACCAAAAACACCGGCGGCGGCGGCGGGCATTTTAGCCGTCAGCCGCCGTTTTCGGCCGGCTGAAAATCGGCGGCTCTCTGGTCTGACTAGGCCGCAACATAATTATCACACAATACGAAGATTTGTTGAGTTAGTCAAGTTGAATCATATGTCATGTCGATTATAATGAGTGTGTCTCAACCGTTGGCATGTCAAAACAATGACACCACAACACTGTCCTTACTGGTGGTTTTCGACGAATTTTGTTGGATTCTTATTGGAATTTCGTTCGGTTTAATGCAGAATGCAACTCTCGCCTGTCAGTCTGCAGCAGACTGTCTGCTTGTCACTATATCACTATCTTCATCGAATAGTTTAAGAATCTTCGACTCATCTTCTGATTTCCATTTAATCTAACAGTCCGAAAAACCGTCCATCTCGTTTGTGTTACGTTAGCGGAACGGAAGATGATTTTGGCCTCTGCTAAGCTAGACTGTCTTTTGTCCTAAGGAATCCATTCGTTTGCCGAGTGTTATTGGTTCACTTATCAGAGACTGTGTTTGTCTGCTTGCGGTCCAACTAAAGCCCAAGACAATCACTTAATCTTCAATGTTGAGAGGCTAACATCGACCTGGGAAGATGTTTTACAGAATCAGATCGCTGTTGGTGTTTGCTTATTCGCCGTTTTTTGTGAAATAGTTTTGACTTTTTGTTTCCCTGCTCTTGCTGTTGCCCGGGAAACTTCAAAACTATTTCAGTCTTAACGCTGACCACAGCACTGCTCCTAGCATGATTTCATCAGCCTCCGAATATTTTCTATGTTCATGCTAGACGCCGTGATGTGCGCTGACACAAATTTCAAATTTTCCTAATCTGAATCGTTTGAGATTCAATTTCTATAAAAGAAATGGAGGCTCTGCCAATGCCCTAATCTTCTTGTCCATCAATGATTATCATGGGAATTTTTTTCCATATTTTTTTGATCAGCTGGTTTCTATAAGCATGAGGTCATAGCGTGTCCAGGACTTGTTCGCCCGCCCATTAAAAAAATCTGAACAAACTAGAGAATGTCCAATCACTGACTCTGATATTTCTCTTTAATACAATGAAGAGCATGGAAGTTTCAAATACGGGAAGTGTGAACTGTTTCTACATCAATGGAACAAGCTTCTTTTTGTTCAACATCATTATTATGAAGTATAACTTCTCTTATCATCACCCTCATAATTAAAACAGAAAAAAATTGTTAACAAGACCTCGCCTCTCCACTACTTTGATTTGTTTCAATGCGACCCTTGCAACGTTTTTTTTTCCTTTCTTGTTTGTTTGGAATTGAAGTTGAAATCGTACACATTGCAGTCGTGTAACGACTGATTTACCAATTTATAAATAAACTCGGTTTCTCTGCTGCATTGATTTTATGTTTTCGTTCAGTTTGTTTCTTCCCAATGAAACAGTTTTCGTTTATCATTCCAGCGCCAATCACACAGAGAAAAAATTAATAAAATTTTCAAGGACCAACGTCCATATCGCAAAATGTTGATGCAGTTTTCCAACAAAGAGAGAGAGAGAGGACGAGTGAAATTATTCCAATTTATTATTACGTCGTTGAGCGTCTGATTTTATTTTATTGATGTTTGGAGATGTGAATTTATTATTTCGAGCTGCACTTTTAGGGTGGATGGGTTGGACCATTGGTTAAAGAAATCTGAGTTTTACTCAGAACTTAGAGCACACTTTCAAAAGAAAAAAGAATCTGACCACCTCGTGAAAGATATTTTAACTCAACGCAGGCGAGAAAATTGTCATTTTTTCCTTTTTGGCTGAAACTTAGGGACTTTTTGTTGTGGAAAATGTTGTGTTTCGGTTGGGAAAAAAGTTGGAAATTGCGTTTTTTTTCGGGTAACTTCTGGCCCTCGCTACATCCTGCACAAAAACAACACCATCGCAACAAGTTTTCCACTTTCCTTGGACAAATAACTATTCTCTCCTTGAGCAAACGCAAGGTGATGTATACAAATGAATACGTTTTTTTCATGCGTGCTGTGTGATTAACCTGATTTTCTCCCCCCAATAAGCCATGAGAAAATTGCGTTTTGTTGACGATTGATCGAAGCACTTTCTCTCCAGCTGGGATAAAATAGAACTTTTCTCCCCCTAACTGTCACTTTGTTTATGTTTTCGAAAATGGTATGGCGAATTGATGTTTTTGTTTCGTTGACACGGTTCATCACACCATGTAGACGTGAAAAATGTTGTGCTCACCTCTGGGGGATATAGGAAGTTCTAACTCAAGCGATTTTGCGGTCCCAGCTTCGATCTGACTACAAAAATCGATCTATTTTCTGACCATAGGTAAACAAATAAATATTGAACCCACTGCACTACGCAGAACTGTCAACTTATGAGACACTTGGTTTTTTACATTAATATTTCAATTAAGTAAATCTTACTTAACGAAAATTTTGTTCTTCTGTCAAGTTAGACATTTCTTATGAAATACGAAGTGTCCCAGACAGCTCGCGAAGTGATCTATTACTTTCATCACTTTTTTTCTACTATTTTGTGTTTGTTTGAAGCATTGCATAGAGTTACTCTCGAGAGATGTCAAGGTGTCGTTGTCATTATTTCAACATATCTGGTTTCCCATATATTTTTGTGGTCTCCTTTGATCGACGGCGCCACCATGCCACCTCTCGAGTATAGCTCTATGGCTTGAAAGCTTCAAATTGAAGCAGCTAGGGAATAAAGATTGGATCGAATTAAGTGAACTGAAATTATCAAGTCGATGCACCCTAAGTGCAAATGTCATTTAATTGACCTAGAATGAATTGCAATGTCGAGCAATTTGTAGAATATTTTTGAGAAAAATTGCATTTTCCATGATATTGGATTTCTGGTCGGATTATGTCAATTTTGCTTATCGAAATGTATAAGCTGCACCAGTCAGTATCGGAACTATGACTCTTTCGTTGTAATTTGATTTCTGTTCTGAAAACTCAGCAAAAACATAACAACGCCGTAAACAGTCAGACACGAACTGAAACTACACACGCATGCACTTTCATATCATTGTTACGATCTTCATAAAAATAATTACGAAGCCCACACTGGAATGCCAACCTAAACAGAAACTCTTTATGTGAAAACGTTTTTTTTTTCTTCTTCCCTAGTCTGCTCGACGATAAAAATTGGTTTTATTGATTTATCAGAGTACTCTGTCAATATGGTTTGATATCGTAGGATCCCCTATCTACGTACGGCTACACTTCGAATATTTGTATGAATGAAACTTCAGCTGTAAGTGCATATTACTCTGTGCCAAAGAAAATTTCGTCTTTAGTTCTCATGCGATCTTATACATAATGTCATATGCAATGCATTGTATATATGTGTGTTGCAACTTTAGTGCAACTATTGTTCCGTTTATCGTTACATCACTTCACAATTAATTCACCATACTCACTCACACACACACATATGGGAGGACGTCGAGAGTGATATGGCATACGTAATTGTTTGTATGCATTTCATGTGTTCATTGTTCTTGAGACACATCAGGTACGTTCTTCACAGTTCTTTTGATTGTTAAGTGGACAAGGTTTTTTCTCTCTTTTGTTTCATTTAATTAGCACTCATTGCTTATGTGTAGACTCACGATAGTTTTTTTTTTGCTGCTTCGTTCAATTGATGACGATGGGTTTAAATGGAAATGACGCAAACATTTACAGTTTACATTGGATTGAGGAACACTGTCGAAGAATCACAATTTATTGTTATTTTTGAACAGGTTGAGCCAAACGTCTGTAAATGTGTGGAGCGGACTAAACAAATAATTGATAAGTACGGCAGCACTTTTTGGTGTTCGTGACTGTACAAGCTCGTTTTTATCCAGTTCGATAATCTCTCCACGAAAGATTCTCAAGTATTCCGGCTGTCAACATTGAAATCTAAATCTATAGTTGCTATCACTCTCATAGCGTAAATATGGTCAAGAGAGTACAGAGTATATCTGAACGGTCGAACACGGGAATTATTTCTCTCAGCTGAGTAATCATGTTCTAAATTCTTTACATACTTTTGAGGTCCCTAAGGTTGAAAGTGGCTTATTACATGACTAGGAAAATTAGAGAATTGGTTTAGGAGCTCTTAGGATGAAAAATCCAATTACAAATCTCGGGGAAAAAAAATTGAAAAGTTAGATTTTCGTGTGACTGTTGAGCTCAACTTTCTACAAAAGCTGGACTTTCCAGTTTTCTACTCCTTGTTATGTAAATGACTACTCTTTGGTCCAGGGCCTATTTTTGGAAATTTTCTCCAAAATTTCCAAAAAATTGCCAAAAACTGCGAACGTCCAAAAACCGAATTTTTCCATCATTTCGAACTGTTTTGCCAACTCCTGAACTCGGCCTTGCGTTTTAGCTGACTCCCAATTATTTTGTTTGATTCTTGACACTATCAGCTTTCAAATGAAGTCGAGCATGATTAATTAATAAGATGAGAGCGTCAATAATCAAACAAAATCATTGAGAGCCGGCTAAAACACAAGGCTGAGCTCAGGAGTTGCCAAAACAGTTCGAAATGATGGAAAAATTCGGTTTTTGGACGTTGGCAGTTTTTGGAAATTTTTGGCAATTTTTTGGAAAATTTGGAAAAAATTTCCAAAAATAGGCCCTGCTTTGGTCAAGGTTTCTTCCGCAGAATGACAAAGTCCGAGTTTCTTTCTCTGTCGTAGATGGAATCTGTCTTGACACATTGTGATATCTAGACTCTCATAGCTCCACCTTCCCCTTTATTTTTAAAGAATTCTGAATCTCTTCGGCAAATTTAGAGATTTTTCTCCTATATTGCTTGACAGTCCAGAGCCTGTCCTTCCCTCTACATCGAACTCAGATCATTATCCCAAATTATGTAGGTTCTAGCGTCTCCAGTAGAATTGTGAATCTATTCCTTCAGTAAATTTGAGCCACACTGACAAAAACGTTTCGAAAAACTCACCTGTAGCAGGTAACTTTGTCTCCAGGTAATCTACATTATCTGCCGCAGATGTATTTTTTGTATGGGGCGCTACAGCTGTGGCAGCTATTGTAGATTACCTGGAGACAAAGTTACCTGCAATAGCTGAGTTTTTCGAAACTTTTTTGTCAGTGAACTTTCTGACTCTGCCTCTAGGCCAGGTTTTTTTTTAATTTCTCCCAAAAATTCCGAAACATTTCTGAGAAAAAAATTCTCAAAAATCAGCCCGACACATTCAGTCCAACAATTATCGAATGGTTATCATAGAGCGACAACAAAATGTAATTCTTATCTTTGTCCCAACATAAATGCATTCCCATGGCTATTCACTCTGTGTACGCTCTTTCCTGTTTTAGAAAGTGAAACCCAAAATTGAAAACTCGCTCAACGAAACCAATATTCCGAACAGAACGGTTTGTGCAAACACAATCGTTTTGCGATCGAAACACGATTGTATGCAAAAGAGACCATTCGAAATTTGAATGCAAAATGTGCACACTCCGCTCGCTTTTAATAAAATAAATAAAATTTGAATTTAATTAGAAAATGTGCACAAAAAACGGTCGCCGACATTTTAGGTGCATAAATTCACATGAATTCATTTTTGTCAAGTCAGCGTACATAATGGTACTTATTCGAGGACGTATACTCCGGTTATAATTTACGATTTACCTCGTCTGTCTCTCGTTTACACAACATGCAGATCATATAAGAAATGTAAAAATGATTGTCTGCAGTCTGCATGGCATTTAGTGCCTTAACTCAGCATCTCTGACTGTATTCAACGAAATACGCCTAGAGTTTTCACATTCAACTACCGTAACCATAATCGAAGTAGAAAAAAAAAAACTGAAACAAAAATCTGTAGCCAAGTCAAAGTTTTGTTATGATAAAATTCACGCAACTCAGTTTTACTTTTACTTGTGAATTGAAACGATACAAAACAATGAAAATGTTTCGTTTTCTGTCCATTTTATGCTGTATAGCTTGATGCATGTAAACGCTGTACTAAAAGGTGGTTAATTGTAGAATTTTATAATAACCAGTTAATGGTTCGGTAACTTTGCTATCGTTTTTTTTTGTTGTTTTTCGCTGTTGTTCTGTTTTGATTTCATGCAGTTTTCTTTGAATAACAAATTGGATAACCAATTATTAGATTGGCAATTTGATTAGTTCAATAACATCTCAATTCGCTTGTTACTTATAATGGTTGTACGACTTGAAAGAGCGCGGAGAGTTGAAATTGTGACGTAGTACGGCCAGAGTTCAGAATAGAATTATACTCACTGTACCCCCGGAAAACGAGTTATTACTTCATTGACATGCAAGTTAAACGTGACATGAACGTTAAACGTGACATGAACGTTAAAACTCATTTCCCGCGGGTCGAGTAAAGGGACTCACATTTGGAGCTTTGCATTTTACCTTGTTTGTTTGCATCTTTCGCATCTTTTGGCAAAACAGAAAGTTCTAAACAATGTCGTAATCTACATTCCTGCTTTGTAGTGAGAAATCGAATGTCTTTGACAACTGAAAGCCATCATAATCTTCTATTTTTCGGATCTACAAAACCCTTCGTACTTCCCATTTTCCTCCCATAGATTTCTCCATACGCAGGGAGAAAGCAGAACTATCCACACAAGAACAAGAAAGTCCATCGTGAGGCTATATTATGGACTGTTATGACGGGGGAAATGTTTTGAAGGGGAAATTGATTGGAGCAAGGAATTGCGGCAGCTGTCAAAACACTTACACAAAATAATTTCTTATTTTCATTTCATTTATGATTCACTAGACTTGTACATGCAAAAAGGAATGACATACTTCATAGAGGTTGGTCATCTCTCTTTTAATAACTCCCACCATTCAATTGCTTTCTTCCAAACATTTCCCCGTCATAATAGTCTATATAAACACTGAACAGGTTACGGTACCTATGTTTGGTTGACAGGTTACGGTACCCATGTTTGGTTGACATTTTACCGTACAATGGACGTCAGGGAAGTTTAGGCATGAATTTGTTTTAGCAGCTCATGCAAACAATGACTGCTTAGTATCAGTGTTTATACTTGTTTATACGGGTGAATAGTTACACCAACACTCACCAGCTTGAATCAATGAAAGTAGAGAACAGGTATGATCGATCGCCGAATTCGCCTTAAACGCACTCACATTTTATGTCAAAATAATATGAAAATGAGTGCGTTTAAGTACGAAAATCAAATTTTTACGTCCTCCGGGCGGACAATAGACCATACCTGTTTTACACTTTCATTGGCTTGAATGGACTAGTTCAAAAAACAGATTGTTTCAAACAGCTGCAGCAAATTCTTGCCTAAATTTCACTGACGTACGTACAGTGTACACTGTATTCATTGCAAAACAGATAAAGTCATTGGTTAAAAGGCTCAAGCATCAGGTTTTGAATTTGGGTTCTGTCGCACATTCACTTGAGGGTCTCTACAATCTTCAATATACAGTGTGACCAAAACGTTTGAACGCATGCATAAACATACAAACTTTTTGGGCACACTGTACTTTAAATGCAACCGGAATTCAACTCAGTATCAGCACTTGTGTTTATATTTTTGCTCGCGTGTAATCCTTTCATAAAACCCAATCACTCCAATTAATATTTCCTGGACGACGAGAGTAGTTACAACTCAGTCTAATCATTAGCGATGAAGTATCTATGATCTTGACGATAGTTTCGATGAATTTAACGAAAGTTTCAATACTTGTGCTTCGTCAAGACTCGAGATACTTTATTTAACATTCACCCACTGATCTTTTCCAGAAATGTCCATTAATGCATTCCAACCATCCTAAACTTTCTTCCGACCGGCTCACAATACTGAAACATTTCGGTTCAAATTGAATGGGTAAATAGATAATTTCAAAATTCTTGTACCGACGTTATTACACCGCACCGTTGCTAATGTAAAAACCCAATCCATAAGCAAAATGAAAACACGTTTCTGTAGAATAATCCTAATCTGCTAAATAAACAAACAAGGCGGCTTGTATTAGCTGTCGGAAGAATGGTTTCGTTAATTATTCAATCAAAAACTAACTTTCAAAATCAATTTTTCCGTTGTGTTCGATTGGTCTGTAATCATTTCATGTTATCGAAAGTTCCTACATTTTTCGTATTTAACATGTTAATTTGCCCACTGGATTCTATAAATAAAATTTTGTTTTTTTTTCTGTCTTTTAAACAAAAATTATTGCACCTGCATTCTCCGTTCGCCAGGTATAGAGAAACATTTTTGTCCATTTACCACGCGCAGAAATTATTATTTATGTACGAAACACATACAGTGCTGGCATTATAGTGCTTCACACACAAACTTGTAACCTTGACTCTTTGTAACAAAAATTTAATTGAAGATTGATGACGATAATTTCATTTATTATAATCCAACCATCATTTACATACAAAAGGCAAATGGCATTTGAATTTGAATTTTTTTTTTGTTTTGTGTAAATTTTTCATTTTGCCAATCATTTGTTTGTGTGAAGTATACGGGGCATACGGGGCTTAGGAATCAGCTGAGTCTGCTATAAATCTAATGGCATGTCTCTAATGGCTTGCGGGTCGAAAATCGTTCTTTTCATCGAATTTAATGAACTTTCGACCGCCTTAATATGCAATAGTCTTCTATATGTTGTTTTCCCTAGGGTCGAAAGTGGCTTATTACACACCTAGGGAAAACCAGAAAATTGGTGATAAGACATTCGACCACTGCTTCGAAAATTAAATACGTCTTTCGACGTTTTGCATTAATATGCAGTTCAAAAATACCATTTACCATCAGGCTATGGCGACAGTGGTACTCGATACAATCGGAACAATATACCGATTTGCTCACGAAAAAGTCTAGCGAATCATAGTTGAAATGTAATGTCAACCCATCACCGTCCTACTTTGCATAACAATTGATAAAAATTTGGAAAGTCTAGTTTTTGTGTGTTTATTGACCTCGGCTTCGTCTCGGATCAACGAAATTCACACGAAAACTGGACTTTTTATCCCTTGTTATGATTTAGTAATTTATACAAGAATTGAGAAATTGGGTTGTCTTTGTCAAACGAGCGAAGCGAGACAGGGTTTTTATTTACGGTTAATGGTTGAAAAGGTTTGACAAAACGTGTATTTGAAAATCGGTTTCGTCACTAGAGACCAAAAGCAAAATATAGAAAAAGGAAAACAACGAAAGCCATACAACTTCTAGTCAACAAACAACGAACGTCTACCGAAAAAAGTCCACTTTTCGCATCGCTGTTGCTGAAATAACTTACATGCTTTTGAGTTTCCTAGGGTCTAAAGTGGCTTATTACACACCAAGGGAAAACAAGAATCTTGTTACAGAACTCGGCTGAACCTCCTTCAAGGAAAATTCACACGAAAACTTGACGTTTCAACCTTTTATCCCTTGTCGTGTAAAAGAGTTTTACATGCTTATGCACGGTAAAGTGCACTTTACATCACTGCTTGTGACAGGGAAAATGCACTTACCGTCCACAAACATGTAAAATGTGTTACGTCACTGCTTGTAAATGCTTGTTTACGCACGTGTGATTACTTCACTCGCCTTCGGCTCGTTCCGCAAACCTCACATTTGCCTAAACAAATATTTACAAACAGTGACGTAACATACTATTGTGAATGTATTCTAAAGACGAGACTTTTCATCCCTAGTTATGTAATGAGTTGCACTTGCTGCAGGTGTCGAAATTAGTGTTATTTGGATTATTTGGTGATAATTTCAGAGTGGTTCACCCCTCGGTTATCCATGCATGTAAAGTCCATAACAAAACTCGTGATGATGAAAGTCTCAGATCAACAAAATACAAACGAAAATCCTATTTTTCATCATTTTGTCCCTTGTTGTGTAAATGACAAGACAAGTGTTTGGTGAAAGTATTTTCGGGAAACGTTTTATACCTGTTTCGATGGGGCTAATGGAAGAACAAGGTTTTCAATGAAAACATGCTACGAGAGCAGAGAACTCGGTATACCGTATACTCGTCGGCATCATCTATAAAGGATTCAATCGTTTCTCCTTTAACTGCATCCGATGACCGTATGTACGTTCAGCACATTTCTTTTTTATTCATCCCTTCGGGTCTGTTTCATCTTACAGTACGATGAAACGAGAGCATCCATAGAGCCATAACCTCAACGCTCTCAACAATAATTTTTTGGTTATGTTTCTATGACATTTTGACAGCTGAAATAACCGTTGAACAGATCTACACCCTCGATTCGAGAGTCTCGAGTAAACGCTTTTTATGAATAGATTATGGAATTTGTTCATGTATTGCCCGTTTGACAAGTGGATCTCCACCAGTTTCGAGTGGGTTTTGTTTTCTGTTTTTCACAGTTTGTTGACAGATCTTAATGTAGAAAGGTTTGGTGAACTTAACCTAACGCAAGTTGAATGCCTTGGACATATTCATATTTAACACTGCTCTATGTGCACCATAGAGAAAGTTACTTTCAAAATCCACCGAAACCTCATGTGAACGTAGTAGTGAACGTACGGGTCACACTACAGTCTGCAAAGCATAAAGTTATTTTTTCCTGTTTGCGCGATAATTGCAAAGAAGAAGGAAGAAATAATAAAAGAAACGGCAGCACCGACTGTAGGTGTACTCAATTCAAATGATTTACGTTCATTTAGTGAAATTAATTTTCAATTACAGCACGAAAGAGAGGCGAAAAAAACTCTTCAAATTGTTTTCATTTGAATACCCACCAAAATGGGAAATTCATTAAGTTTTGTTTGTTCCGAACGGCAATTATTATCCATCATCCATTCGCAACATAAATCGATAAACGATAAAGATATGCGATGGGCAGCGCAATCATTTTTGTTGTTTCGTTTGGTTTTTTTTTGCACTTTACACCGAGAAGCATACGGTACGGCCATGCTCATAATTAAGTTGAGGTGGATGTAAGAAACCGTTTTAGTGCGAGAGAAAAACCGGTCTATGGAAGTAATGAAATTTCTAAACGATAAAATGCTGGAAATTTAGCAAATGTGGCAACTAAATTGAAAAATTATTTTTATTGTCGTTTTTAACGTGCAAACGACACCAGTAAGATCATGTCAACATGACCATTATCATCAATTTCAATTCATTAAAATTGAGGTGATAAAGTCCAATGAAACGTTTATTGCTGGAGAAAATGTTGGCGGAGAAAAACCGTTTCTAGTAAATAGACAAACGAGTCTTTAACGATGCCACATGCTCCCTGATTTAGCTGGTAGCAATGTGGCTTCACTGTAGCATTTTGTGTGTCTGAATTGGCACTTTAAAATATAGACAAAGCTCGTCATAAGATGTCACATGACCCTTCGTAGCTTAGAAGTAGGTTTTCGGGAAGAAAAGTCTTGCAAGGTCATTTTGATTGGAAAGTTTTTTCTTGAAGAGTTCGTGTTTTGTAGAGCAGAAGTCTTAACTTTGTTGATTAACTCAACTTGCTAAAGTTCTTCGGATTAAAGTCGCAATTTTTTAAGACCCGGAACCGGTCATGACCTCAAACCTGAACTGAAAATACGTGACGAATTTATCTGCAAACCTGAATATAGCGATCGGCTCAGTTCTGGCTTGAAACCTGACAGATTAACTGAAAATTCGTTCAACCTGAAACTAACCTGACAGGTTTCAGAAAGTCAGGTCAGACACTTTTTTGACCTAGTACGAGCCTAACTTGTTTTATTTTGGCTACCATGGAACCATTTTGCAAAGAAGAGAAGTATGGAAGTGTTTCGCATATGAATCGTTTAATGCATACAGAGGACGCGTCACGCTAGCGAATTGTAAGAAATGTTAAATTTCGTGCGCATTTAGTTCCTTTGAACTGTAAAAACATTTGCATTAACATCGTCAGCCTAATTGAAGACCAGCTGAATCAACGAAACATCATTTTTCTTATAATTTGCTAATGTGACACGTCCCATTTCTGCATTTAACGAATTTATATTGATTGATTACATTACGCATACTATTCTCGCTCGCACTTCACAAAACCAAACCAAACAGAAGAATACAGAGCAGCAGAGCCATAAACATTTACTTTGTCATTTTACTGCAAACAAAACGAGTGTGGCACCTTCCTTGAAATGTTACCACTTAAGTGTAATTGCTATTGTCACACTGACGGTTTGCTCGACCCATAAATTGCAGGTAGGGAAATAAACGAAACGACCGACTGATAAAATGTATACGGAATGTCAGTCGCGGCATTTTTTTTTTCGTTTTATTTCTGTGAACTTGAAAATTTATTTGCTGACTCAACTGCATAACAGCTCAATGTTCTAAGAGCATAAGATCGCCATCAATGCGACACATCACACTTTTAGCACGTTCCGTTCATTCACTAAATTACGTGTTGAATTTCGGACTACATTTCATAGTACAACTTAGCTGATCGATCGAACAGTGTGTGGTATGAATCAGTTGAAACCGATTTTTACTCGTTACGCTGCGGATCATTATCTGTGAATATGTTTTAGTATTTTTCATGTTAAAAATGTTGTTGTTGATTCCAGTTTCAATTTCCGTCCGATCAGCCAAGCTAACACTTAACATACTACACAAACAAAGCGTTGGAAGTCATAAAAATGTAACCTTTAGAACGATATGCTGTGCAGTGCATGCAAAGAATTTTTTTTTTTGTTACTGCAAATCATCAGGAAAGAGTAGCCTCTCGGTGTATAGCCGAAAATTTATTGCCCATAGGTCCATGCATAGAACAGTAAGCATATTGAACAATTAGGTGTGGTGGCGTTTGAAACTGAATCATCGACTCGATAAACTAGAAAATGTCGATGATATAATCAGAGGGTGGCCTGCATTGCAGTCCCTGCAATGACTTTCTCTCTTGCATAATATAGAGCTTGAGTTAAGACCAACACCGACACCGATGAGTTAAGATCAACATGACCCACTGACTCTCTGTCTTCTCCCTATTAGTATCGAAGCAGACATTAGTGACTAGTTCTTCGAATTAACCAGTTGTCCGACTTCTAAGCCATCTCACTTCTTGAAGACATCAATTCCAATCTTAATGCATTTCCAAATAGAGACTGAGACACAGTTTCGTTAACAACGAAACGTGCTATACGTACCACAAACGACAAACGAACAACAATGTCAGAAAACTATAAAGTTCAACAAAAATGCAGCAAACATAATGACGAACTGATACATAGACAATGAACCTTTAGCAGAAAAACTAGTAGAATCGCGCATATCTCATCCGGCTGTGGTGCATAACACATTTGTTTGTGCGAATGGCACAATAACAGTTCAAACGAGTTATGACTTTTCTTGCCATTGAGAACGTACTCACATCCAAACACAAGCAATGAAACGGAATGAAATTCGTCGACTGGCGATTGTGATACCAACGACGAGTAAACTGG
The DNA here is from genome assembly GCF_014529535.1 of Bradysia coprophila. Lineage (NCBI taxonomy): Eukaryota > Metazoa > Arthropoda > Insecta > Diptera > Sciaridae > Bradysia > Bradysia coprophila. The sequence goes on along the minus strand of NW_023503496.1, from coordinate 1,317,746 downwards.
CATTTTGTGCAATAATTGAAACTGGAAATGCGAAGAGATTCAGAATCAGGTTCAGGCTATTTAAGAAGTATCACAATGACAACATAGGAACATTAACCATATAGCGTCGAGTAGCATTTGTTTGTTGAAATAGAATGCACGGAAAAAAGCAGAACGAATGAAACAAACGTTATTCGGCTGTAATGGTAACGAAGAAATGCAACTGTTCGATGAACTTGTGTTGTTCAGCAACTCAATGAAGACGATTTTATAATTTTCAATTCTTTTATTCGTTGGAGCAATTAAATTCCACTGATCGGTAAACGATCGATGTTTAATATTAGCGCGTAGGTGTAGAAGCTGTGGTTCACAGGTCGCAGTGGGTCACGGGTCTGCTTATGATGATTGAGACGTTGTTGTTTCTAAGTATACCATTAATCATAAATGAATAGTTAAATGCAGTAAGGGGACGTGTCCAATTAACGAATTATAAGAAAAATGAAATTTCGTTTTGAATAGTCAGACTCTCCCAAACGGATGACTTAACGAATGAAATTTCATTTTTCCTATGATTCATGAATGTGACACGTCATCTTTCTGGCTTTAGTTCTGCGTTCAAATAGTTGTTGTTGACTATCGGTTGATTATTGCTAATTGCTACCGCTATAGACGGATAATCAACGATTTCAATGAGTGCCAGTGATTGTTTCAATGGAAAAACTTGGAAACTGAGAGACTTTTCTCAAATCTCTGGACTGCCTTACAAGTTACTTACTTCGATCTACAAGTGCACTATGGAGATATTGCAGCTTAGGAGCGAGCGGGGCATTTAGATTATTAAGGTGAAAATTGCGTGAAAATCAATTGTCTGCAGCACTTGGTCCTGAAACTTTCGGTAATACGAGTACGACTCGAAATCTCCACTTTTTAAGTCCAAAAATTCATTTTTTTTTTGTTAGAGTAAAAAGTCTCAAATTAGGTCACCAGATTTAGTTGTTACAATTGATTATACTACGTCATCCGTTATACAAAAACGAGAAATGTTATAACTATGTGCATGTCAGGCCATCAGACATTCACCTCAAAATCGAATGAATTTTAGTAAATAAATTTTTGAAACATTTTCTTGATGATGAATGTCCGTGGTATCCATACTTCGTGACCGTTCCACTTGCAATTCTAGTTTCTCGACAACACAACGAATTTACAAAATAAAATTCGTTCTTTCAAAGCCACAAAAATCTGAAAACCTCCACTGAAATCCTAAGAAATTAATCACGTTACACGTCCGTAACAGTCAAACATTGTTCGAAAATGTCACGAGAACTGTATAGCGTTCCAGTTCGCTACATTTTTAATAACTTTCTTTCAATATGTTTCCTTAATTGTATTACCATACCTTTAATGGATGGTAAATGTTGCGTTTTAACCTTTAAAATCGCATTAGACACAGTAACATTGACGCTCATTTCGATATAGAAAATAATTTTTTGGCCCAATCAACTGAATAGATTGCTCGTGAGGTCATTAGATGGACTTTTCTTGTTAAATATATCCGACCAGTCTCTGTGCATGTACCAGTTGTCGGAAATCTATTGTTCTTGCTTTCTTATAAAACTGTACAATTGAAAGAACAATAGGTGTCCGTCTACTGGTACATGTCCAGGGACTGGTGACTCACCAGTGGTAAGCCCAATACTTTGTTATTTTTGAAACTATCAAACGACAATGGGGATTGAGAAGTTTGATTTTATCTTACTGAAGCTTAAGTGAGCTTAAGGACGTTACCACCTAAGCTTAAGCTTCATAATTTGAATGGTTGCAGTGTGTATGGTGGCACACTGAATGACTCGTATGACGTATTTAACCCAAATAAGATGAATTTGTGTGCAAAATGTCTTGCCTACATTTAGGCGAGATAACAATTACGCACCTAACTTCATCAGAGAGTATTTGCATACTTCGAGGCGTGGTTCAGACTGTTAGTGAGGTCTCTAAACGAAAAATATTCCTGTCCAGTCCAACCCCTTGCGATTTTCGTACTTTTTTACCAAGGTGCTTTGCGCGTCGATTTACACCACCTAAATCCCCGTCAACATATCACACCATTAACATAGGAAATTCATTGTTTGTACAAATAAAATTAAAACGAAGAAATGAAAAAAGAAGTGAAAAAAAAACGCCTACAAACAATTCATTGCCGTGTTCTGACTGTGACATAATCAGAATCACAATAATTATGGTACACAGGTCGTTAGTCCAACATGTGGATATAACACACATATCGTATAACAAACCTTGGAACGAAGAAGCCATACACACAAAAATTTAATATTAAAACCAACAGATGCGTGAGAACCATATACACTGACTGCTTTGAAAGTAAAACTTTTAAAATTACAAGCGAAAATGTTTTTTTTGTTGAAATGGAAAAGAAGCAAAAAAAAGAATTAAAAAAAAAGTCGCGGCAGTGTTGAACCCGCATTTCATCCAGTCACTATAATAATAACGATAATGAGTAAATGTGAGAACCGCACCTAATTCCATCGTGAAATATTTACAAACAAATGAGCGGTGGTATATAGTGGATGCGAAAACTCATCACCATTGAAGGTGGTTAAAGAACGAAGTTTTTTGTTTGTTTGCATTTTATATTTAATTCATTTAACCTGTTACGGACGGCTGTCATCGGTTATCGATAAGTCTTCAAAAATAAATGACAAGCTAAGGCTAATGCAGCCATAGCAAAGGACATGTTCAGCGAAATGAAGTAGAAGATTTCGCATCAATATCTTGAAAATACTTCGGTCAAATCAATCAAAAAATCAGACAGTAAAATTGCTGTCATCAGATAGAGGTAGGAAGTTCACGTTTAAATAGTTCTGTTTTTGATTGGGAGCATTGTTTGTTTGTATTTGTACTAAATTAGTAGTTTGCATAGCCTTTTTAGTAATGTCAAGCATATCGCAACAAAGTCATTAGATCTATTACTTCACTTGTGATAAGTATTTAGTTTGAAACAATAAGTTTGCTAGAAAATCTAGTACTTCGTTGTTTTTATCATAGATTTATGAGATCTCATATCTTCTTTCAACACTCAAAAGGTCATGAGAAAAATGGTCTTTTCACAATGCAGACGAGAAAATAGTTATTTTCTCCCCTCGGGTGAAACTTCGGAAGCAATTGTTGTGAAAAACGATGGGTTTATCTCGAAAATAAATTTGGAAATTGCATTTTTTCGGATGACTTGACTTGTGCTGAGCTCTGGCGACAACACAATTAAAATTCAATTTCCAACTTGTTTCCCTCGTTGAAACATTAACTATTTGTTGACGCTTTGTTTGATGACAGTTCGGGGTAGAAAATCTCCATTTTCGACCCTTTTAGTTTTGACAGGAGAAATCAGAAATTTTCTCCACTGAATTATTAAATGTTTTGAAAAATTGTGTAACAAATTAACGTTTTTGATGACTGATGTGAAGAAAATTAACCGTAGTATAACCAGAGGGTAGAGGGACACGTATAATCTAGCGGGAAGATTTTTTTGGGCGTTGTTTTCGACTAATTTCACTTCATCCGAACTCATCAAATAATAACTTCTTCTAAAACAAAATGTTTTTTTAATGTCCGCTGCAGCATGTCGTAGAAATTTCTGAAAATTAACTTTCCACGTCGTCAGGTAATTTGTAAGCTGATACCTTCCAAATTTCTCCAGATGGGCCACATGTTCATTATGATTTATCGTACACGTTTAATGGGCTGGTTACTGTGAAAAGCAAGTGGAAAAAGAAATATAAAGTCGGAAACCTTGAACCAATCCGTCACTTCAAATGAGCGTTAACAGCGTTCAAGTATAATGTTGAATTTGTTAATCCGAACGTGCACAAATTACAATTCAAAAATTAACCAAAAAAAAGCTATTTAGAGAACCGGCTTTCGTTTTGCAATCAATCAATTTAAGTCAAATTAGAATTAAATCAACATACAACACACTGCCCGAAAGCCATGTAATTATAAACTCATAAAAACGGTGTAATGTGTATATCCACATAATCTAGGTATATCTGCAGGCCGCGATACATAATGCGCCCATATTATCGGTCAATTTTTCCCCATTCTTTTCGTAATTTTGATAAAAAATCGATTTTTACATCACATTGATTGAGTCCGATATTCGGATATAATTTTCGAATGTTGTACGTTCGGTAGACATGTACTGCAATACAGACAGACTTTCTTCGTTAATTTCTACTTTTAAGCCAATGAAAAAATCATTATCAATCCGACATTCATATCCGTCTATTACAGAGCCGATTTAAAATATTAAAAGTCATTAACCCAGCCATATAATCAACCGCATGAAATGCCTCGGAAAAAAAGCATTTTATTTATTCGACAAAATGTTTTGTGTATAATATCGGATCGGTATAACAACCGGAGTGAATGTCTCTCAAACTTATATGCTGAACACACTGAATAATGTAGCACCCAGCCATTATCGAAATTAGGTCGTGAAGTTAAATTTATGTTTGAAAATTTGGAATTTGATCGAATTTTCGTTTTTAATTTGCATCAATATTGATGAATTGCTAAAAATATATAATTGCAGTTGGAACGAGCATGCGGTCGATCCAATTTCAAATTCGAATCTGTGAATCGTATTTCGGTTTTTGTTTTTCTTCGAAGAAATGGATGACTCTCAGGCCATACTCAGTTTGGTAGCTGATTCACCTAAGTGAAGATTATTCAACACAAAACACTAAGACCGTTATTCTGGAGGTGAGAATCACTTCAGACAACTTAGAAGGAGACAGACGTTTGTGTCGTTGGGGGATTATTGTAAAATTAGAAGAACTACGCCGAATGTTTCCATTTTACCGTACAAAGGAATAGGATCTAGGAATGAGAGGAAAACGAAGCTTCAGCAACTTAAGACATTGCCTCGATTTTTCTCTAGATGTCAGACGCTAATGTGAAAAACAATCTGTTTAGCTTGCTTGCTTGGTGCTCGGCAAAGTTGGTGATGAATTGAAATTACATTTCAATTATGATTCGCTAGAATTGTTCGTGTGCAAATTTATATAGTTCACTTTGAGCATTTATTAGTACCACTACCTCCACGGCCTGATGAGAAATAGGTGTTTATGCCGCCAAGTGATTTTTTCACGACACTGGTGAGAAAATGTTGATTTTCTCCACTCACTCTGCTGAAACTTCGGAAGGCGTTTTAGCGAAAAACGTTGTGTTTTCCTCAGGAAAAAAGTTGGAAAATTAAGTACTAGATGCATAGACTATCACAGTGATAGTATCACTCGAGGCCGTAGGCCGACAATGCACATCGTGTGCCAAAAAAAAGTTTTTTTTTGAACAAGTTTTCCTTACTAGTGCTGGCTTCGTCGCGTATTTCCAACTTCTAATGACACGGATTCGTTGTTGATGTGATGAATGTTCAGAATTCGATGTTAACCAAACATAAGAATGATTGGTTCATCTTTTTGTTTAGCAACTTCAACACAATATAGATGAACTAGTGTGTGGCTTGTGAAAGTTTGAAAACTTTCCTAAGTTGACATCCTATGAGACTGTTGTGAGTATGAAAAGTCGGTCTATTCCATCTGTCAAAGTGACGTTTTAAACGTCAAACGAAAATAGATATACGAATTAGTCACCAAATTCGTTTTAGTCATAATTCTATCAGAGTGAAAATATATTTAAATAAAAATCAATTTCCTTGTGACTACTTCGGATATTTATTTTTATTTGACGTTTAATACGTCATATTGACATCCTATAAGTTGCTACTGAGTACAGACGATGTCTTTATATCTTGTGAGACTCAGACACCAAATTTTCCAATGTTTTCAATTTCTCTCATGATCGAGCCACTTAGATTTTAGCTGCATTAAAGGCATTTCGTGTGCGACATTATAGCTTAACGGGGATGTAGGTGGAACCGAGACTAATCGTCTGCTTCAATTTACTTTCCCTATTTTGTCGTATGTGAGGCCATATTGTCTTTTAAGGACCTTTCAGTCATTTCTAGTTAGCCTGACTGGTGTCTATGCTTTGATTGTAAAAATGTTTTTAATTGGACAGTCCAACCAATTCTCCATTTGCTCAATTACACCAGTCACACCTTCTTAAAGTTTCAATCAAATGTAGCAATCGATTGAATTGACTGTTCGTACGTATACACATCCTAATTAATTTCAAAGTTGATTTAACTTCCACAAACATTTTGTTTATAATTCACCAAAAAAAATGAATTTACGGCTGTTGGTTGAAGGTAAACCAAACACTTTTTCTTGGTTGTCGAAACATGTAAACATTGCAAGCTTGTGTGTTTATTGTTTCTCATAAAATAAAAAAAAATGTCAAGCGAAACCATTATCAAATTGTACGTGACGAAAAGCGTTTAAATTCGCGTGTATTTTTCTCGTCTTCGGAAAACACAAGTGCTGTGGCATTTTAACTGCTTTTGAAGGCATTATAAAGTCAAGAAATTAACAATTGATTTCGGAGTTGTTGTTTTTTTCGTCAAATTTTTTTTCCGTTTCAAGTGACAAATTATCGTTCAATTGCCATCTTATTCGTTTCATTTCATTTATCGAAACACGTATTATATTTTGGACTACCTGTTCGTAATTTGATTGTAATGTGGGCGGGATATTATCTTAGAAATTCAATTTTATTTTTTATTTATTCCATTGATTACATCATCGTGTGTGTGCGAATTTTTATAGCCGAAAGAGTAAAAAAAAAGTTTTGTTTCGAAAATTATTTAATATTTACATTGTATAAGCGCAACATTGTATGCCATTAATTCGATCTGAAGAACAAAACGGACGTCATTTCGGCTGTATAAATTACAAACGAGACTGAAGGTTTTTGATGAACTCGTTTTGTTGGGAGACAAACATATCAGCAGTTTTACTATTGGATCTAGTACTTCATTATAAGTACTTAGTACTAAGTACTTGTAAGTACTAAGTACTTGTAAGTACTAAGTACTTGTAAGTACTAAGTACTTGTAAGTACTAAGTACTTGTAAGTACTAAGTACTTGTAAGTACTAAGTACTTGTAAGTACTAAGTACTTGTAAGTACTAAGTACTTGTAAGTACTAAGTACTTGTAAGTACTAAGTACTTGTAAGTACTAAGTACTTGTAAGTACTAAGTACTTGTAAGTACTAAGTACTTGTAAGTACTAAGTACTTGTAAGTACTAAGTACTTGTAAGTACTAAGTACTTGTAAGTACTAAGTACTTGTAAGTACTAAGTACTTGTAAGTACTAAGTACTTGTAAGTGCTAAGTACTTGTAAGTACTAAGTATTTCTAAGTACTAAGTACTTCAATAGATTTCAAATCTTTTACTTTATTTTGTAGAACCTGCCTTTTACTATATAATGCTACACTAATCAGAGCTTATCCTGCAGTCGTTATCGGTAACAGACAACACTTGTTTGTAATAGGTTCGTCAGGTTCAAATTGACTTTGACTTTCATTAGAGATTGGTTGAAATTTCTCACGGGATTGCTTCAACCAATGAAATCCACCTGCATGTTAGGCAAGATACATAGGCTTTGTGCTACATTGTGTTTCGGTTATGTAGCAAAGGAGAACTGCACTTAGTTTTTGTTTGGATTGTTGAATGTGAATCAGCAAGAAAACTACTCAAGTTGAAACCAGGGAAATTTTGTTTTGTTGCAAAAGGGAAAGTCTTACACATCATCTTCAGCTCAAAACAAAATTTTATTTCGTTGTACGTTACACGTTACGGCGTTACCCATAACCATACACACTAAAAGTATTCATAATACAAATGGTCACTACAACTGGGCATATCGCTTAAATAATTCGTTACACTAAATCCATCTCTGTCCACGCAAAACAGATCGCCATTTAACGTCTGTATCGATTCGTAGTTACCATATCCGTCACAAACGAGCGGCATTTGCATTGACATTGCTTCGAAATGGAGTTGATCTCTTGCGCAATCTGTATAAATCGAAAATAAAGATTTCTCATCTCGTTTATCGTTGGTAAACAAATTCGTTGGGGAGGTAAATTTGGAGAATGATTTCACTGGACTTACTGCAATTCATTTTGGACACCTGATTTGCGTTTGTTGCGTAGGCACCAATTCTTGTACCGTCTCTCCACATACAAGATGCTCTGTTTAAAATAGAAATGGATGATTTAGGCTAAGTGTAGCAGGTGCTAGAGCTGAGCGGGTCGCTTAGAAACTCGAAAAACCCGACCGGAAAATTTATTGATTTTCGGACTTAGAAAATGTTGCTTGAGTCATTCGCAAGGCTTCGAAAAAGGTCGACCCGTTCAGCTCTAGGCAAGCCGTTTTGGCCAAAGTATCTTTTAGTGGCAGAGAAGAATATTTAAGAAAACAAATTTCTATAGTCTGAGAGCGAACGTTCCTATCAAACACTCATGAGACCACTTTATCTTGGCATTCGGGTCTAATTCCTTACATGTTGCTACTTATCGAATATGTGCCGTAACTGCCGTCGAAATCGCATTGAGCTTTAACGATCGACACACTGACTGTTCCGTGCTTTGACAGTTTTTCCCGTAAAACATTCTGTGCATACGCAATGCTTTCACATTGTCGAAGGTATTCCGTTCCCAATTCGGTTGCATTGTCTTGAAAGGAAACATTAGACAACCTACCATTCAGGCAAATAGGACACTAATATGCTTACAACATGGCAACTGGGTCCACAAAGTTTGAGGAACAGCCCTCGTTCCATCGACTATTCGACCGGTCTTCTCTTCGGCACACCAGCAAATACCCGAATCACATTGCAACGGTTCATAGTTACCGTTACGCGTACAGTGCAGTGTCGATATTTTGCCGTCCGATTCCAATTGGTAGCGATGACGACTGCAAGCTAGTTTTTGTGGAATTGACTGTAATCTTGTCGGTTTGAAGTGAAATGAAAAACAAAAAAATTAATCTACCGCAGGTCATGCTATCAGAGTTACTGTGCCAATCCAATCCGAATATCCGTTTTCCGTCATCGCTGTAGCAAAAACATCTAAGACCATAGGAAGAGTTTCAAGTAAATGTCATAAAATCCTTCGAATCGACCAGACCACTTCAAGGAGCCAATTTTCGAGAAGCAAATTTGTTGAAAATTCTCGAAGAATTCATGCGACGGATGGATTTTCATTCAATTTCGAGAATTAACAAAAATTTTGCTTCTCGAAAATGGGCCGTCAAACCCTTCCTATTCTACTAACTAACCGTCCCAGCACCTTGTCACCTCGGCATTGCTTAGCAGCAAAAGTTCCATCATTTTCACATTGTGGCAATTGTTGTAGATGTTGTAAATGATACGTGTAAGAGCATGTGCCTGGGCGAGAAGCAAATTATTCAAGAAAAAAAGGTCAAAGACAAACATTTCAGTTACTTTTATCCAGTATGCATGTTCCATTTAGGCATTGCAGACCAGGTGAACAGGAGACTATTTCGTTGCACCCTTTGACATTCAAATCTGTAGTGACAATAGGAATTTAGTCGCCTATTGCTATGATGTACAACGAAGACCAAAGACAGTGTGCAACACTGTGCTTCATAAAGAGTAATAGAGAGGTCATGCTATCGATCTTGTCACATTTGTGTCTTTGCTTTTGAAAATCTTTCGTCAGCTTTAAGCTTATTTTGTAATCCACTTTTCCAATGGAATCCAAAACAAGTACAAAGCTTTCGAAAACTATCCAAAGCACTCAGACAACGCGATAGGATGGTTTGACTTAATACTAAAGCAACAACGACAGCGAAATACCACACAGCTACTTACCCACTCCTCGTCGGCATCTCGGACAACAACTGATTGTTGTATCAATCTCCAGAAATTTACCATTCGCTGCACAAGCACTTTGATTCAAAGTGGATAAACAGTCGACCAATGTACAATTTCCCTTGGCACAGACAACGGACACAAAAACGGTTGTTAGGGCCACAAGGCAAAGCAACACTTTTTGATGATACATGCTTCAATTGACTAAATTACTGGATTTTCGTTGTAATCAAATAAGGCGATTAAACGATTAATTTGTTCGTTGTGTTTACGGGTGTTGTACACGCATTGGTGTTGGAACACTTCCGACTGATTGTTTGTTTTTTATCAACTTATCGCGATTGATTAGATTGGAAACGGTTTTTACATGAGTAAGACAGTTGTTTAATGCGACATTGATGAAGTTCAATTAGAGGCGCTGTTCCGTTCCATCCAATTTTCCATTGTTTTCAGAAAAGTTTGGAACTTCTTTAGACCGGCAACAGTCCAGTAGCTTTTATGTCCATTGACTTTGTTGTTTGAGTAGGACATTGACAAAGGAATTAATCAATTAATGAAAATCTTCCTTAGTGACTCAAACGATCTCTCTATCCATCTCACTCTCTCTACTTTTATTGTACCTACGTGTGAAAGTCGTAAATTTTACCTAATCATTTCCAAACCAAATTCCCTGATAAAACTGTTTTTCTTTCGACGAAATTTGATAACTTTGTTTTGGTCAAGCTAATTTGTCATTTGATGTAGCAGTGAAACTTACGTTTTGTGAATGGTCATTTATGGCACCTCTGGGACACCTTTAGGGACACACAGCTCTGATACCACACAACTATACCAACAATTTCCATCCATTTCAAATGACGAACAGAGGACTTTTTAAGATTGTGTGCTTGAACTCAGGTTATGGGCCTGAATTTTTGGACTTAATTTTCTTTACTTAGAGAGAAAATTCGTTGTGATGACAAGTTTCTTGATGTCTGTTTTCAATTTTCATATCTCATTTTTCAATAAAATCACCACTCTGCCACTGTCAGTTGATCATATTTTACGATTTTATTGCCAGTTGTTTATTGACAAAATGCTAACTGGTCGACTTTATTCAAATTTTTTTCGATAATATTTTCAAGAAAAAAATAATTTTTTCTCTTCCGAATGTTCTAATTTCCAAAATGAATTCAAATTCAAGACTAGAGGTGTGCGCCGATCTTAAAATAATCGGCGGCGGTGCGCCGACTGGTAAGGGATCGGCGGTGGCGCGCCGAGAGAAATTTATAGTCGGCGGCGGTGCGCCGATCGGCGCGCCGATAAATTTACAAAAAATCTAAATTTTCGAAAATAATGCAAAAACATTTGAAAAAGCGTGCGCAATCCTTTTTACGAACACTGAATTCTTACTATCTTGCGATCTGAAGTATCAACAACTTACTGTGGATTTACATAGCAACGTAAAAGTGACAGATGCAAAAATTTTCTCATACGGCAACTCGAAATTTCATTCATAATTTTAATTTTATGAATGAAATTTCGGGTTGCAGTATTTAAAAAATATTGCATCTGTCACTTTTACGTTGCTATGTAAATCCACGGTTATACAAGGGGAATCAACCGAGACATATCTCACCATTTATATTTTGAATGTACAATCACTGACCTTTTATTTTAAAAACATCTGATTTAATGAATCCACGAATGATTAGTGAGTTTGCGTAAATGACATATAAGCGAGAAGGCTGCAAAGCGCAACCAGTAAAAAACGATCTTTTCAAAAACAAGTATTTACAATAAATAAAAATCATCAACTCTGTTACGCCCCAAAGTCCACAAAATGCAACTAGCGTTTCTCCGTTGAATTGCAATAGAAATCTTTTGTATTTGGTAATCCATGGAGCGTTGTTCGCCAGAAGCTTTTCTCATTAATGAACAAAATTTCTTAATTAATGTACTTGTTTCGGGACCCATGCAACCTAGTGATTCAAAAGCAATAGGTGTAAATAAAAATTTTTCTTTTAAACGTATGTAATGATTATGCTTGAATCTTTCAGCATTATCTGCAATTGATCCAGATTTTTTGGATGATTGATTTATCTAATTAATCTAATGGTTACATCGCACAAAATCCCAACGTCCGGTCTTTTACCGTCATCTCTAGAAATGCCCGGAGGTTGTAACAGATTGAGCATGAGAAAAGATTTTATTAACTTCATCATGTCCTGGAATCCATCGTCCGCTTTTTTGCAAGATAAACCGTGTAAGCCATCCTTCATAACCTATAAGCTATAAGTCAACTTACAAGTTGGAAATTTTAAGTCACATCATCATACTAGATGTTCTGCAGGTTTGTTATTTCCAACTTATAATTTATATGTCATTTACGCAAACTCACTACTATTATCTTTCGATTTATGCAATAACCGTTCCCGTTGTCTTTAGTCCATCTTTTATGTAGGAGTGAGTTCGTAGTAGAAGGTTTTTGCAAGTAAGAGATTTAGATAAACTTAAATTTATAAGTAATAAGTGTATTAGCTGAGCAGCATAAAGAAACCTGACTTATAAATTAAGAGAGATAAACATTTGCTCAAACCTTGTACTCAAGCACACACTTTTGTATAGATATTTCAATTTAACTTTATATTACCGCCCATTAAAATGGTTGAAAGCAGTACACGTACAAAATTTCGGCGCGACGAAAATACAATCGGCGGCGGCGGCGGCGTGAGCTATTATTTTTCGGCGGCGGCGCGCCGAAAATTTAGCAAAAAATCGGCGGCGCGCCGGCGTAAAATCGGCGGTGCACACATCTATTCAAGACACACCAAACGAATGGAAGAAGAAAAAAGTTGTTTCTTATCGCAATATTTCGCTCTTCACCTCAATAAAAAGGTACTTTTGTTTATCGATAAATTATTCTTCAATTTTATTCTCTATCATCGAACAGCTATTAAGAAATGTTCGATTCAAGTGGTAACATATTATTATGTACATTGTATCTACTGCGGTGCCGGCTGACTAACGGGCAAAATGGGCGATTGCTGAGGGCGCAGAAATACTTGATTCGAGCTTCAGTTTCCAATGGAAATTTTCCATTCAAGTTAAAAGTTGAAACGTTTTTTTGTGCTTTCAAAGTGGAAAGTGTTTTCAATTTCACAAACAACTCAATTGGCAACTTAGCCTTTTCGACCGTACTAACTATTGTTTCTTTATGATTCTTGGCCTAATGTACACCGCATGCAAAGTGAGTCCAAATTTCAATTTTCACACCCAACTCCAAACGAATAGCTAAGAAACGGTACGTGTTGATTTAGTGAATTATAAGAAAAATGAAAGTTCATTCCGAATAGGCTGACGGTGTTTTTTCATCTGAAGTGTCAATAAATCTATGTGAACATCGTCAAACTATGTTTCGAATTTAAATCAATGAAATTCCATCTTTCTTATAATTCGCTAATTAGACATGACCCTTTTCTGCATTTAGGTATCTGCCGTTAGAGCTTAGTCCCAGAAAGAATCTTCTCATTTGATGTTTTTTTTTGGAGACTGTTTCTGTTAGAGAGACGCTAATATAACGACTGGGTTGTCTCGACGGATAGAAGGAATATGTCGAATGATTTTGAATTTGGTCGAGAGAAAATGAATTGAATTCTATCTCAGAAAACCAGGTGTCATCAGACATATATAACGACGTCCCAGTCGTTATATTAGCATCTCTGTGGTTTCTGTTCACAACTTCGTAGGGTAGCGCCACCAGTCTTCGGACATGTAACTAGTAGTCAGATACTTATTATTCTTTCATTCATAAAAACGTTTATCAATGAAATAACACTAGGTCTGCACTACAGCGCATTAAAAACTTAATATAAAAGAGATGCAAGATTTTGAGTACATGTCCGGAGACTGTTACACTCACTCTATTCATTGATTTTCATAGAAAATGGGTCTACAGATTTCGGTGTGCTCACAGTCCATTGAAAACGATAATCCGGCACCGATCACATAAGACCGACTGTGTGTATAGCAAAAAAAAGGTGTAGAGTATGTACAGTACGTTTTGACGAATTTAATCAATTTTTTATTTTCCATTGAGACAAGAAATATATTATGTACAGCGTCGAAATGTTAGTACAGTTTTGTTTGCTGCGGTATACAAATGTCTTAGATGAAAATTAATTTGTTCGCGGAACATTAAAACGAAATAAATGTAACCTATCCATGAGATGAGATACACTACATTTTGCTGTAATAATAATAAAATATTTCGATAAATTGTGACGCTGTGCCGTTACAGTCGATGGTGTTTATGATATAAAAAATTGTTTTGTTCTCTCTCTCTTCGAATTATTTTTAAATTTTTTTTTTTTGTATGGCAAAACATTTCGGACTTTAGCCGATCAAACCGTATCGCTCATAACTTTTGTTCAAAAATTATTTATTTTTTTCGAATCCATAAAGTGAAATTTACTCAATATGGTAAGTTAATTGTATGCACACCACGAGTGGTATATTACGCGAAATCAGTAACGGTTTAACGAAGGCTTTACGATGAATAATTTCCTCTGTTCATTTTCCAATTGGTAAACGTTTTTTTTCGTCAGTGCGAAATCGGTTCAATAAAACATCTTTATTAACCGAAATTGAAAGTGAAACACATTTTTTCCCGTTGTTGTTGTGGTTGTTCGGATTATCATTTTTGTGTGTCACGATAAATTGCAGAAATGTTATTGCACATTCAATGGGTTAAACAAAAAATGTTTTTCAAAGTTTCTTTTCGGTCGACGAATGATATGGCGTGTTAAGAGTAATGACTCCATTAGTTTAGACACACATTATAGTCAAGTATACCAAATAGCATAACTTGAGGGACCAGTTAGGGACCAATTACACACACACACATAATAAACATTGGAAATGAGGATCTTCACCCCACTCCACATACGTATGCAAAACATCGAAAATGAAGCAATGCTTTTTCAGAAGCTTTTCCTTTGTACTTACTTTCGTGTGTAATTTTTGCCTGCTGAGCCAGAATGGTATATCGCATTTTTGTCTATGCATTTGCAGAGCTTTCGAGAGAGAAGAGTTCCTTGAAAATCATCCACTTTTCCAATGGAATCCAAAAGAAGCATAAAGCTTTCGAAAGCTCTCCAAAGCACTTAAGCAATGCGATGTAAGTTATTTTGCCTTGGCAGATTTGCGAATGGCACCTTATTATCACTCTGTACACATAGACAGACACAAGCATAACTTTCGGCTGTTTATTGAAATATCCAAGGTTGTGTATGAGGAGGTTACGCTGATCACTATTATGCAATGGGGCCGTATCGCAGAAGAACATGGCGGCTATCGGTAACTCCAACTACATTTCAGGACGAAATTTTACTTGAACTGAAATCGCGCTACAATTTTGTCCGATAATTACAGTTCAGCGATCGACGCAACCTCTTCATATAAAAACGTGGAAATATCCACTTCAATTGATTATCACTTTGCTTGGACTTGTTAGAAAATTTGTTCAGCCGATCGAATATGATACGGCAATTGGGTACCCTCATTGACAGTAAACGTCAAGTTAAACTTAGGAAAGATCATTGTGGAGTTGTGGTATTTCGAACGAATCGTTAAATATGAGTAACTTAGCCACCTGAACAGGCCAGAGCTGAGCAATCTCTAATGAGATTTAAGTGAATTAAGTGAGGCTTATTCACGTTCGAAATCGGAGAGAATGATCCGAGGCTTGAAGCCAGATTCAGTTACTTGTGTCCGCTCATTGTGCACAAAATTAGGACTTTTCTTGCTTATTCGTCAGTAAAAACGTACCTGCAAAACGAAATAGCGATTTTGTTAACTAGTTTGTAAATGGAACTGTTTTGCGCACTTGATGTGAGATTGCCTATACTAGATGTTACATTGCGTGTTCGGCAACACATCGTGCGCGCAATACAACCACAGTAACTAACTAGTTAGCAACAAGATTTTATCTACTGTAACACAGCTCTGCTTCTAACATGAACTTAACAAATATTCGGAAGCATATGCAATCAACGAGGCCTTACATTCTCTTGTAAAGACAGGAGTCACGATTTCTTGGTGTGAATAAAAACACACATGCAATCGAACACGCACACATATTTGAAAATTTGGAGATCTTTTGACGTTAAAAAAATGAGTGTTCGTGCTAGAAGCAGTGCTATGACTGTAATGACAAAATTATTACTGATTAACTCAATTCTAGTCAAATGACTTATAATTTTCATGCAAGAACAGATCGTCAGCCATAACTTGCACATATTACACATATATGAAGCACCTACTACTATACCAATAGAATCCGTGGAACTAATGCGTAAATATTAGAATTGCGCACAAACCTGTCAATTTACGTACTACAATACATGAACGGATCTGTCAGTGCGTAAATTTACTACATTTAGATACTGAAACATGGGTTGCAGAAGATAAATGAAATGGTCGAACATGAAAAACACAGCAAGCAAAAACGAGAAAGCATCCAGCCGCAGCCTTTTTTACATTTTTTATAGCCGACTGCTACCTTAAAAACGATAAATATTGAAGCTTCTCAGCGAGAGTCGACTATAATTCTGAGACTGTAGTCCTATATCCAGCGATTCGCTGTACCATATGATTGGCAGGTGACAACAAAATTCATTTTTCATAAATTTGACAGCTGTTACCAAACCTGAAAACCGTGCCGGTAACGTCCCTTTATAGTCCCCAAACGTGTAAAATATAATCAGACATGCTTGTGCGACTGAATTCATTTTTATTTTTAACTCTAATCACTTTGTTGTTCGTCTTTATATTGGAGGTGTATATGAGTCTGTTCATTTGATAATGAGCGATTGAAATTCGGGCTGTAAATTCAGCGAAAAGCAAAAAAATGTATTTCAATGATAAGACGGTGTGTACTCTCTTAGAATTTTACGTTATCTGCAATTTGTAATTCCACTAGTTAACGAATGAATAGTAGAGATTAGAGGCGAAATACACCAACCAACAGTAATCGTATTATGTGAGATTGGTGGAAGGTGATTTCCACCGTCTGTCATTTTATTATTAAATTAAAAGTTTTACTGGCGACTCATATCTAACCCTTTCTCTCTATTTACTTGCAGGACAAAGTAATATTTGGCACCGACTATGGAAAAGGCAATGAACCATTCGTCTTCCGGACCGAAAGTATCGCAAATTGCGAATTTATTCCAAAGGAAGCCGGTGGAAATGGATTCCAATGAACCGATTAAAGACTGCCAGCAACCCACAACCGTTGTGCGAACCGAATCCCATTCCACGCGTTTCAACAACGCTCGTGCACTATTCGAAAAACTGGGCGTCGAGAATCGAGTACCGCGTCCAGCCGCACTCAGTTTAAAAATGACAAATTCCAGCAGCAAAGAAGACATTTTGGGCGATTCCAGTCCCGACCGTGACAACATTCGAACGCCGTCACCGAAACGAACAAAGTATCCGATCGGTAATGCGGTCACGAATGGCGTACCGAAAAGGGATCCGTCGAAAATTCAGAACACGTCGCGTTTCAAATCCGAAAAGCCGGAGAAGCCGGAAAAACCGGAACGCAAATTTAATTCCAAGGAACTGATTGAAAAGCAAAAAAATTGGACATCCCATTTCACGAAAGCCAGGACGACGCGATTCAACAGTGATCCGAATCGTTGTGATATAATCCGAACTGTTCCCGGAACAGTTCTCTATTCCAGTAATGACATTACCTCCGAATCGCCACCCACACCTCGAATACAAGCTTCCAAATCCGTTGACACACCCGTACGTCCAAAGTCCCCGCCAAGTCCACCAGTACGCCAAATGGTACCGCCGGAAGTAAAACCTCGCATCATTAAACCGCTCAGTCCGACGAAACAACCGCCACCCATTCCAACCAACAAACCGTACAGTCCGGTGAAACATTACGCCGAACCACCGACAAAAACGGCGAGCCCAGTGAACAAAAACGACGAATTTCCGGAAAATCGTAAACGATCCATCGATCTCATTGAAGGTGACAATTGTTTGGTGCGTAGTCCGCCGGTGGAATACGCACAGGTGAAAAAGCATTCCGTTGACATTGTGTCGCCAGCTGTTGGTGTTAGTGCATCGTCGAGTCCGGTACCGAGTACATCATCAGCACCGTCCAGTCCGACACACACGGAAGATGAGAAGCAGGAAAATGAATCAACCGAAAAATCGGAACGTTCCGATAGCATTCCACAAAGTGAGTAACGATTTTTGTTGATTTTTCCTTTTTTTGTGGTTACCAGCGACTCTGCTGTGCTTATCTTGTGTACTCGATTTATTGCAAATTTATTCAAATTCAACGCTTTGTTTTGGCTCTGACCAAAAAGATCGTTTTTGTTATAATTCCGTCATCTAATTTTTCGAAAAAATGGTAAACATTTGCCTTCGTCTGTCTATCAATGATTTGATATGCCCGCCCGTTACGAGCACAGACGTTTCTGGTAGTTAATTAAAAATGAATTCGTTACTATACGGTTTGTGACGCAGTGACGCCAGTTCCAAACGATAAGTAAGTGTTGCTCTTCGATTCGGCAACAGATGTCCCGCAAATTTTTAGACGATTCCGATTGTAAGGTTGGCTTCAATCCTTCAAAGACTTTGAATCAAAGTATCTCGTTGTGCCTCCGTTTCACTTCTCCTTCTCTTACTGTTCCTTGTGTTGTTTCGGCAAGGGCAAATGTCAAAATTTACCGAAATTTATTTATTAAAGTTAAAGCTCGAAATAGGTCGACCGTGGTCAGAGATCGGCAATTTCAGGTTAGGTCAGGTCAGGTAATTTTAGGAAACAAATCTGACCTGATCTGAACCTGGTTTTTATCAAACCTGTCGGGTCTGAATTTTTCATACAAATTTTCGGGTCAACATGTTAGATCTCAGGTCAGGACCTGATAAATACAATCAGGTTTCTGTTATGGGTTTCAGCTCAAAAAAGTTCTGCTATTTTCAGTTCAGGTAAACCTGGTCTGTTCCGTGCCTTTTCATAAAGCTAACGTGAGATCCTGATGCATGTCATGCTTAAAGTGCTGCAGGTGTTGACGTTTGTCTGAAACAGAGGTGACAGTTCGCTTTTGTTTGACAGTGAAATTTTCTTCCTCAAACTGTCCCATTTGCTTCGAGGAGAAAACGGGTAATCACACTTCGCATGAATGAAAAACGTTGTCTTAACTTTAGGAGAAATATGAAGTTCTAATAAGAGCGAAGCATCGCTCCTAATTTCCTCTCGGTAAACGGTTTTTACGTCCAGAGTGGAGCGAGTTGGAATTTTCGATTTTCTTCCAGAGATGAACACAACGTGTTTCATATGTGCAAGGTAGGAGTTACCATTTTTCAAAACATGTACTAAGATGACAGTTCGGGGGAGAAAATTTCTATTCCCCACGGTAGAAAAACGTCATTCGACCAATCGTCACCAATTGTTATTTACGTATGTGGCTTTGACTGATTTGAATTTGGCGTAAAATTCGAATATGCTTTAGCCAATTCAAATTTTACGCCACAGAATCATAGACTGAGAAGTACTTAATTGACTGGGAAGTTCCCAGTGGGAATTTCGATGACTTTTAAAACTCTGACAAATCTAAAATTGTCTGTTTTCCACTTTAAAATGTTAGCCGTAAGAGAGCACAGTCTATCTCGTTTTTTAACCAGTAAATATCCTTCACGGAACTCTCTTACCACGAAATTTTTTAAGAGGAAATCAAACCTACAGAGGAACACACTGTATTTCCCACTTACTTGACTTTGGTCATTTGTTTTCGGAAATACCCACAGGGATTTGCGTCACAGAATACTCTGCCATGACAAGTTTTCTAGTTCGAATTAATGAATTGCTTAGCAGCGTTTTATTGCAATGTTCTTTACAAGTTTTAAGTCGTTAACCTTTGATTGTATGCAAATATCGAACGAAAACAGCAATAGAAGATATAATTAAATCTAATGTTGCATCACCACTGAGGAGGTCTGAGTGAATGGGTTGTATTTGGATCGATTCGGTTAATTTGCTAGTTTGACAATTTAAGTTTCGGAACATTTTAATGAAGAATTTGCTGACTCAATTGTCACAGCAAAATGACTAGAAGTGAAAATTGCCCCTATAACTGGCCCAGAGTATTGGATGGATGTATGAAAGGTAAAGGTAACTCTTCTGATTAAAGGATAATGTTCAATGTTGAACATCTAACAAGAGGACATTGCTTTTCCGAACGTCTTCAACTTAAAAACAAGTCAAAATCCAATGCATAAAATTGAAAATAAATTCTCACGCGAACGAGAACGGTTTCAATGACCAAACAATATGCACCCGATGTTGTATGTTAATGGAATCTTGCGTTCGTTTCTAAAATTAAATTCGTGGTAGGCGCTGTCCATAAAATACGTTCGTACTTGAAGAGAAGTCGTCGTAGTCAAACTTAAAATTCAACTAGAACTTTATTGTGTTAATAGATCATTGTCAATGTCGTTTGAGCTGTCAAATAAGTTGTCATTTTCACAAAGCTAACCTCAAATCCAAAGTATATAAACACTGAAGGTAATGCAAATCCACAGTTACACACGGATCCAAACTTTCAGGTGAATTTTAGCTCTGTCATGTTGCACACGTATTGAATTCGTTTGCGTCAAGTTGCATCTAGTGGTGATTTAGTGGCGTTATGTTGCACACACATAAAATTCGTTTGCGTCAAGTTGTATTTAGTGGTGAATTGGAAGGATTTAGGACCGTCATGTTGCACAAGTCTAAGGTAGACAACATACGAAAATGAATTCACCTGAAAGTTTGGATCCGTAATTTCTCTGATCCGCTGTGGGTCTGCATTACCTTCAGTGTTTATATACTTTGCTCAAATCGAACAAAAAAAGTATTGGATGGTGAGACGCCGCACAAATTTTCATACATTTCAAGGGGCGGCTCTGTGAACGAAACATCTTCTGAGGTTAGCTTTGTGAAATTGGCAACTCATTTGACACTTTTTGAGAGAAGAAACCGCTATTTGACACTGATCTATTGTATGACCCGTTTTCTGGTGAATTACTACTTTCCTCTTTTTGGCTCAGCTTTCATTCATCTTCATCTTTCGACTCGCAAAACCAGCTGCACCAATTTTACGCCGGTCCATGTGGAGCGTAGAATATTTTCCGCAAGTCAATCCCAGATCTGGGTAAAATTTAGTTATTCTTACGACGCAAGTCTAAAGAGCCGAAGAGGAGTTTGAATGTGTTTTATGAACAGTCCCTAACAAGAGTAGCAACGCGCAACTGCAGAGATATTAAACTCAATTCACAGATTCACAGACTAGTTGAGTGCAACTCTTGCAATGATATTACCACAGGCTAGCCATTTCCATTTCAATGTTTTTTCATTGAGGATGTGCAGTTTAGTGTAACTGACTGAGCAATTGCAAGCGAAAACTATGATTTCCAGAGGAAACATTTTCTTAATACATACAATTGGACCTCTAAGAGCCGACTGATACTGCAAATACTCATCGAAATTGCGGCTTAATATGTGGTTGGAATCATTCGGCTCTAAAATCTGTCTGAGGCATTCAATTGTAAGTGTTAACAAGTCTGACTTTTAATGCTCTCGTTGCATGGCCTATGTTCAAGAACTTGTTGAAAATTCTCCAAAAATTCTTGAAATTCTCGAAACACAAATTACTTGTAGAGTCAGATGGGATGTGTGAGAAAATATGGGTCAATTTTGGCACTTTTCGTTGTCGCAGAAGGTAAAAAGTTCAATAAAATAGCGTGACGTCATTGTTGGTAGTACAAATGAGTTTTGAAAAATTTTATAGAATTTTCAAGGCCAAGAATTGTCAAAAATACGTCCTGTTCCCTTGTGTTTCGTACACACTTCCCTGCTTGTCTGAATGTCTATAATTGAACTAAAACCAAAAATTGTCCGTCATTAAACACGAAATTTGCGTACCGTCACATACGACTCATTACCGCAGACAGTAAATGCCCTCAACAACAAAATGTTTGTCACGACCATAAATCATCGGCGTACTACTCAAACTCGTAAATCATCAACTGAATGATTCGTGTTGTTATTTCAAAATTTATAATAACTTTTTGTGTCGAAAATACGATCGTCGTTCATCACCGCGCTCGTAGAGTTGCGGGAAAATGATTGGTTTGGAAGACGAGTTTACTTAATTCAAATAAATTTCTCGTTGCATGAACACCAGAACATGTAAATCGTTTACTATCTTCCTTTTCAAAGACAGAAAGGCTTTTCAAAGTCTTCGTCACAACGTTAGCTTGTTACAACCGATTCGATGTTTTCTTGGTGAAGCTGGAAATATTTCTATAAATCATCCTTTCGTCGTCTCAAAATTCATTTTCGACCAGGTCGGTAGATCTACCGCAGTTGTAATGAATAACTTATACTTCGATTGATGCTGCTGTCTGACCAATATCCATGTAGCATTGATCAAGAAAACTTGTAAATTATCTTAGCGTTGAAAATCTACTTTCTCAATCGAAAGAGCGCAAAAGAGACATAAATTGGTAAACATACATGCACTCGTTGTTCCAGCAATCTTTGTGATGGAATCGGGCTAAACATTGTCGTAATGTGAAACGTAAAAGTTAATTATGGTCTCGTCCACGCCCCCTGAAGTAGTTGTGAAAGTAATTGCAAAAAAACGGAGTCTGACAACACTGCAACCAAGGCTAGACTGTAGGCTCGATACGTTTTTATGCAATTACTTCAGGACCTTTGCTAAAGCTTTGTAGTGGTAAAAGTAGTGGTAAAAGTAGTGGTAAAACCAGCTATAGTTGCAAAAGAAGTCGCAAAACCATCTTTTTGCGATTAATTTAGGATTTTGACGTAGCTGTAAAAAGTAGTTGCAAAAAAACGTATTTAGCCTATCTAGCCTTGACTGCAGTGTTGCCAGACTACGTTTTTTTACAACTACTTCAAGAGGCTCTCGTCCACCTCAAACGTAAGCGTTTCTCGCATCTCTTATCGCTTGATCTAAGCACATCCTGACAGTGTAAAATAGTCATTTTAACGAGAAAAAGAAACCAAAACACCACAAGAAACTCATACCATCCGATTCGGATTTTCAAATGTGACTATCGCCAACACATGCCAAACATTTACTCGGCTCCTAAAATACATTATTTTCATTTAAAACGCACATGTTCTGCATATGCGCGCGATCGCCTTCATCTTATTAAATTGTTTTTCGTAAAGAGTCTCAATCGCACAACAGAAATCGCTTATGTGTGTATGGTGTAACGGAGCCAGTATGATTTAGCCGGTCAGAAAAAATCGTTCTACCATCAGACTCTCTAGTCTAGCACCGTCCGTCCGGTTATAAAATATATATCTTGTCGCGCAGTGACAAAAAAGTCATTTTCATTTCTCCTCGAAAATACGCTTTGTGTGAAATTAGTCCGTTGAGTGCGTTGTGCCGTTTAGTGAATGAAAATTGGTCGAAATGAAAAATTGAATTGAATTGTGGCGGATAAAGAAATTGAAAAAAACAAAATTTCTCCCATTTAATGCCCGACAATCTATTAACACGACGAAAGCCAAAATAAAAAAAAAAAAATTAAAAAAATTATTTAATTCGTCCAAGACTGAGAATGTGATATTTGAAGTGGCTACAAGTGGATGTGTTCAAGTGAAAGTTGAATTTAAATTGTAAAAGTTCTGTTCACATAATTTCCGATCTTTTTTTTCGGTAAATGCCATTAAGCCACTTAGTGGCCAGCAGACGTCTCTGGGTAACAGTTCATTCCGTTAAACGATCGAAACGAAAAAAAAAATCATTTTTCAGATCAATAAATTCGAAACGGAAAGGAACCACAATAAAATCTATAAATTGCTCTCGTCGTCGTCGATGCAAAAAGTGAAATGCATTCCGATATTTACACATAAGTCTCTCACTCTCTCTCTCTGCCGAAATTTATATTTAAATTGAAATGTGTGGGTGCAACGCGATTTACGGATTTTTATGACGCTTCATTTTCATTGAAATCGAAATCATATAAATAAAGACGCCGTCTGATCGTACGCTATTACAGCCGAATAGTGAAGACAAAACCAACGAAAATTCTTAAATGCAACATTTATAGTACACACCGAACATCACAATGATGTTAACGTTGTTTGAACAGACGACACTCTCATATAATAAAGGCGTATGTTAACCAGTGATCGTAATACCATTTTATACAGCAGCAGCTAATTTACAATGTGTGCTGCATAAATATACATCACATTAGTCAAATTAGAAGTGGAATGAATTGAATAACTTTCGAATTGAGAAAAATAGTTTTTTTTTTCTTTTGTATTTTGAATGGCAAATTAAGTTGGAACGACCAGCAAAAGAACGCGATGACAATGTTCGATTAGTTTAAATTTTGATTGTTGTGTAGGGACGATGTGTATAGTCTTCGCGAAACCTATCAACGTTTCAGTACACTCAGAGAAATAGAATTGGGGAAATACAGTACGATGTACTATAGTGACGTATATGATGCATGAACACCGTATACGGGAAACACGTAGAAGATGGCGTTTCGTACTTCGACTTTAAAGTAATTCTCACCTCCTCAGTGCAGCCATTGAATGTCTTATTAATGGTTTTCGGACCAGTACTCGATGGCGTAGATAAAATTGGCTACTTTCCACTTTCCACTACTCCATTGAGTTGCTAGAGCGAGAGTTCAAATCTCAACCGCAGGCCGATTTGTACCGATTGTCTGGTTTTTAGAAAAAAAAAACCAAGCTGATTGCATTGGTTGTAGTCTGGTTGCAGCCTGGTTGCATGACTTATTGGTAAAATATTTGGGAGACAACTTTATTCGTCTGATGTTAATTTCACTTCTGGTATATCCTGGGACTGGTTTTGTCGCACAGATTACCACTAACAACTGTAAAAACAGTTCGGTATCGAAGAATCTCAAAAATCGAGAACTAAAGTCGGTGAAATTGGTAAAATATTAATCCGCCCATAACCTGAACTGGTTGGACAAGGCGATTAAACTCAATTTTTCAGATTCAGGTGACGTCCATGTTTGCCAAGAAAAGCCTGTACCCAAAACTATTTGATTTTTGACTTCTGAGATAGAAGCCGAAACGCCATTAAATGTATTTCGGTACAATTGCCACGAATGTCATCACATTCCATTATTGTGGACAAGGAATAAATTATAACAATTTGTTGGCAGGGGAGATATGCCAAGTTCTTCAATAATTAGTGATCATGTGCCTCTTGCTGTGCCCAGGTCCAAAAAAGCTTTGTGGAATCTAAATTGTGGGAAATGTGGGAATATTGGGAATTCACTAATCTGTTAATTACCCGATAAGGAGTCGACGGACGCCATTATCCGTATAGGCAAAGAATTGGCAGTAGTGGATCATTCGATCATGTAATTAAGTAAATTTCTCGCAAATACATCACTCAAACAATTCTTTTTATATATTTTTCGTCCCTACCTTTTCCAAACTACATTTACGACATTAGGCATGCATCGCATTACATTTACTCGATAACAAAGTTTCGACTGCCATTATGTGACGGTTAACTAAAGTTCTATTCCTTGCAGCACTTTTTCGTGAAATTGTTTGTAAAAAATGAGCTCCCCCCGAAATCTCCCCGGTGGTGTGACGCTAGGCAATATTGATGGATCCATTGAATAGTTTCGCACAAAACTTATCGAAAGTGTGCCGTACGGCCAAATTTACCATCAAATTACCAACGACATCAAATCACAAAATTCAACGTTCCGATCTTCGGTGTACGGTATATTCGAAAAGTTTTGTAAATCACGAGTTATTGCTTGGGTGAAAATGTTGTTGTGATTATATGATCCACAAAATGATTGACGAGCGACCTTGTACGGCAATAATATGAAGCGTTGGTTTCCCAGCGGACTCCAACAAATTTTTGCTTCCATCTGTTGGACATTCGAAATTTTCGATTCAAAAATCGTGCAAAAATTGTGTCAAACTTTTAACGTTCCTCCATCTCTCTTTTTCTTTCAAAATGACTTCCACGTAACAAACAACAACACCACTATAGCATTGCTCCTAGCATTAACACTGAACTAACAAGTGCCAAAGAAGGCTTTAGTGATAGAGCCGCCGCTTAACATTGTTTGTATTAAACGTTTTAACTCGTGCAATGAAAGCATGTCACTTAAATGGTCAGCCTCCGAATATATTTTCTATGTTAATGCTAGGAGCGTAGTGCTATGAACCTACACTCTTTGTTGTGTATCCTATAATGGTGTGACGTCATTTGGTGCTCATATTGGAAACATAACCTCAATGACTCTGAGGGTCTCGGTAGTATTGTAGTATTCAAGAAATATTTTCGGATGATCACGGCCACTTCTTTTCAACATTACCTTTGTGAAATAGAAAGGAGTTGTGGAGGTAGCATTTAGGATCTTCATCGACTCCAAATAAAAGTCGGTGTACCGCGCAAGAAGCTGCAAGGAAAAACGATCAAAATTCCTCACGAAACTTCGAATTTCCATTCAATTCAATTCACAGACCTTAGATTCGCTCAGACAAAAGAGGCAGAGAAGCAAATGTTGGTGCGACGACATTGTTTCACCGAATCACTGAATCGACACTGAATGCTTTTCTTTCGACTCGTTCAACTGACTCGTTTAATATGGTCGAAGGCCCCTCTACTATTCATGAAAAACGTTTAACGGAAAGTGGAAATGTTCAACAAGTTCGAATTACTTTCCGACCCAATTCATCATCCGAATGGGCAAAAAAAGCAGTCGCATGATTATGAATTGTTTACACGACTTTCCATGTACACTCAGCTTAAAATGATGGTAAACATTATGTTCCGATTAGACGGCCTATTATATATATATAGCATACAATGTCCGTCTAAACAGCACAGATTCTGTGCCACAGAACGTATTTTGATAACGTTTCGTTTGTTAGCAGATTTTCTCAACTTTGTAAGTACAGTGGAGAGTGAGCATTAAAAGCCGCAGCGATTAAATTTGCCAGGGACTGTTTTTGAGAGAACATTTTCTTGAATTTTCGCAGATTTTCCGACATTTTCCTTAATTTTAACAGAAAAATCGTTTTTGGGAAAATTTGAAAAATTTTGGAAAATTCAGGAAAATGTTTTCCCAAAAACAGTCCCTGGAATTTCCTCATGTTTTGCTGATTGTGGAATAAATTGTATGTTCGTCCTAAATAGCCTCAATGCAAACTAACACACACTCCTCCGAGAAGGGTGTGTGTGTGCATGTGTATGTATGCATTGAGACTATTTTGTTTGTACGTATTCAGCAATGAAAATTAAGGGATGGCACGTCGCCAATGTTTATCGTTTCAGTACGTTTCAGAAGAGTATAAATGTAACGGAAGCCTTTATAGATCGGTTCAGTTAGTCATGAGTTAGTGACCTTAAACATATGGAGATACTGGGCCGTACAAATACAGATACTTTCTCATTGCGTTAATGCGCAATTTCTCCAACAGTTTTTTGGAAAGATTCAGTTGCAGTTTGGAATGTGAGTAGCGCTAGGAAAACCTTCCAATTTGAGCACAAGCTTTTAGTTAAGGCCAGGTAAGGCGCTTTACATGGTAATGTAAACATTTGCGATGTTTACCGCCTTAACCTGGCCTTAAGAACAAATTTTTTTTCAAAGTTGGCGGTTAAACGACAGGAAAAATTCTTGGGATAGGGCCCATGTTGTTACGTGTCGTATCGTACCTTTAAGTTAGCTGGTTGTGAGTTGGCTTGAGCTTAAAACATTTTTCCTCTTCTTCTGACTTTCAACAGTTTTTTCTATTTGCCAAATTGCGTGTGACAGGCCAACAAACCTAGTTATGACCAGGGCTACGGTGGAAAGAATTCGTTGCAGATTTTTTCGATGAATTATTTCGTCGACTAAATTCATCGATTCATCGAATTCGCAGCAGCAGGGCGGATAGTTATTTTACTCATTATGCCTCCGGGAAATGAGTCATTACTTCAATGACATGAACGTTATACTACTCACTACGTCACATTTTTTCAGTCGACTTTTTGATGCTTCAAATCTGATGACAGCACTGAAAAAGCGTGACGTAATACATTTATGGTCACTCGCCTTCGGCTCGAGCTGCAAAGCCCCACACACTTCAAAGCAAAATCCGCATAGTTCTTGTTCTGACATCCAGTCCCATGAAATAAAATGACTTTCGACTGCGTATTCATCACTCAAACTCTTTTTGTATTTTATCGACACTCAACTGAACATTTTCATCATTTTCATTACTTGACAACATCTTGACTTAACAACAATTCGACTTCTACAGCGACTTTCATTAGGTGAAAACTGACTGAAATTCGATTCTTTGAAGGACTTTGCTCTCAAATTTTCGGTAATAAACGAGTGCGAGTCGAAATCTCCCCGGTGGCGTGACGCTAGGCAATATAGATGGATCCACTGAATAGTTTCGCACAAAATAATATCCCTGAAACGAGAAACGAGTGCCGAAAATGTGCCGTACGTCCAACTTTACCGTAAAATTACCAATGGCATCAAATCACAAAATTCAACGTTCCGATCGTCCGTGTACGGTATATTCGAATAGTTTTGTAAATCTCGCAACATTCCCTCCGTGAGACCGTTGCTGTGTTTGAATGCTCCGCAAAATGATTGACGAGCGAGCTTGTACGGCACCAACATAAAGCGTCGGTTCCCCATAGGACTCCAGAAAATTTTCCCTTCAATCTGTTCAGAAAATACTCGAAATTTTCAATTCAATCGACGATTCAACCGAATGTGGTGTACCTCAATGTTTCTGAGCGTCTCAGTTACATAGAATTCAAAAAACAGTTTCGGATGATCACGTCCGCTTCGTTTCAACGTGGCTTTGGTAATATTAAACGGAGTTGTAGACGTTTTATTTAGGATGTTAATCGATTCTACATAGAAGTCGGTGAATCGAGCGACTTGCTGGAAGGACAGTCGTTCAGAAAATGGTGAAATTTCGTATTTTAGTTCAATGTGCTAACTCCGGCTTCGGTCAGACAAAATAGGCACAACAGAAAAGGTTGGTACTTCGACATTGTCAACCAACGCACTACCGACAATGATCTGATAATTTTTCTCTGTCGTCTCGGTCAACTGACACCTCGTTCGGAACAAAATCAAACGGTTGCAAATTTGTCGCATGTTGACATGGTTTGTTAACATTGTCGAAGGTCGAAAATCGTACATCGGAAAGAGGAAATGTTGAACGAAATTTGATTAAATTTCCAGCCAAATGCAACATCATCAACAGTGGCAGAAAACAAAAAAAAAACTGTCGCATGTTTTCCAGTTGTTACAGTCTAGGTCTTACATTCGTTGCACATTTAACGTCATTTCTTTTCTGAGGTCCGTAAGAATGTCGCTAGGTTTTACTGTCTTTTATACAAAATTTCGACTGCTTCGAAAATTACAGCAAAATTTATCGACATACAATGTGTCCAACCTCAGTATCAATTTTGTTTACACTGCACTTTTAGTATACATAGCACAACGTATGGTGAATTGAATATTGTGCGCTGACTCAACGTGTTTACTTTACTGTGTAGTCTGTTCAAATCAGCGCAAAATGTTTATCGGCAAATAATTCATTGCATTTTCTTGAGTAGCTCGAACTTTGTTTGCACCATACGCAGCTCTGGGGGTTATAACGTTTATGGTTTAATTTGTAACTGGTTGAATTCGAAACGTAGTGTAGTTCGGTCAGAGTGAATTCAATTTTACCATTAATGTAAACTGTGAGTTCAAGTTCGAAGGTGGACATATTCGGGCCGGTGGAGGTGTTTTGCGGTATTTTTTCTCGACTACTTTCGTAGATTGTAAACTAAACTCTGCAGAGAAATGATAAGTTGGTACGCGTGTGGCGAGAGAGAAAGAATCTGAGGTTAAAAATTGTGTACGGTATGGGAGAGAATTACACACGAATTCTCTCAATAGAGGTGCCAATTTTTTCGACATGGTCCTTCTATCTCGCCACAGGCGTACCAACTTATCATTTCTCTGAAACTCTACGATTGAAACGGAAAACCGAAAGAAAACAACGAAACAGAGATAAAGAAAGTTCATGAGAATCGGTTCACTTGGTCATAAGCCTGTTCACTCAAGAATGAACATCGACATGTAAGTCTGAATTCACAGTCATCCGTTTTCATTCCGTTTTGTTGCCTTCATGACAGTTGTCATTTTTCTTACAATAGAGCACATTGTTTCAAATGACAACTGTCATGCACATGGAGGAAAAACGGAATGAATATGCTTTGAGGCCACCTTAATGACAATGTGAAATTTAAGATTTGAAATTTTTGGAAAATTTTTCCTGCATTTCGTACCACTTTTACATTTAGCACTACGTTCAGGCATTCCGCGTCGTGCGAGACCAAACGCAGCAATTCGCTACGATCTCCAACGGTTTTCCTTCGCATTAAGTAAATAAACTGCCCATTAAGACGTTCGATGTGCTGACGTGCTGATTGCGTATACAATGTACTCGTGTTCCATTTACTTTTCTTGAATGCTCAGTTTCAATCCAACTTTTAATCGGACAGCACTTCGCTTGTTTGACTGCAACGGCTTGTAGGCAGTGCAACGCCTAAAGCTTGCAGGAAGAGACCAGTTTTCAGAATGTTCCTTTTCCAATGTGATTGTAGCTTGTAACTAGTTTGTGTCTCAGAATTTTATTGTAATGGAGTGATCGTAAAACCTCATAAAAACGGCTAGTGTTGAAAGTTTTGGCTCATTTGTGTGCCCATGTGAGAGCAAACGTTGTGTCAGGTATGCGAAAATCCTTCTAAAACGAATCTAAATTTTTACTTGCAAGAAAGGTATTGAATCAGTGTCGTGGTTGACGAAAGAAGAAAAGTCTTGATAGGAATCGGTAGTGTCTACGATCGGCTGTGAATTTTAAGTTTGAAAATGTCCGACTACTGGTTACGTGTTACGTGATACTTGTTCGGAAACTGGTGCCTTCACACCAAGTTTCTATCTTTTATCGATCGGTCAGAGTTTCCAGCATTAGGGCGGATACATCGTCGATAAAGACGCGTTACTGGTCGTCTAACAAAGACATCTAATCGTGTCTTCCTCACTCCTCTTGACAGCACTTTACACCTAACCAAGGCAATGTAGAGTGATTTATGTTGGTTGGCTGTTGAGCTGCCCAAGGTTGTATATGAGTGGGTAAAATCCCATAAGTACTCAGTGCCGGACTGGCCCTATGGGCGTTCGGGCGATTCCCGAAGGGCCTTTTGATTTTTGTATGGATAAATGACAACGAATGGCTTTTTGAAAAATTTCTCCATACAACGCCCGAAGGGCTTTTTTGAGCCAGTCCGACACTGTAAGTACTGGCAACTTACGAATTCTTAAAGTCACGAATGCTTTGAGAGTCGGGGTCGTTTCGCAAAAAAACATGGCGGCTATCGGTAACTCTAAGACGAAATTTTAACTGAACTGAAATTGCGCTACAATTTTGTACGAAAATTACAGCAAAGTTCAGCGGATTTTGAGATAGCCACCCAAGTGATCGGCGTAACCTCCTCACATAAAACCTTAGACCTAATTTTACTTGTATGCAATGTTCGGCCACGAACCAGGCCACGTAGACTCTATTCCACGGATTACATTTTAAATTTGATTTTCACATACATTCATTATGACGCAAGCAAACTGCAACGTCGACATTGACTTTAAAATTAAATTCTCGCTGATCACAAAATAATACGATCGCCCGTGTTGACAACAATATTTTTACTAAGTCACTTCAATTTCGAGCCATTAACAACGAAACCAAATTTTTCGTTTAATTATTCATTTCTTTCATCAGCGCGCAAATTCATGACTTCGTTTGAAATAAATAAATTGGAAGAAAGACCAAGAAGAAAAATCTTAAAATTTATGTTTGTCAATAGCGATTGCGTCTGAGACGCTATGTTATTACGTCGTTTCAAGCACGGCGCACACACATACTCAACGATGAAATGTTCTCGTTACAATTTATTCGAGTGGGATATAAATACTCGAAACTCATTGACTTAAAGTTCAAAGACATTTCATTCAATTTTTATTCTCTTCGACAACATTTTACTGTCTAAAAGTAGTTCGGATGTGAACGGTATGATTTATACATCTTGCCAGTTTATATAGGCAAAATCGGTGGATTCGTACGATATATAGCTGTGACCCACATTATCACACAATTTCTAAGCTGCTGCTCTTTTCTTTACTGTGTTTTCTTAGCTGCTGCATACCACACAGCTGAACAGAACAATAATTTTATTACGAAAACTTTTTCGTCGACTGTTTTTCATAACGCTACATACGTTGCATACGTAAGCCTTACAATATTGTTACAATATGGTACATACGGTAGTGAGTAACGAAATCGGTTTTCCAGAAAATGCGTCCACTAGTTGTATGCGTACAATGTTGTTGTGTGTAGGTGGTGGTGGCGAGACTATTTTCGTTTTATTGCTTTGCATTCCACAATGATTTCGTAAAATAACTCGCATCGAAATAATGAATGGATGCGACTCGGAGTTGATTGGAAATGGGAAACGGAAATTCAGCGAAAGAGAAAAAACTAAATTTATTTTAGAGCATGCACCGTTCGGTGCAAGCACAGCGAGTGAGAAAATTTTCCGCATGAAATTCCATTCGACTATTTACTGTGTTAGTAGAGAGCATTGACATTGATTGGGAATGTAATGCTTGACGTTTTTAACAATACCGGCATTCAGAGCAGGGAGGACAGGGAGTCATAATCCTTAATTTCAGTTACAGGTCCCTGTTTTGTCTTTTTCACGTTCAGTGATTGTAACGGGAGGAAATACCCTATGAATCGATTTGAACGTACTCACGACTGCGTTCATTTTGAAAAAGCAATCGAATGCAACGGGATAATCATTTCTTATGACTACTTACAGCCAGAGGCAGTGTAATTTCAGCTGATCCACACATACAATCAAAACTGTTTATACGGCTGAAACTACTACATGTACGCGCGTGGTTGTGGGAACACCCACCGTATAAACACTTCTGATTGTGGATCAGCTTAAAAACAGCTGACGTAAATTCATGCTCAAATTTCACAGCCTCTTAGTGTATGACAAACTTATCACACAAATTAGCATAGTGTAGGACCAGTTGACCCGTTAAATAGTGTCCAACCACTTGAGCAGTTTTAGTGAATCATAACGGAAATGAGAAGAAAACAATTCTTGGACAACTGAATTCGGTGCATTTGTTTCTCCGTTTCTTGGTATTCGGTATTCGGATCGTTACGACTGCAAAGTGAAGCAACTGTGTGTTTTCTCGTTTATTTCCACGAAAAGGACATTTTATGCGAACAGAAACACAGGTAATCCAACCGATCATTCATCTTATGCATTTAAAGTTCAGTTTTAAGAGATATCGCATCCTCACTTGCGCCTCATTATAAACAACGTACTCGTTGTAGCTCAAACTCAAATCGTTATTGTCGGTAACAACTGGTCGTCCTTTCGGCACAATGACTCCATCCTGTAGTGTGCAATGACCGTCTGGATGCGGATAAATTTTTCCTTCAAAATAGAATTCGTGTTACGTGAACTGAACTGTTTTCGTTGGGCTCTGCCTCAGTAAGCACAATTCGAAATTATGATGGAAATTGTACAGGGGTTTGCGAAACCACTGGTGCAGCCCAGACGGTCTTAATTTCGAATTGACATTTAGTTGGGGCTTTCCCTTTGTTCAATTTCGAATCGAGCTTATTGATCACAAAAAATCGAAAAACGTTTGCCTTACCTATTCGCTTAACTGAGTGTTTGTTCTCCGGTAATTCGTACAGTAAATTCGGTTTGCTGTTGTGTACCGTCTCGACACATTCGTCGTTATCACCAATCGCCACTTCACAGAGCAACATCAATCCATCAGCTCGATTATCTTTACCGGTGACACAAAATTTCGTTGACTTCGATATCATGTCGGCGAAATAGATTCCCTTGCCAAACTTTTTGCCAAGCCGTGGAATTTCGGCGGGAGCAATTCGCAGACCATGACTGAGAATGCTGACAAAATTCGATAGAAATGAGCCGTGCCACAGCAGATAGCGATGACAGAAATTCTTGAACGGTTCGAAGCGTTCGTCCTCACCTTTTCGAGATACTTTGAATATTTCGTCGATTTCCAGCTCGTAATCGTTGTTCGCTTGATGATTGGTAACCTTTGCATACTCTTCCAACAAGACGAACTCATAGTCGGTGCGTGCGAGAGGAATAATTTCCGTGTTCAGTCGATGATACCGGTCGACAATTGACAATTTACTGGTAATTTCGTCGCGTACCAAATGATACGACTGTACGATGGCGAACAGACCTTTCAAATTTCTCACCTCGGCTGTGACTTGATCGTAGGTGCAAATAGTCGATGCTTTACGTTTGTATGGAATCAAACTGTAATAGCGACTCGACAGTTCGATGAAACGTTCTGTTGCTTCACCTCTGTTGATCTGATGCCAGATTCGCTCGATCACCATCATTGCATCGATGATCTGATCCAAAGTGAACTGGTCCAGACCCATTTTGTCGGTGTCGACGTTCAGTTCCTCTACGGTTTTCTTTGTGAAATTTATGTCGTAAATTTGTCTCATCAAATTTTCGACAGGTTTCGCCAGCACTGACGATGAATCGTGCGAACCATTCGCATGGTACAATTTCCCATTGACCAACTCAATGTTCAATTTGTACCATTTTTCTGCACCATGCCCGTATGTGTCACTATCGAAGGCGTGCACCTTCTTTCCTCTGATCACTTTGATTACCTTCAGAAATTGATTCTTTCCCTTATTGGCCGAGGTATTGTTGAATTCCCGTTTCAAGGCCCTTACTGGTGCAGGGGCGTCATCGTTAGTGCCAGATTTTAAAGTAAATTTCTCCGGTTTCATGGTCGTAATTGATGTCAGTTCTGAAAAAATAGATTAGAAGTCAATGAGTCACAGAAACGAAAATTGTGTCGATGGACTGTCGTCATGCAATTTTAGTCATCGACAACACCATTGGTGTAACGTCTAGATTAGGGTCATAGTTTAGTGCTTAATGACAACCGGTCTTAGTCTATGTAGAACGTTAAATGCTTAATTTGTGCTGGTGATTGGACCTAGCCATCCCTTGAGTGCTGTGTCAATTGGAGAACTTTGGTAAATCTATTCAGAAGCTATTTGTGTTAGGTCTACAAGCATCAACAGCTTGTGTCTGTATCAGTCTCTCATAGGGCTGCAGCCGTTACAAATCAAATTTTCGAATTGTGTGCCACGACACACCGTTTCATAACAAATTTTTATCTTCGAATTGCATTCGTCATATATGGGCCCAAGACCTTCAATTTCACACCAATTTGGATTTCCGACAATGTGTAACGGCTACACAATGTCTACTGTTGAAATTGATGTATTAAGCCGGGCAGTCTTAAGAGGAACCGTCGGCTTTATCACATTTGTTGACCTTAAATATATTCGTTCTACAGCACCAAAGTAAACACCGGGTAAGACTAAGCTCTGTATATTTCAGCCAGCACAAAATTGCTTCGCTAGCACAAATATACTTCAAGCCAAAAGAAACGTTTGAATCGTTCACTAACGTTCACTGTCGTGCACTAGAACTAGTCCCAATTTAAACGCAACTCAAACAATAAATGTAGTGACACAAACCGTTCTTACGTGGCTGATGTATTCGACTCAGTGGTTTCCTTTGTTCGCCCGAATCACGCAACTGCTGAACGATCGTGAACGTCCTATCCCATTAACAATATTGTGAAGAAAACGTTACAAGTCAGTCTAATATGCCGCAGCGTTTATGAATAATTGTGAGTCGTGTCGTTACCCAATATTAACTTAACAATGACGATGCCACAAAAGATATAAATTTTGAAAGAAGACACCGATCGCAATGCACATTGTGCCTTATCGTCAACGATGGAAATGATATAAATGATTATGATTGTGATAAGACAAATGAGTTTCTAAGTAAATCAATTTAACCGAAAAACGAAAATATAAAGATTGTCGCTGAATGCGTCAATGGACAGCAAACAAATTACTTTTATCGGATTTTGGTGCCGAAAGTTGGGTTTTTCGAATTGTTGATAAGTTGCGGCTAATTGGATGAGTAAACTGCTAGGGAGAAGTAGGTCATTTGTTAATTCAGATAGCTTCACTTAGCCGGACCATTAACATCTGAGCAACTTTCTAACGATAGAACTTAACGAACTTTCGGAATAACTTTTCGAGTAACGTGTTACTGACTGTGCCTCCGTTTCTTCTATTGTTTGGCCAAACCGAAAGAGCGAAGTACCTTTGCGTAATCAGTGATCCGATCTGTGCAAAACCCGTTTTTTTATCATGCCGCGCCGTATCTTTACTCAATTTGTTTTGATCTCACTTCAAACTCTAACCATTACCGATGCATCGCTGAAATGAGCAAGTTTCGGTGTCGATGTCACGTATAAGTAATGACATGACTGATATCTATCATGTTTTTCGTGTTAATCAGCAAGGTCATCAGTTTTATCACAGTCAAACAAAGTTGTTCGTTTACAAAGTATAACTAAATTGGAATTACATCCGACTGGTACACACGTGTAACTAGCTCAGAAACCCAATGAGTAGTACATGTAACGATAAGAACGACCTGCAATAACGGTGCATCGCAGTTTGTCACTTTTCGCTTGGAAAGTTAATGATCCATTGAATTCAGTAACAAGGTCAGAAAACACTGCATAACCAGTAATTTCCACTATGGACCAGTTCCATTAATATCACCGTACTCTAAGACCCTCTAGATGACTCATGACGTTTCACGAACAAATCTACAAAAATCTCCTGTTGTATCGATACAAGATTGTTCCGGGTGGAATGGCTCAGTGGTTACGTACTAGCCTTCCACCTACATGATCCGGGTTCGATTCCTGTGTCAGATAATTCCGTATGGAATTTTCCTAGCGATCATATCACATTGATAACAATTTAAAGTTTACTCGTAACTTGGGTAGTTGAATTGCGCTTGGTGGCAGCAACGATTACAGACTGAAAGACTCGTATCCAAATACGATGAATTTGTGTGCATATGTCAAGCCTACGTTTAGGCATGCTAACAACTAAGTGCCTAACTTTACTCAGAAAGTATTTGCATACTTCGAGGCGTCGTTCGGAAGTTACGTTAGGCCGGTGGTTCAGACTGTACTTGTTATTGACTGTCAATCAACAAAACAAAAAGGGACTGACCAAAGCATTAAAACAGCTGAGCTAATTATTAGTTCAACAAGGGAACAAAGTTCGAAATTGCACTTCACACGAGAAAATGCAATTTCCAACCTTTTTTCCGAGGTAAACAAAACGTTTTTCACAACAAAGGCTTTCGATATTTCAGCAGAGGGGAGAAAAGGTCTATTTTCTCGCCTGGGTTGTAAACGAAGTGTTGAATCGACTGACCCAAGTAGTGTAATCTGCTGCATTCAAGAATTTGACAGCCCTAGATTTAGATTAGATTAGGTGCGGGTGATGAATCTAAGTTTACGAAGACTTAATTCCGCACCTATGGAATATGGAAAGCAGTTTGACCTGTTATATCCGATGGTTTAATGAGATCGAAATCTGTTTTTCTTTCGATGTAATTGAACTGGCATAAACACATCAAAACATCTGACATTATTCTGTCAGAAATGTGAGATGTGTAGAAAGCGAAATGTTTACTCATTGAGTGAACTCGCTATCTACAATTCTGGCAGAATTCAATTTTTACTGCTTATACGCTGGTTATGGTAATCATTTTTCCACTTGACCCAACTACATTAGTTTTATCAACGAATAACCGTGCTTGAACCTCTGTAAGACTACTTGCTAAGCAATATTTTGGTATCAAAGTTGTGATCTAGCAGCGAGTTATCAATCAGTAATAGGACGCTGATTCAATTACAATTTAGAAAAGCGCTGCAACTTCACATAGCGAGCCGAAAGGCGACCAGTGCAAGCTTTTCTTTTGTGTTGTAGAACAGTTTGTATTAGATGTCTTAGCGGCTTTCGCGTCGCTTTATGTAAACCTACAGAAAGTTTGAGAGCGCAGTTCTCCGTTTTACCACTTCATTTAAAGTCTCTATTGGCAGATTGTTCGTCCATGGAGTGGCAGGTGTACATTACAACGCGAGTTTGACATAAAATTCTTTTGTTTTCAGTTGTTGTGAAATGTCAAACTACGCAATTTTGATGATGAAATGAATCAATCGCGTTTGACATTTCAAAGCAATTGGAAAATGCCTGAAATAAAAGAACTCATGTCCAACTCGCGTTGCTATGTACACCTACAGTAACATAGAAGAAAATTTAACTTTCTTTTGTGCTCAAAGCTACGCTCACGCTGTATTCATTTGAGAAAAAATGTCAACAAAATCTCTCTCTCTCTCTCTTTCTACGCCCGCCCCATTCGCTATGATACTTGGTCTTTAAACAATGTAATTTTCTGTCATCGACTTAAAATTGCCCTTGCTACGCATCCAAAACCACACAGCAACTCAAATCACAACCAATTCAAACGGTAAAATTTGCTTGCCGAAAATGTTACCAAAACATTTCTTTAACACGCTCGAGATGAGAAAATCGACAAATTTAATTTCCAGTTTATGTAAGACACTCTATCCCGTTGATGGCATTATGATTCAATTATAAATTCGAAAGGAAATTTGCTGAACTAATAAACTTAATTTTGGAATTACAAATTTTATCATTTGAGCGACCAAGCGAATTGTTGTTTGTATGTTAGGCAAATTAATAACAAAAACACAAATCGGCAGATGAAATTTTTTTTTTGCTTTTTGGAAATTAATTCTTGATTTAATTGCCCAGATGTATAGTGAGTTGAGATTAGGAAATGGCTGTAGAAATTGAGTTTGTTTTTAATGAACCTCTCTGAACACATAATCCGACCATAACCATCTTTCTAGTCGAAAAAATTTCGTTTTTAAAGATTTAAAAGGTTTCAATGTCTCAATGAAAGCACGGGACAGATTACAGATCAACATGAGAATACCCGAACCTGTTTTGACGTAAATGTGATCGATTTATACCTGACCTGAATTGGTCTGAAACTCTTATCAAATCAAACAAACCTGACAGTTAGCATTTGTATGCAAATGTCAGAGCACGTTTTAATGAAGTGGGACTCAGGTCCTCAAAACATCCGATCTGACCTGAGTTTTCAGGTGCTATCGAAGAAGATCGAGAAAAATGAGCGAAGCATCTTATGGTTGATTTCCACTTATCAAAAAAGTACTTCGTGTGAGAGACAAAATTGAATTTTTGCAATTTTTTCTTTGTTTACTTGACAGTTCTCTCGCTCACAGTTTTCTCACGGAGTACTTTTTGTTGAGCGGAAACCATACTTTAGTAAGTGTAACGAATGCTAGTCGTCACCCATAAATTACCACCACAATTCAGTGTTGTCAGACAGAGAAATAACTCGAGGAGTATGCAATTTTGGATGTTAAATTGCTGCTCTACCTCCCATTTAGTGGGAAATGGCGTATTTGGGGGAGCTATCGGTCATTTTACAACTCAGGCATTCATATTTGTGGAGTTATCAATGATTAAAGATCAGTGTGGCAACACTGAATTGCAAATGTTCTGAATGTAGACCTTCATATTGCATCTTTTCACTATATGCTCCACAGGCAGCAACTAAAACTGATTTGAACCTGTCATTCGAAGGCTATCTTAGATTTGCCTTTACATTTGTGATTGCAGTTCAATCATAATCTGACAATTTATTTATTTATTGCTTATTGATCAATAAACAGGCCTTTCGGCCCAATATAATGTGATTGTTGGAAATAACAGATTTTGAGTTAAAAATTGAAGACGCGTTGAATTGCCAATTGGTTAAAAAAAAGTCAGAAGCAGCCTTTACGTGAGTCTGCTCCGTCAAGTATACGTTCATTCAATCAATTCTATCCTGGCATTAGAGTAAACATGGAATATATTTTACATATGAACAGGTTCCGGTTAATCGGGTTAATCGTTTTGTTGAACAGAATGACTCGACCAAGTACAAAGTATATAAACACTGAAGGTAATGCAATGCGCAGTTACGCACGGATCCTCACTTTCAGGTGAATTGTGTTTTGTCACGTTGCGCACATATTGAGTTCGTGTGTGTCAAGTTGCATCTAGTCTTTAGTGTTTAGGTTGCATTCGACTTCATACAAACTTAGCAGGTGCAACAACATTAGTCACATGAAAATGTAACGATGGCAACATGACAAAAATGAATTCACCGAAATCCGTAATTTTTCCTGATCCGCTGAGGGTTTGCGTTACCTGCAGTGATTATTTACTTTGAACCAAGTACGCTTAGCAATAGAGTAAGTTCACATCCAAAACAATAAATTCTAAGAATTTCAACTAAAAAATGTATCAAAAATTCCGCCTTCGTATTTGGAGCGTCAACGTTTCTTTACCCAGACCGTCTGCTTCCACATTTCGATACAATTTCACCCACACGTTATATCGATCGAAAATTGAAATTTCCTTCTAATTTTTTTGTGTTGTTTCGTTCGTCTGGATCGTTAATAGACAATGTGTCTGTAATTAAAAAGAAATCTTAAAATAACCACATCAGACGACCAAAGTGGTTTCTGTTCGAAAACCGCGCGCACGGTATAGCAACTAATTAAACCGAACAGTCATGACAAAATAGCCGAGATAAATTTTGAGTGCTTCAAGATGGTGATCGTTAAACTGGACACTTGATATTATGGTTGTTGTTGTTCGTATAACAATGTGCTTGAGCATACGGCGGTTTTGTAAGAACTGCAGAGGTTGGTGATGGTTTCTTTTTAGAATTTAAGTTTTCTTTTCAAATTACATTTAGTCCACAATTCGGAGGAACATGGATTCAGGTCAATCAAATCAATCGTTTAATGTGGAAAGGACACGTGACACATTAGCGAATTATAAAAAAAAATGAAATTTTGTTCTTTAAATGTCAAAACTTGTATTTACATCGTCGGTCTATTTGAAGCTGAGCTAAATGAAAAAAATCATTTTTCTTATAGCTCGCTAACCTGACACATCTCCTTTCTGTATTTAACGATTCAAATATGGTTTTGATTGGAATCTGATGAACGTTAACAGTCGATTACAGTTGTGCGATAGGTTGAAATTTTGTTGATGAAAATTCAAATTTTCCGCCGAATTGGTTTACATTCACGCAAGGTTGTAGGGTAATTCAACCTTCACACAGACTCATACTGATGCTAGGATCTGCTTGAATATGACCACAATTTTCGAACTCCCTTCGACCGACGAGACATTCCATACCGAAGTCAATTTAATTTTCGTTTTTTTTTTCGATTCTTCCAGGACGGTCATCCAAAACAAATTCCGAATGTTCGGAAGGCGATCGACCAGCTAACAGTACCGGCCGTCGAACAAACAAAGTTTCCAGTATTTGTTTGAACATTACGGATTCCGATTCACGTACACCAAGTATTATTAGCAGTACCGACGAGGGCGGCTTCAACGAACCATCGCCCGAAATCAAAGCAAAATTGAAACCAGCCTACACCTTCGATCCGAACGAATGCGATGAATCCGCCAATCAATCACCCACCGCCATCACAGCCCAGAACTCACTGCATTATGTCGATTTTGGTTATCGACTCAACCCAGATGGCAGCGAAAGTTGTCAGGTGTTCGGTGAATCGGAACTGTACCAACCAACCGTTAAAAATGGCACAAATGACACGGACGAATTCCGGAAGATAAATTCGAAAACC
The DNA here is from genome assembly GCF_014529535.1 of Bradysia coprophila. Lineage (NCBI taxonomy): Eukaryota > Metazoa > Arthropoda > Insecta > Diptera > Sciaridae > Bradysia > Bradysia coprophila. The sequence goes on along the minus strand of NW_023503496.1, from coordinate 1,276,094 downwards.
AATGGATTCAGTGTGGAGTCGGTTGTGTATGCGACGATAAAGCCGGAAATTCCGCCACCGAATGAACTGTTTCTGGAATGTGACTACCAGCAAAGCGAAAACATCTATCACAGTCCACAAACCATATTGGATCCAACCAGGCGGACGTTAAGCGATGACAGAGAATCAACGGATGATGATTTGCCTACACTTCTGCCGCCACCGCGACCACCACTTCCCGAAGGTCCACCGTTAGATATACAAGATGTCGAATTTGCCGATGCTAGCGATAAGGAAGACTATTTGGCTGAGGATATGACAGCCGATGAAGCTGAACGATTGTTGAGTTCTAGGTAAGGGATTTTTTTCTTCGTTACATTTTTTGCATGAAATTAGTCGCTACTAAAGAATGTTTAGCCTGTGTGCCTGATAAGCAACTCATTTAAGTTTATTTCATTCAATTTTAAAACGTTTTACTGAAGAGGAATAGATAGCGCCTGAAATCATGCTACCGAGTTAAGCCAAAACATCGTATCGTTTGTGTGTCTTTAAAAGAGCTTTTGAGAGCTTTAAGCTTCTTTTGTAGTTCGTAGAAATATTACACTTTCCCAATGGAGTCCAAAAGAAGCACAAAGCTTTCGAAAGCTCTGCAAAGCACACAAACAGAGATGGCTTCAAAAAAGCTTTCGAGAGCTTGAGGCTTCTTTCGTATTCCCCCAAAAATTTCACATTTCCAATGGAATCCAAAAGAAGCTTAAAGCTTTCGAAAGCTGTGCAAAGCACACAAACAATATGATACGGTCTTAACGGACTTAACACCCACCGCAGGTTGCGTCACCATCAGTGAGTAGCATTCCCTTCCATGTCCAAAAACCCTGTCAATCTTTAACACAAGACAACCAAACGATACTTCGACTTTGATTTCTGACCTGTGCACACACCTGACGGGGCTGAATTTTAATTTGTTATCAGTGGCATCCAACGACGTACCTTTTCACATTCCAACATTCTCAACATTGTCAGAGCGACTGAATGTGTAGTATTTTTCTCATGGCATGATAAGGCGTCGTAACTTTTCCCATTACTCAGAAAATGTCTGGCTTTGTTGTACAACATAACCATGTCTATTTATCAACCCTCACATAACAAGTTTTTTTGCTCTCTCTCTAAATATAAAATATTCATCGATCCATAAACGTCGATTTGCCATGACATACAACCACCTTATTATTATGTACAATAAAATCGTAAAAAAAGGAGGAAAAATATTTTGCTGGGTGAAACGTAGTCCAGCTGGAATGGGTGTATTTCGACACAGAGCCGATCTTTTGCTTATTGTGTAATGGGTGTCTGGCGAAAAATGGAATCTCATTAGCAACAAGCAATTGTAACAAACACGCAGGGCAAATTTTTGAAATCCGATCATCCAAAACCGGAGGTAACTGAAACCCGACTTGACCCGAACCCAAGCCGAATCGAATTTTTAAAACCCGACGCTCTAGCGATCTCCATATAGATCATTATAACGGTGAACTGTTTGGAAGGTAAAATTTCATTTGAGCAATGAACTTACTGGAACTGTCGACCGTTGACACAAAAGAATTTCTCTTTCATTTGACACTTCCCGCAAGTTTGAACAAAAGACGATTTAACCGTCATAAGACTCTATGGAAGCATTGGAAGGAGAAGCACTTTTGATAACAAAAGAACAATATTCTGCGTGATAAATCCGATGACATGTCTGTCAGTCAATCGTTAAATCCAGAAAGGTGATGTGGCAGATTGGCGAATTATAAGAAAAATGAAATTTCGAGCTAAAATCCAGCCATCTCGAATGTAAATTCTGAAATTCAATAACCCAAAAGCCAAATCAAAGTGAATTGGATCGCGCTGGGCTGGGCTTTTTAAAAGGTTCGGGTAGCCCGCTCATTACCAATCGAAATTTCGACACGTTTTAGATGGTAATATGTCCTCGACAATGCTCACCGATTGGTCGTAGTTGAATTGAAACTTGAAAGTTAGTCGATTGGATCGTTGATACGCTCAATTTCCCGGTTGAATTGTTGATATCGTTCAAACAAAATTACGGAAACGAATTATGAAGCGTGAAAGCCAAAAATAGCCACCGCCTCAGTTAGTATAACTTTGTCACTCGTCTGAGTAAAAACAATGTTGACTTTCGTAAGCATACTGTTGAGCTTGCAATGCATACTCTGTACTGAATATCAGGAAATGAGGTTGATCAATCAATTGAATTCGTTCTTCAACTTCGACCACAACTTATTCATATTTGGCTCATCTTCGCACCCCAGTCAATTCCTGAATGCGAGAAGAGAGGGCGACTTGACACCGCAGAGTTTATACGTTTTCAATGGTGTTGATGTTGGAAACAGTAGCATGGGACTGGAGATTGTAGATAACTGCAAAAATGTCTTTACCATTGTTACCGCAGAGAGTGGTAAATTCGAGAATAATTTCGATCTGCTCAATCGAGTAAAGGAAATTCAAATACTGAAGCTTCGAATGAAAATCGGATTTTTTTTTGGTTCAACCGTTTCCGGTGCGGATCTTCAAAAATTGTTTCGTTGGTGCTGGAAGCAACGAATCATAAACGTTTTTGCTGCCACCTACCCGGAGTCTGACTCCGAAAATCGTTTCCTAAATTTATTCACCTACAATCCGTTCAGCACCTTCAATGTGATAAATATCACCGGAAGCACTGCGTTCAATCAATTCTTTCTCAGCTTGGCGTCCAACTTTCACCAATATGCCCTTAGAATTGACGCAAATGCTGGCTTTTTCAAGTCATCCGATGAGGAATTATGGCTGGCCGTATTCAAAGTTATGAACTGTTCGTACACCCGATTCGAAAACCGTTTCACAGAAGTCTCCGAATATGTGGAGAATGAAGTGTACATTTTCCCATCACTGTTCGTCCAGTCCAATCCATACGATCTGAATATGTATCCGATGCACGTTCGGCCTGTCGTTATTGTAGTGCCGGAGGCGTTGCCATATTCGGAATTTTCGGCTTATTTGATTGCGATCACGTCGGACAGTTTTTTCATCTATTCCTCAATTACAATTGCTGCTGTCATAACTCTGCTAAGCATTTTCCGATACATTCAGTACAAACACTTCATGGTTTTTAAAAGCTCAGCCGACGTTATCAATGTCCTAATGAATGACAATACCGGAATCAGGTACCAGCTGTTGACCCATTTCGAAGCGTTCCTCCTGGTTCCTTTAACATTTTTCGGATTAATTTTTGTCAACGGCATCCTGTCCTCACTGCAAAGCTATCTGACTCGACCGAATGTGCAACCGCAAATAAATACCATCGAAGATATCCATCGGTCCCAAATATCCATTACGACCAGTCACCAATTCTGGAAAGACGAACTCGTCAGCATTTTCCAGAGTGAATCGAATCACAGCGACTGGAACACTAGAATTGGTATTATGGACGAGGCGGAATTGTGGCGCCAAAAAATTACTTATCGACCGATATCGTTTACCGAAGGTCTTAGCTACGCGAATATTCTGTTACGAGCTCAGAAACGTATGAACATACGAGGCTATCACATCTCGCGCATTTTCGTCTCCAAATACATAATGTCCTACGGTGTAAACGACGAGTTTCCGTTTGTTGACCGTTTCAACGAAATTATACATTGGATACACAGTGCGGGCTTGTATGACCTGTGGTTGTTAGAGGAATATGATGAAATTGAACGTGGAATCATAGAAGAGAATCGTAAACGTTTCAATAGCGGAGAGACCGCCACAGGACCAAATGTTGATAGATTTCCGATACCGACGTTCATTCTGTATGGATGGGGACTGGGTTCAGTCGTTTTGGTTATGGAAATGATATGGAAGAAGATATCGAGAATCAAGGTCGTTCTACGCTTTGAACAAATTTGACTCAGATAAAACGGAATAAATTTCATGATGAGCAGTCAGTGGTTTTTATTGCATTATTGCTACATCATCAGATTCTGTTCCATAAAGTTTGTGACGATGCGTGTCCGCTTCGTTTGTAGAAGTTCCCGTTTCGGACTAATTTACATTAAATGACATCCCCCACTGGGGTAGTTCTCCTTTCGGATCGAAAACTACAAGTAGCTGAGGGTCGGCTTTCTATGAACGCCTTTCCCGAAACGGTAATTTTCTTTGACAATTATTTGCTGTAGCGGAATTCAAACCGTTTACGGTACAGTTCTTGGGTCCTACGTTCGTGACGCACAGTTGCGTCGTTATTGATTAAGGCTGGATTTCCACTTATCAAAAAAGAAACCCGTTTTGAGAGACAAAATTGTTTTTTTTTTCAATTTTTGCTTTGTTTACTTGACAGCTTGCTATCTGAAGGCTCTCGCACTGAGTACTTCTTGTTGGGTGGAAATTCTACTTAAATCTAGAAACCCTTAAGTTTCCACTTAACAAAAAGTACTACGTGAGAGAGCCGTAAGAGAGCAAGCTGTAAACTAAACAAAGCAAAAATTGAAAAAAACTCAATTTTGTGTCTCTCACACGGAGTACTTTTTTGGTAAGTGGAAATCAAGCATTACCATGTCGGATATAGCTTAAACTCATCGAAAAAAATGTGCTTCGAAACATCAGGCAGCCGAAACTGTAGCGCAAATGAAACGGTTGAAAAATCGATCCTTTCTGCTACACCAAACATTTCCGCAAAATCGCTTTGCCAACTGGACTATATTGCCTAGCCCACTATAAACATTGTTCCGACGAGCGCAGAGTTGGTTACGATAAACACCTTTCTTATTATGCGGTTCAGTTCATTGAAAACTTTGAAATTCCGCAAACGTTGAACGTTCCGTTGAAAAGTTAGTACTAGGCAGCGTATGTTGCACGTTTAAATGTGAAAATTCATATCGTAAATAGCAATCTAATTCGTCTATAATCGAGTTTCGGATCAATTCCAGTTGATTTGAGCTTTGCTTGCTAGACAATTTTTTTTCGGCGAATGAATCGGTTCAGTTTTTCATCTTTTTGTTTCGCATTCCTTTTGATGTAATTACTCAGCGAGAAAAGAAAAATGTAATTTCAGAACAAGAAAAACAACGTCGCCACCGCCGTTGTTGATCCGAAATCTTTTTCTTTTTCGTCTGTTAGCGGTGACGAATTTTTTCTTTCGCAAAATTTTTATTTATGGCTTGTTTGCTTTGTAGCCAGTCATCTTTTTCGGTCTTCGTTTCGATGGGTTTTATTTTTCTTGGCAAAAGAAATCTTTAATCAGATATTCCATCACGTGTCTGGCCAATTCGCATTTATAATGAGATGAAAATGTGCCCAAAAATTTATAAATACGAAATCGGTTTCATCGGTGTACTTAGCAACAGCTGTAGGTTCGATAATAATGTGCATACCGTTTTGTTTCCACACAAATACGGAACGGTCGGGTTTTTAGCGCCGTACGATTTACTGGATGAGACGGTTGTAAGCTTGCCGTTCGGGTAAAAGTATCAGAGAAAACACTTGTTGTCCATTCATAGAAATACCAAATCTACAAGAGAATCCATCGAACCACAAACAGATAGCATAGCATGGGTGATCTTAACCGACTTCTAAAGTTATTTTTTCCCTGATAGGTACAATCGAAACCGTGGCTTTAAGTTTGAGAATGAGAGTGGGTGCAGTGTCCGCAAAATATCGACTCAGATACCACTCTTGAAAAAGTTTGTTAACACATTGAAATTAATTGCGGCTTGCCAACTTTCGGCACCCTGGACTTTACTTAAATAGTCGAGGAATGCCTCCAAATAAATTTCTAAAAATCCAAAACTGAATGGTAGATTTTTAGAAATTTATTTGGAGATATTCCACGACTATTTAAGTAAAGTCCAGGGTGCCGAAAGTTGACAAGCCGCAATTATTTTGAATGTGTTAAGAAATTTGGTTAGCTGGTTCATAATGATGTGAATCGTCAATCGGTGACGATGCGTGCGCTGTGATTAACCTGGTTTTATCTCTTCAATAGGTCATGGGGAAATTGCATTTTGTTGATGATTGGTCGAATGATATTTCTAGTGAGAAAAGTGCAGCACTTTCTCTCCCGTGGGAACAAAATAGAGCTTTTCTACCCCTAACTGTCACTTTGTTTGTGTTTTCAAAAATGGTATGGTGAATTCATGTTTTTTGTTTCGTGGACACGGTTAATAACGCCGTGCATCAAAAATGTTGTGCTCACCTCGGGAAAAATGAGAAATTCCAGCTCGAAAAAAAATTGTGGTTAGTCCTAGAGCCCGTCATTTTTCGGTTCACCCTCACCAAATGACGGTATTGGCGTTACCAATCCAAGAGTTTCATTAAATCTGGTTAGTGTATCGTAAGTTCGGGCTATAGTAGCAAACTGCTGGTCGGCTCTTAGTGTTTTTTTTTGCACATTAACTTGTCAAAGGAGGCAAGCAGATTAAAAGTCTTACTATGTGATCTATTACTTCATTTGATCGAAGATTTTCAGAGATTTATTTCAGAAATCGTTTACTCCATTTGTTTTGAACATGCTTTTTGCTATATAAGACCTCATCAGTCAGAGCTTGTCGTTTATTATTGCTGTAGTTGTCGATAACAGATGACAGCAGTCTGCAACAGGTTACTCGTGGAAATGTCATCAGATTTTGCTAATATTTGTTTCATTTGAGAGGTAAAGGAATAGAATGACATAAGAATGACTTTTTTCAAAGAACTATTTTTGTAAAAAAATTAGGGAAAATCAGGAAAAATCAAGACAACGAGGAAAAATTGGGAAAATCGGAAAAATGATGAAAAATCAGGAAAATTGAGAAAATAAAGAAAATGTTTTACTCAAAATAGTCCCTGCGTCTTAACGTTTCTCGCTAGCGTTAAGTATGTAATTGGGAGCTTCGCTCTTAACTCAGTTCAACGCAGGAGTCCTTTTATGACTAATGAAGGTTCGAACCAGGGCCTACTATTTGTGAAATTGATTTTCGTACCCAATTTTTGCATTATTTTGACAATATTTGCAGATAATAGGCCCTGGTTCGAACTGGCTTACATCATAGCAAGTGTGCATCGTTTTTTAAAGTCTCCTTTCTTTTTATGTCGATGCCATTAATTTGTCGTCTCGTCGCTGTAAAAGCTTCTTGCCCTCCTCTCTGAAATGAGATATTTTACGCAACTACTCCTAGTACGTAATTGACAGACGAAAGGTGTTAGCAGAGATTAGAATGGAGGATAAATGATTGTTAGCAATTATGTTTATTAGCTTAAAGAATGAACTTAACCATAGCACCACTATGTTCTAACTCATTTTTATTTGACGCCATTCATTAATATTTTGCTTTTTTTGTTTCGTTTTTTTTTCCTTTCGTGCGCATGACCACTATCCTCCACATTACAAATGCAACCAAACTTTTGTCCATGTTTCAATGTTACTCATTTGCTTATGCTGTCACGCGCTTATCACAGAATTTTGGAAAGCAAAATTGGGTAAGTGAATTCGACAAACACAAAAAATGTTGCTACACCTTAAAGCATCCCGATTCCCCGCCAAATATTTCAAAGATTTAATTTTGTTTCTTTTTTACCTTTCCCTTTTACAGACAACAGTCTCTACTATCCGACGAACAAGCACGCGAAGTTGAAGAACTTCTCTCTGCTGAACGGGAAAAGTCGGAAAAATCTGTTTCTAGTCACATAAAGGAAACATCGAATGGAAAGTCCCCGGCGGACAACGATCCAAAGTGTCCGAATGCTGATCTCGTCAAAGGTGGCATCCTAGATGGCATCGAACCGCCGCATGAATTCAGCCTTCTGTCGAAAAACAATGAAAAGAATGCCAGCCATGGCACGGCATTGAATCAATCGGTCGAAGAGTCGATGCTGGAATCGATTTTGTCCGTTGAATCGAATGTAACCGACAATTCTGTGCATAGCATCACAACGACAACGATCGACGAGAGTATTACGTCCGGTAAAATCGAAAACAGTTGCGTTGAGTCGGTGGCTAGCTCGAGAATATCGTTGGCCGAACCGGAAATTACCGATCCGGACACGTATTTCATACCCGAATATCCGCCAGTGTCGCAGAAGGAAGTGTATGTTGAAGGTGGAATACACTACTTTGAAGATGGCAATTTTTGGATGGAGATACCGGGACTCATGGACTGTGATGAGGACGAAGATGATCTAGACTATCCGGTATTCACCAAGAAAAATAATAAAATTCGCTTCAGCACCGGAGCGATTCAAGTATTTTCAACGTATTCGGTTCACGACTATGATCGACGGAACGAAGATGTTGACCCGGTGGCCGCATCGGCGGAATATGAACTGGAGAAACGTGTCGAGAAGATGCACGTTTTCCCCGTTGAATTGATGAAAGGACCCGAAGGTCTTGGACTTAGTATTATTGGTGAGTGAGATGGATTGGTGATGCGTTGATGGGTTACAAAATTCGATGATTTGAGCTGCAAAATCCCGACCTGATGAAAAGTTTCTGTTGGTTCCTGAGGACACAGCGACATCGAATTTTGTAGCAGTCACGTCGACTTAAGCCACTTAAGAAGCGACTAACATAACTATTTCATGCTAGGTATGGGCGTTGGAGCCGATGCAGGACTAGAAAAATTGGGAATTTTCGTTAAAACAATTACCGATAATGGTGCTGCAGCTCGTGATGGTAGAATACAGGTAACGATTTTCGTCCCTTTCCCAAACCATTTCCGCCGCCCAAGCATTCCGCATCTTATGTGAAACGATCTGTCTATCAGGTAAACGATCAAATTATCGAAGTCGACGGTAAAAGTTTGGTTGGAGTAACTCAAGCGTACGCTGCATCCGTTCTACGCAACACATGCGGTCTCGTCAAATTTCAAATCGGCCGTGAAAAGGACCCGGACAATTCCGAGGTGGCTCAGCTAATACGCCAAAGTTTGCAGGCCGATCGTGATAAGGAGGATCGTCTGAAGAGGTACGCGTTCGGACAAAATATTTGTGTTCGACGTTCGGAACTTTTTTCAATTTTCGTTTCAACTGTTTAGACAACACGAAGAGTATCTGCGCCGAACGTTAGACTATTCGGAAGATTCAACCCAACCGGCCTCGGCCAATTCGAGTGTGTCAGAGGGGCCGAACAGTCCGCTGGTTTTGGAGCCGATCATGCAGTCAATGGATAGCGAGGTCAGCCATTCGCAGGAGGTGGAGTCATTGAAACGACTGTTACAGGAGGTGAGTGATGCGATTTCGAGTTTCGTTTGGAAATTCTGTGAATTTTGTGTCTAAAATTTGAAATTTTCTTTGGCATTTTGAATTGTGCAGCACAAGGCGGTAAAGGCAAAAATCAGATTTGAAAAAAATAAATTTTGTTTTAGTTATCGTGTCTACCTTTTATGTCCTGTCTTGAGTGTTTGTTTTCGTCTATTCTTTTGAGATTTTTGTGTTTCCTATTATTTCCATCTACCCCACCGGGTTCAACGAACCAATTTCCGTTTTTTACGTGTATTTTAGTTTTGCTTTTCTGTTTGTGATTTACAGAGCCAAAAGAAAATTGCACATAATGAAGAGGATATGAATAGCTTAAGGTCAAAGGTAATACGAACAATTTTACGTTTAATTTTTTTTTTTTCGTTTTTCACTTAAAACTTTATTTTCTCATTTCCAAAATTACTAACATCACGGCAACAATATCGGCCCCATCATCTGTTGTCGATAGCATAACAATAAATTAAAAGAAATGAGCGATCGGCGCTAATGTGGTTTCAGATAGGAAAATTAATGTTGAAACAAATGAAGTAATAGATTTTGTGTGGGAAGGCGTAGTGTCAGCAATGAAAGTGTAAAACAGGTATGGTCTATTGTCCGCTCGGAGGACATAAAAATTTGATTTTCGTACTTAAACGCACTCATTTTCATATTATTTTAACATAAAATGTGAGTGCGTTTAAGACGAATTCGCCGATCGACCATACCTGTTCTAGACTTTCATTGAGTGGCAGTAGTGGTCTGATGAGAGACTGATATCAAAGATATGGGCTCTCGGTGTATTAGATTCAGATGTAACGTGATAAAACCACAGCAAGTCATTTAGTGTCAGTAGATGCCACATTCAAAAAAAATTTACTGTCCGGCCGAACTGGTTTTCATTTCCTTCACTTTCATTTTCTAACACAACATCCCAATTTGACTTATTTTCAGTCTAATTTATCGTTAGGCTATCATTTCCCGATTTCTTTACAAGAAGTTCCAGTCAAACCCAGGTGCGGCAAGTGTCTCACTTCATTATCATTCCGAATTCTGAACAGGCATGAGCGCCGACGGAGAAACCTCGGCGGCGGCTAGCCGAAAAAAAATTTCTCGGCGGCGGCGAAAAAGTCGGCTTGAGCCGGCTTAAAACGGCTCAGCTGGAGGTTCCTTTTAACTTTTTTTCAAAATAAAAACGTTTAGATAAATTCATGGAAAATGAACTAGTAAGCATGAAAATGAAATTGTACGGAAAGCGAAGGTAGATTAGGTTGTTCAAAGTGCAAGTGGAACTGGCCTTGTTACAAGCAAGTCTCTAAGTCTAAGGTTCACTAACACGTCAAGTTTTATTGCCTCAAAACTTGAACTGAATGGAAAATCATGCTCCGGTACACTCATTTAACTCATTAAGAAAATGGTTTTCGATAAGAAATCGAAAGCTCACGAAAATCAAGTAAAAATTGAAAAGAAAAAAAAATCGAGAAAATTCGCAAAGATCGATAAAGTTTTCTCAAATTTGTGAATTAACTGATTGTGCGCCTTCGGCTCGTTCCGCAAAGGTCATACTTGCCAAAACAACAAACTTAGACGCGAGGACGTAATATAGCATTCTGGAAAATTCATGAAAATTCAAGAAAATTTTCAAAATTTTCTTAATTTTGTAAAAAAAAATTCAAAAAGTACTTGAGCTGCTTAGGATCAACAGGAATCTCGGTTTTCAAAATTATTTCACCCATTCACCTTTCGAAATCTTTATTTCATTTTCCAACCGTTTCAAGCCGGCTTGAGCCGTGTTTTTGACACCGGCTCGGCTGCGGCGCGGCTTGCTCAAAAATGGCCGGCGGCGGCTAAATCGGCGGCTTATTTTCGGCGGCGCTCATGCCTGATTCCGAATGTTAGTTCTGCTGATAGCTTGCAATCGTGAAAACGTTTTCGAAAATTTTCACTAAATTTGACAAATTTTCACGTATTTTTACAGAAAATGTAAAAAATCGCAAAATCTCCACATGACCATGTACGTTTCGTGTACATCGAGAAATCTCTGTAAGAAAAGTGTTTGTTTTCAGTCTTTTTCGGTTGAAAACTACAACTGCACATATCTCAGTGTGAACGAATTTTAAACCCAATAAGACCCTATTTGCCTGGCCTGTCAAAATTAGGTTCTACTGTACGATGGAACAGACATATGGCTCGGTTGTTTTCGGCTTTTCAACCATTCCTTTTACAGTACGATGGAACAAACCACAGCACTACTTCAAGCATGAACATATTCGGAGGCTGATGAAGTCACAGTAGGCACTGCGTTTATTTTGTAAAGCTAGGTGACTTGTTTACGTTGTAAAAGTTAAACAGAAAGATGCTAACATGACGACTAGGTCGTTTCGACGAATAGAGCGAATATGTAGAATGAGAGTCGGTTTTTGAGAGAGAATTCCATACATTTTCTCTCAACCAATTTCAAAATCATTCGACATATTCCCTCTATCCGTCGAAACGACCCAGTCGTCATATCATCTCTCTGGTGTTATAACATATAACAATCCTAGATCTTATCACTAAATCCTCTAAATTTAACATTTGCCAATTCAGTCTTCATGCTAGGAACAGTGCTACAACTGAGGTAAATGAAAGAAATTTCATTTTTCTTATAATTCGCTAAGGTGACACGTTCCGGTTCTGTATTTAACTAGTCTCATAAATTTCGAGGAAGTAGGCAACGAACTTCGTCTATCTGTTTATTTTTAATGAAACGACCAATGCACCAATTTCTGAATGAAGGGAACATCAAAAATCGATCCCTTTCGAGTATCATTCTCGTGATATTGTTCCGTACAGTTCACATCAGCAACGCTAGACAAAGCCGCTGAGCCTGCGTCAAACGAAACACGTTTTTTAACAGAACATTTTCTCATCCTCTCAGCCCATATTTTCATTTGCTTGGATTTTTCTATTCCGTACAAGAAAATTTGATCGAATAAAATGCGGAACAATTACGTAGCTCATGTGAATTTATTTTGGCATTTTGGTTTATCGTCGTAGTCGTAGTTGTAGCATTTTGTTATTTGTTTTTGTGTTTTTTCCTTCTTCTTAAACTTTATGTTGCTCATCTTAATCTTCATCCCCTTCTTTTGGTCACTAATCCTAAATTTATTTATCATTTTTCTTTCACAACAGTTAATTTTGAATGACCACCAGATGGCAGCGCCTATTTTTGAAAAAAAAAATATTTTTTACATCGCACGCGAGAAAATAGTCAATTTCTCCCCTCTGCTGAATCTTCGGAAGCGTTGTTTTCCTCGGGGAAGAAAGTAGGAAATTTCATTTTCTCGGATTTCCGTCGAAATGCAATTTCCAACTGTTCTTCTCTCGTTGAACAAATGACTATTCTCGAAAATAATTGTCATTTTTTGATAGAACTACATAAATCGCGGGAAACGTCGACCAAATATTTTTCCTAAAAACTAGGCGCAGCCATACGGATGGTCCATTTAATTGTCCAAATTTTTCATTTTTCATTCCCTTATCTCGCCTCGTAATTCAGCTGGTCAAACTCGAAACCGAAGGAAACGAGGCTGAACTACTCGCAGAACGGCTGCGTCAAACGGAAAAAGAATTGGCCAACATCAAAAAGGAAACGTTGAACTACCAAAATATGTTGCAACAGTCGCAGACGCAATTCACCGTACTGGATCGTAAGTATAACAAGGCCAAACGACTGGTGCGCGAATACCAGCAACGGGAACTGGATATGGTGCATCACGAGGAGTTCTATTTGTCGCTGTTGCAAGAGAAGGACACCGAGTACAATGCACTGGTGAAGAAACTCAAAGATCGTGTGATCAATTTGGAACAGGAACTACAAGACACACAGAGAAAGGCTGGATTGCCCGTGTCTCTGCCCTATGACAGTGCTAGTCTGCGTTTGACGCCACAAATGTCGAGAAGACAACCACCGAAACCGTTGTTCCAGAAACTGGATACCGGTTTGTCCGACACAGAAGTATCCGATCTGTCGCCCGATGGCGAAGACGATAAAACGGCGACCGTCGAACGAAAACTTCCGCTGCCAGTCAAAGATGAATTGGACTCGGTGGTGCCACCACATGAGCTGCTCGACAGTTCCGTTTTGAAAAGTAAGTCCGACCTTGCGTCTCGTGGTGCCAAACGACAACTTCCGACGGGAAAGAAAAGCTTAAGCAACAGCAGCTCGGACTGTGCGCTAAACGATAGCGAAGAGGAGGGCGTTAGAACGGACTCATCGTCTTCGAAGGGGGAAAATGGTCGACAGAATGGTCATGCGTTGCACAGAAATCGACCCGACGAAAATGCAACTCCGTTGTACGCACAGGTGCATAAAGATCGCAGTCAGGATGTCCACCACCATGCGGCACATTCGACCATACCGAACATTTTCAAAAACTCAAATGAACAGAATTCCTCGTACAACAACGACTTCAGCAGCTCCGACAGCATCTTGGGCTCGAATGACAAATTGTCGGATAATGCGGACAGTTGGATGTATCCGAGCCGTCGACGTGGTGTCAAGGTGCAGCCTAATTCATTCACCGATCAACTGAATCAAGTCCTATCCGATCGGGAAAAGTGAGTAGCAAACCACGACGATTTGAGAACAAGTCAAGTAAATTTTTGTTTCTAATTCACAGCCGACGACTAGGCGATGGTTCGTCCAGTAGGGATTCAAGCGACGATTTTTCAGAAGTAAATCGATCGAGTACGGCGGCAACATTATCCCAAAATTTGTTAGTGGAAATCCGACAGGCTGTTAATGAAGCGCAACCGAAAGGTATGTTCTCGACTTGCCTTAGTACCGACCGCATCACCAACTAATTGTTAATGCTTTTCTTAGTTAAAAACATTTTGCCACAATCACTGTCACCTCCCGGCACCGTACCATGGCAACAACAATCCCAACAAACCACCGGTCCTCCGTCGCCATCCAGCATGTCGTCCGGTTCAACATCGCCCGGATATTCACCGAGTCGTGTGGTCGATCTGTCCGGATCCAGTACCAGTTTCTCCAGCGATCGTCGTTCGCACAACTGGCAAAACGGTCCCGTACAGGAATGGTCCAAGGAACAGGTATAACCGTAACGCACCTATGCATCGTCTTGACGATCGAATTAACGTTTGCATTTGTGTAGGTGTGTCAATGGTTACTAGCACTGGGCCTCGAGGCTCATATGCCGAAATTTATAGAGCATGGCGTCGAGGGTGGAGCGCTGTTACAGTTGGACTCGCGTGACTTAAAGATATTGGGCGTGACGGGTGATGACAAATCGAAGTTTAAGCGCAAGCTGAAAGATTTGAAGAACATTATCGAGAAGGAGAAGCGACAACAGGAGAAAGAGCGTAAGGAACGGGAGAAATTGATAAAGAAAGCGCAGAAGAAGGTGGAAAAAGCGGCGGCTAAACTAAAGTAAGATTGGAAATTGTAATAAATAATTTATAAAATTCATGCATTCACAACACAACAAGACACATAAACTACATACACCACACACACACACACACGTGACATATACAAACGCGCACTTTTTTTTAGAACATAGGAAAGCATAAAAGAAATATTTAAAATATGGACTGACCTAAGTAATGAAACGATTTTTTTAGTTGGTAAAATTAATGAAAAAAACAAAAAGTTTTTGAATCCTTGGAACTGTGTAATTTTAGAAGTCTTAGCATAAGATCGACTAACCATCCAAATTTAGCAATGTTTTAACACTAAAAATAATAAAAACAAAAAAATTTGTCATTTGTTTGCACTGCATGGCGACCGTGCAGTGCAATTTCAGATGTGCCAAAATTTCAACCATCAACTTCAATCTTTTATTTTTCGTTTTTATGTTTGTTTGCTTAATGTCAGTCTGTACAGCTCCGAGCGAAGCGAGAGCGAAAGCACGACAGACAGTTTAATGTATATTACAACCGTTCTGTCACTGTGTCGCTTGAACTTGATGTGAAACTTTCGCTTCGCTCTGGAGGCGTACAATCGACTTCAAAAATTCAACAAGGCTGTAAACTTTGGGAGGTCACGCGAGTTTTATTTGATCCGCGGAACACACCATTTGTGTTTTCACCGCATCGTAATTCGCATGACCTCGTGCAGTCTTGGAATTCATGCCGTACGTGTGCACAAAATTCAAAATTGAAAGGGACAAACTAATTAAATTTTTGTGACGCACTTACGGCATGAATCCATTTTGTACAATTCATCCATTTCCTGTTTAGAGTAATGACAATGCAGTCCCTCGCTGGAGGTTACAATGCGCATCAATATATCCATTTGCATGCGAGAGAGTTTTCTCCTATTTATCCAATTTCACGTAGGGTGGCGGCACCAGTCTCCTGACTTGTATCAGTAGTCGACCACCTATTGTCCTTTCATTGATAAACGTTTTGAATAATAAATGTCTAACTACATGACAACTGATACATGATCGGAGACTAGTGCCTCCACCCCATAATTTTGATTTGATTGATTCAATGTGGACCATGAAAAATCATCAAGATGCTCACTCGTGTTATCATTTATCCGACTTATATCTATGGTGCCAACGATTTATGGGATTTTTTTTTACTAATGACTGGTGGCTATTTCCACTCGGGCGTATTTCCTCATATAATTGGACGAAAAAACAAAATTTTATTTTCGCCAACAACAATGACCAGACATTGTTACGGAGTCTTCTACAGACTGTGCCAACAATTCCACAATATTATAAATAATCCGGGTTGTGAGATCCGGGTTTTACGGGCTCAAGAATGTTCTAAAGCCACAGGGTCATCACACATTGAATGGATAACTTTTACCTTCGGACCCGCAGAAGGTAGCGTAGAATACAAAGAGCAATGAGCTCAATACCGATTTTATGTCCAGTGTGGACGGAACTGGTTCTTGGTATTTGTTTATTGCTAAATTTATTTTGTTAAGGGACTATGGTGTTTCCGTAATATTCCTGCTAATCTTGCAGCGCCATCTGTTATGATTTTTATGTACTTCACTAAATAAGATTCGTGAAATTCGTAAATACAAAACAGCTGCAGCTACTATGAAGTAACATTGATTGGCCATTGCCATTGCTATTCTAACCTCGTTCGCAATTCCGCGAAAAATCAGTGCATACCACTGTCCATACATTGCTGGAGAAAAATATCACAGCGGAAGTGTAAGTCTGTATTTCATGTAAGGACTAAAATTAAGGATCTTATGGGAATTCGGGCGATGCATGAAGGGACCTTTTTATTCCTGTATGAATCGTGAAGGAGTTTTGACAAAAAAAAATGTCATACAACGCCCGAAGTACCATTTCGAGCCAGTCTGACACTAATTGTGAAACACAAATATTTGTCCACCACTCAACGCTGGTAAACCGTTTCTTATTTCTGTGATCGCATTGGCAGGACGACAACCTTGCAATAATACTTCATGTCCTGCATCGATTGATACATTAAACAACCCTTTCAATAACAGCGTACTTCAAGCCAGGCAAGTTGAGAGTCCCATTTGCAATGCTCCATGGTTGATTCTCATACGGACAGAATGACTCCTCGCTCGATGAGATCAAAAATACTGTTCTGCCGAACAACTCCTTCGTAGTTCTCTAGTCTCACAGTCAAAAAGGCGGTGTGCTAATGGAAGTGGAATCCATGGTATCTATGGTATGGAATCTCTAAGGTAAGACTCACTTCAGTCTGACAGCAAAAAACTAAAGAAAATTTTCGTTAGCATCTTGGACTTCCTCTGGTCCCAGCTACAACATTTTCTAGAGTATTCTAACTTCCAACTGTATTGAATCGACTTCTCCATATATTCGTTTTCACAGGTCGATTCATGCGTTATTTCAATAGTGTTCTAGACTAAAAATTCGGATCTTTTGCTGTAGTATAACCGGTTACCGTAAATTACTGTGTGACCAACTGCTTTTACGTAAATTTGTTATTTGTATACTTCCATCGCTAATACTAAATCAAACTTGATTTTGCTTGTTGTAACTAGTACTTCCACCCCAAAACTGTTTCACCTCCCTAACGTTTATTCTGAAATAAATATAATTTTAGTGCAAGCTTGTCGTATCCCGGTCCTGGAGGATGACAATTTTGCTGCGGTTGATATTGTTCTGATGCAAAGACGTGACAGAATAGCAGTAATGCACTCACTTTCTGACGACCGGTGCTTTATTTATAGAACAATGATATGGTTTGAGCTAGTCTTTTACTTTAACAACACTAAAAACATCACTTTCACCATTACCTGTTGAATCTCAACCAAATTTAACTACTTTCGCTTGATCTAAACTAAAATCACTTTATACTACTCCCGCTATGTAACAACTATAATCCAAATGCTTCACTACCGTCGCTATTGCAAAGCAAACCAACTAAACCCAAGACGAAACCTTTCATCCCCAACTTGACCTTGAAATTGCGTTACAATTCGTTTGAAGCACTGCGATTCTTTAGAATGTTCGTCTAGCTTTCTAAACACGAAAACTCACCCTTAACACAATCAAAGCAGCTTAATTCGTCCTCGCCGTTTGCACAATCGGAATCCACAACCTATTGCGTATAATAACATTGGCAGCTGGAAATCGTGTTGTTTCCGTCGTTTCCATATTTCTTTTCGCCCGGTTCTATATACACGTTGCAGATATTTGACGATATCCAATGCTTGTGGTCCTTTCACAGAGGGTTGACCAAATGAAGCTATTATAGCTTGAATTATAAGTTTCACCTCATGAACGTGAACTCTTTCTGCTTTTAAGTAAACCAAAACAGGGGATGACACTGTCGCATCCCGGTCCGGATGGTGACAAAATTTCTAAGGTGTCTCTTCTCCAAAGGTGAGTGTCAAATTAGTAAAAGATTTCACTTCTCACGATCGAACTCTTTTATTTACTCTTTTCCTTAAAATTGCTCTTCGACGATGGAGTCTTGTGATCTAAAATTGGTATGGTCAGAAAGCTAATCGAATTTTGCATTACATAAGCGAAACTTGGATCATATCAAAATCCCATGTTTAGGGTGACATCGATGAAAGAAGTTTGAAGCTTCACAATTACTCTTAGCGCTTTCTCTAGTGTGATGCTGGGGCATCACACATTGATAAAAATCCCTGTTACAGTCACAGCTTACAATCGCGTAGCACTCGCACTTGCGTGTCTCAAAACTGCGTGCATTACAACGATCTACTGATTTTACTTACAATCAAAACCCGATTTATCCAAAATGCACAATTTTCAAATGTAATTTAAACCGTTGTTTTACGTCCAGTGCGACAAATAACTAAAGCGTTATCACATTAGATATGTGAGGGTTTGCTTTTTTCGGAAATACGCTAGACCCGAGCCAACCCGAATGATGTCTGTGCAACATAAATAGTTAAAAAAAAGTTTAAAAACATGTTTTACCGTCGTTTTGGTATAGAACCAAGTTTCACCGAGGTGGGAGGGCAGACTAGGTTACAAAGAGCCCTCTGTTGAAAGCTTCATGTAAACACTCACTTTCGTATGAAAAATATTTGGGAAAAAAACTCACTTTGGGAATCCATTTTTACGTGTAATTTACGTTGGGGCACTTGGTGGTTTAAATAATCTTAAAGTTTAGACCTTTATCTACAAAATTGCTGAAAAAAATGTTTTAAAAATTGCATCAAACGAAAGACATTACGGTTTTAAAACATCGCTTCACTGGACACAAAACATGAAGAATTTCACTTTATTTACCAGAGAGATGCTAATATGACGGCTGGGACGCCGTTTCGACGGATAGAGGGAATTTGTCTATCATTTCGGAAAAAAATTGAACCGTATGCAACCAGCTGTCAAATTGAAAAAGACATAACCACAGATTTTTTTTAATACTTCCAGCATGACCAATTTTAATGAAATAAATTGCTAACATGATCCTTGTTGGATCAGAATGAACGTAAGTCCATTTATTTATAAATCAGATTCAGTATTCGTACACAATTTCCGAATTGAAAAAAGCAATTTTGGAGACCAATTTTTGAATGCGTATATCTCAGATAATATGAAAGTACCTTGCAAATAAAACCCTTTACGTTAATTTTGACACCGATGCAAACGTATTTCCATATTCTGCTTCTCGAATCATTTTAGTCAAAAATTAATTATTTTGTAAACAACCGACCAATTTTGGAAAAAGTCAGCCATTTTTGACATTTCATTCGTTAAATGAAAAAGGCTGACAAATTCTCTGTTTCTGTTTCTAATTAATAAAAAGTGATTTTTGTCAAATTAATTCTGGAATATGGTAGACAAGTGTGTGCATTATCAATTCTAACAATAAAAAGTTGGAGGCAGTGTGTTTAGATGTGTAAATAAAGTGAAATTCTTCATGTTTTGTGTCCAGTGAAGCGATGTCTTAAAATCGTATTGTCTTTCGTTTGATGCAATTTTTAAAACATTTTTTTCAGCAATTTTGTAGATAAAGGTCTAAACTTTAAGATTATTTAAACCACCAAGTGCCCCAACGTAAATTACACGTAAAAATGGATTCCCAAAGTGAGTTTTTTTCCCAAATATTTTTCATACGAAAGTGAGTGTTTACATGAAGCTTTCAACAGAGGGCTCTTTGTAACCTAGTCTGCCCTCTTAATTGTAACAAATTTTGGTGATGGTTGATTTAGCGACGCTAAAATGGTATTTCCTCACTAAATAGCTACTCGCGTTGAAAATTTTCGTGTCAAATTTATAGAGTAAAAGTGTTTCAAATGACAGCTGTCAAATAGTCCTATTTCGTATGAAAAATGTTTCAATACAGGGCCAAACGTAATCAAAGTCTCTTCTGGTTGACTTTTTTTCCAGCTATTGTTGTAATAGCTCATTTTGTAGGTATTTCAATAGCGCATCGAGCAAGCGTACAGTTTTGATACGTAAATTTAAATATTTTTTGGTGTCGCTGTTGGAAGGCCCAACAATGGGGACTAAAGGGCTTAACTTCGTTAAATGTTTTCTTTGTTTCATATGGACCCACAGAATAATTGCAGTTGTCATGACGCCTGCAGCATTCGTCCTCTCTTTTTGAATGACCCAATTGTTTGTAGAAATTTGCACTAGATCCCGGCCCACACCACAGTGTACGAGGAAATCGGACTGATATGTCCGAAAATGAAATTTAGTTATGAATATAGCCGAGATGCATCCAACGTTATATGTAATTTTCAAACGTTATCATGGTGAGTTGCATAATAGTAGATTATTATGTGGGAACTTAATACTAGTTCCGTCAAGAAATGAAACGACTATCTTCCTCAACGGTAGATTGAGAACTCTTTTTACTTGTAGATGTCAGTCTTTGAGTGGCATATCACAATACATTTGCTTTTAAACATGATTTATATGCATTTGGCCTGCACTGCAATGTGTACACACACGGAATTTTGAAAACCGACACATTTTCTGTTTCTGTGTTTTACTTGAGTTTCTGATTTCTCCATATGAAAATACATGCAAAATTCACAAAAGATCAGTACAGTCAAAGGCAGTCAATTTTCAGCATAAATTTGCTTCAGCTGTTTTTCAGCTGATCCACACATACAATCAAAATTGGTTTTCCTTGTTCATACGGTTGAAGCTGCTAAACGCACGCGCATGATAGTGGTAAAACCGTATAAAGACGTATAAACGGTTGTGATTGTTTGTATGGATCAGCTGAAAAACAGCTGAAGCTAATTTATGCTGAAAATTGACTGCCTTTGACTGTAAATCACGAAACAGAAAATGTGTCGGTAATTCTTACGTAGTCTATGTTACAGTCACAGCTTACAATTGTGTAGCACATGTCGGTCAGTTACTAACCAATTTCTGACCACTAATAAGCGGCTCTCAAGATTTTGCCTACTCGAGGGACCTTTTGCACAACTACGCAACAGACCTCCCTCGTGACTGTTCTGCCTTCTATATCCAATTCCGTTTCAATTATGGGTTTTTCGTCATCATGTTTCACAGTGTCCAAATATTCTTGACAAGCCTCTAAAAATTTATTTAATTGAAAGATCACATCCAGCTTTCTCCCTCCAGAGCGAACGTTGACAGTAGACAATTGGCCTACGCAGCTAACTGCTTGTGTTCACTTTCTGGCATTTTTGTGAAAAGGTCTTGCCAAAACTCGTCCTTCAAAATATTTCCGCTGTTGTTCAGCCTGGAATTATTTGCAGTACGTCTTCTTCTATTAATTAACTCTTCCTTATTATCTTCCCCTTCAGATTGTTGATCCTCTTGGTCACCTACCTCGTCTTCGTTTTCAGAAACCGGGTCTAGAACCTTCAACTGATTCTCCTTAGATTTTCTCTCCGTTGTACTGAACTTCCGACAATTCTTTGTTAAGTCGTTCAACTTCTGTTTGTTCGGCGTTTAGTTGATCTTGTAATCTTCGATACGTTCTCATATGAGTCTTTGCTAAATCGCCTGAAAGTATAGGCATAGCGTGTGTTTGCTAAAATAGCTACGGAAAAATGCAAGCTTCACACGCCGACAGGAGACAGAAATAGTGAGATCGCTTTTAGCATTTTTCACTGCGAACAAAAGATGAGACAAAACATCGAAAAATGCATACGAAAATCATGTTTCGTCTCAAATTTCTGAGTGAAATTCTTTGCTAGTGTTTACTACTTGTCGTACTGTAAATTTCACAACGTCTATCACGTAGTATTCCGAAGGGATTACAGTTCTTTCCTCAAATAATCGAGATTTTTTAATTGTTTTTCCCACTGGGACGTTATTCTGCAATTACCCTTTACCACCGTTAGTTGGCATTTATCGCGACTTTCACAACATATATCTTTCCCTTAATATAATATTATGACGGGCACCTTGTACATTATTGGCCACGACCAGAGAAATGCTGTCCAGCTTACATCTAATTCGTTTAGACGTTTGATCTTGTAGACTCCTGTTTTCCTAGACGTCTCATGATTCGAGAAATCTCTAGACTGCTTTTGTCTTTGATCGGCTACTGTTTGTAGCTCCAGGTCCAAGGTTAGTTTCGCCTGTTCCATTGGACCTGAATGGACCTGAATACTTCGGCTTCAAGTTGTATCACTCTGTCGATGTATTTTGATTTAGTTTTATTAGGTTGACACGCGTATTCCGATTCCTTTTTCAATGGACTAAATTTTTTGATTTGTACGGGTGCTTTTGGGTTGTCGTGTTATTTGTGTTTTGTTGTACTTTGTGAAGTATAAAATGTGTCAGCTAGGTTCAATTTCTTCGCCAAGTTTTGACGACTTTCACCCTGTTGATCACAACTTCTTTGATTTTTTCGGTTATCGGTCTCGTTATTCTCTTTATTGGTATCGGATTGGTAGTGCAGTGAGAAATCCTTATTCTCATCCCGTTCTCTCATGTCCAGTGCGGTCATAAAGGAAGTTCAAAGCTCTCCAAAGATGACACACAAATGCAAATATTTTTTAAACGAAAATGAGAGAAACGGGAAATGGATTTTCTTTAAGATTACATTTTAAAATCTCAATTAGTTGAGAAGTTAACGACCAACACGTTTACAGCTGGGGAATTAGCGTTTTCGTGATTGAATGTTGTAAAGTGCTAAAAAAATAAGAAATCCTGGAAAGAAAGCCAAAAATTTCCCCCACTCCCCTGGGCGCCCTTTGAAGGTCATTTGCATAGTCTTTTTGTATGAATCATGGATAGTTAGAAAATCCGATCAAAATATGGTACTAAAATGAAAGGTAAAGGACCAAACTTTATTTTAGCGAATTTTTTTTCTAGAAATTTTCCTTTTTTCACAAGTTTCTCACAGTTTTCCAGAATTATACTTAAAAAACGCTAAAAAGCAAAATGGCGTCTGGCAGCCATTTTGTTAGTATTCTAAAAAAAAGTCTGCTAACAAAATGCTACAACTTATCCTTTGGAACCAACTCTCTATCTGCCATGTTCAAAGTATTTGATCAACGTGCCATTTTTATGCGTCGTTCCGAGTGTTAAGTTGCTTCTTCGAAACGTTGATACGTATTCAATCGTTTCTTCGCTGAGCCTGAAGCAGCGGTTAAAAGAATACATTTGTTCATCTGAACAGTCGTGTTGGATCGCGATTACATCGAAACGTTGGGCAGAAAATAAACTGAAAGCGTTTTATATCATGTACGCTTCATCAGTGTTAACTAAGTTGTTATCACATCCACAGAAACTTGCAACGAATGGGGCTTATGTTAGTGGACCCCCATTTGGTTTCAAAACTTTTGATAGAAAATTCACAGTTGTCATGGGTCCTGCAGCATGCATCCTCTCGCTTTAAATAACATAAGTCGTTATATGAATTGACTCTACTTCTACAAACTCTACTTCTACAAACTCTACTTCTACAAACTCTACTTCTACACAACTTTTTCAATCGACCGTTCGGTTCGATTTTCACAGAATTTTCACGCTTTTGCAGAAGTTTCTTCCGATGACTTCATCTGCTTTAATATGCCCAATTGTGTTTACTACTTGAAAGTCATTTTTAGGTTCAGAGTTACTTGTCCTTTAGTTTCAAGTTGTTCACCATATAATCCTGTTAGCTAAAATGGAAAGTGACCTTTACACCAGGCATCAAAGTCCAAAATATGCTAAATGGAATTAAGGATAAAGAGAAAAATGAACCAGCTGGGGTATACAATATACCATGTAATTCTTGCAATGAAACATACATCGGAGAATCGAAAAGAGTTATCCAAAGATTAGAAGATCACAAAGGAAACGTCCGTCGTCATGAATATAACAAATCAGCAGTAGCGAGGCACACAATCAGAAATAAAGGACATAAAATTAATTGGCAAAACTCAAAATTAATAGTCAGAGAAAAAAATTTCCATCTGCGAAAAATCAAAGAAGGTTTGGCCATTCAACAAAACCAAGGTCAATTGATGAACATCGATAAAGGTCTGGTCCTAAGCAATGCATGGAAACCAATATTACCAAAAATATCAGACATCACACATACACCAAAACCAATAGAACAAATAACATAGCAACACGCACACATACAAACAATCATAGTAACCGATACAATACATTAGTTCCCTGAAGAAGATTACTGACTGTAATCGAAAGCTCGGAAAAAATAAATTATCGAAAGATCAAACCACGTATCCAATTATTAAAAAATGAATATCCTGTTAGAGCATATTTCCTTCATTCATTTCTTCATTCATTTCTTCATTCATTTCTTCATTCAATTCTTCATTCATTTCTTCATTCATTTCTTCATTCATTTCTTCATTCATTTCATTTCATCCAAACTCACTACGGAACCTGTATCAATCATCAAGTCTAAAAACGTTTTTCTCAGTTGTTTGTAATACTTATTACCGTTTCTATCAATTGATAAATGAAGATTGAAGTTGATCCACCAAACATTCTGTAACTCATCCGCCTATTTGATCAGAAAGTGAAAATTAAATTCATTCCAGCTTCATCCATAGAAAATACTGAAGTGTTAAGTCCGAACAACATGTCGCATTTGAATGATAGCTACGCAGCTCGAGCTTCGAGCTTTTTTTAGGTTAAAATGAAATATTTAAATTGTGCAATGGAATCTTTATGGTTTTGAATGCTGTCCAGCTTACATCTAATTCTTTTAGACGTTTGATCTTGTAGACTCCTGTTTTCCTAGACTTCTCATGTTTCGAGAAATCTCTAGACTGCTTTTGTCTTTGATCGGCTACTGTTTGTAGCTCTAGGTCCAAGGTTAGTTTCGCCTGTTCCATTGGACCTGAATGGACCTGAATACTTCGGCTTCAAGTTGTATCACTCTGTCGATGTATTTTGATTTAGTGTTATTAGGTTGACACGCGTATTCCGATTCCTTTTTCAATGGACTAAATTTTTTGATTTGTACGGGTGCTTTTGGGTTGTCGTGTTATTTGTGTTTTGTTGTACTTTGTGAGTATAAAATGTGTCAGCTAGGTTCAATTTCTTCGCCAAGTTTTGACGACTTTCACCCTGTTGATCACAACTTCTTTGATTTTTTCGGTTATCGGTCTCGTTATTCTCTTTATTGGTATCGGATTGGTAGTGCAGTGAGAAATCCTTATTCTCATCCCGTTCTCTCATGTCCAGTGCGGTCATAAAGTAAGTTCAAAGCTCTCCAAAGATGACACACAAATGCAAATATTTTTTTAACGAAAATGAGAGAAACGGGAAAAGGATTTTCTTTAAGATTACATTTTAAAATCTCAATTAGTTGAGAAGTTAACGACCAACACGTTTACAGCTGGGGAATTAGCGTTTTCGTGATTGAATGTTGTAAAGTGCTAAAAAAATAAGAAATCCTGGAAAGAAAGCCAAAAATTTCCCCCACTCCCCTGGGCGCCCTTTGAAGGTCATTTGCATAGTCTTTTTGTATGAATCATGGATAGTTAGAAAATCCGATCAAAATATGGTACTAAAATGAAAGGTAAAGGACCAAACTTTATTTTAGCGAATTTTTTTTCTAGAAATTTTCCTTTTTTCACAAGTTTCTCACAGTTTTCCAGAATTATACTTAAAAAACGCTAAAAAGCAAAATGGCGTCTGGCAGCCATTCTAAAAAAAAGTCTGCTAACAAAATGCTACAACTTATCCTTTGGAACCAACTCTCTATCTGCCATGTTCAAAGTATTTGATCAACGTGCCATTTTTATGCGTCGTTCCGAGTGTTAAGTTGCTTCTTCGAAACGTTGATACGTATTCAATCGTTTCTTCGCTGAGCCTGAAGCAGCGGTTAAAAGAATACATTTGTTCATCTGAACAGTCGTGTTGGATCGCGATTACATCGAAACGTTGGGCAGAAAATAAACTGAAAGCGTTTTATATCATGTACGCTTCATCAGTGTTAACTAAGTTGTTATCACATCCACAGAAACTTGCAACGAATGGGGCTTATGTTAGTGGACCCCCATTTGGTTTCAAAACTTTTGATAGAAAATTCGCAGTTGTCATGGGTCCTGCAGCATGCATCCTCTCGCTTTAAATAACATAAGTCGTTATATGAATTGACTCTACTTCTACAAACTCTACTTCTACACAACTTTTTCAATCGACCGTTCGGTTCGATTTTCACAGAATTTTCACGCTTTTGCAGAAGTTTCTTCCGATGACTTCATCTGCTTTGATATGCCCAATTGTGTTTACTACTTGAAAGTCATTTTTAGGTTCAGAGTTACTTGTCCTTTAGTTTCAAGTTGTTCACCATATAATCCTGTTAGAGCATATTTCCTTCATTCATTTCTTCATTCATTTCTTCATTCATTTCTTCATTCATTTCTTCATTTCTTCATTCATTTCTTCATTCATTTCTTCATTCATTTCTTCATTCATTTCTTCATTCATTTCTTCATTCATTTCATTTCATTCAAACTCACTACGGAACCTGTATCAATCATCAAGTCTAAAAACGTTTTTCTCAGTTGTCTGTCATACTTATTACCGTTTCTATCAACATACCTTTTAAAATGTCAGATGGAGGCCAGATCAATTATCGTGTTCTCCATCATATGATCTCTACCCCACAGTGCATCTACCGTGGAGTTATCCGGAACACTCATGAGCACGAACGATTTCTTCATCTTTCCCATATCAATCGTCAGATTTACCCTTACCAATTTTGGCACCGAAAAAATGGTTAGGCAGATAACTGCGGTAGTGATCTCAAAAATTTCGATATTGTAAATTTTAGAGCATGTAATTTCTTCCAACGCATTAATCAAGTTAATTGTAGCATTACATTACTGCCTGTTGATCTGTTACATCTTTACTAAAATCTGTAACATTTGCCGGACGGGCGAATATTGATCGAATAGCCGCATTCGATACTAAAACCATTTAGAATTGCTGTAATTTCCACACAAAACTTCACTTCATTCAACGCAAATCAAGCATGAGTGTTCAGAGTACTGAAACTAGATTCATGACCAATTTCTTCTCTTCACTGTTTCGTCCAAAAATTTTGTTGTATTCGATATATGCGCCAATGCGCCATGCACATGTCTGAAGCCAATCTCGTAGCGTTTAACAGGAGTTCGTCAGTCAATTGTCGATCGCTCCTCGTAAACATGGATATATATGTCCAGTGATCGTAAATCATTGCTGCCTGGCCCATATTCTCACTCATGACACTTTTTCCTTCGACTGATGTCCACTTGTACCAATTCATCGTTTCATCCGTTCGGTCCACTTCCGTTCCCACCATTTGTGAACTCATTATTGGAAATATGACCGACAATTTTGTGTCTTTACTAATTAGAAAAAAAAAATGGTGGACTGTGTTGTCGGCTGATTGAAAAGCTTGAACCGCGAGGAGTGTGATGTGTCGATAATGCAGGCCATTTAGGATCATAAACTTTGTTTTCGTTCCATTTTAATTTCAAATTAATTCTATGTCTAAGGTGAGGCATATAAGGTAACGTTAGTCTAAGCATCTGATTATACAATCGTGTATAACATACAAGTTGTTGTTTGATTTGTTTTATAAATTTAAATAAATTATTTTAAATTAAAAAATTAAAATAAAATCTTTACGATTGTGAACAAAATGATAATTATCCATTGATTGGTTGTCATTATTACTGCGTTTTTGTGCAGAATGTTTTTTGTCTGTTAATTTAATTAAACGAAGGAAATAAAACGAGGGAAGAATTTTAGAGAAACTTCAAAATCCAATTTCTGCCAGGAGGAAATTTTCTTGCCAGAACTTTCTTCTGTGCATTCCGTTAACTGTGGCCTTTGCTCTCGTGGGTCTTTACTCTTATCGTGACAGAAGAAAGTGTTGGCAACGAATTTTTGGGGGTTGGTTGACTAATTTTCACCTTGATAACTAAATATAAAAAATTATTATTTTTTTAAACTTATTTGTACCTTGAACATAATGTTGATATGATTGAACATAAAATAAAATTACAGAAAAAAGGAAGAAAAGAAAAGTAAAAATTACACAAAATTAAGTGATTAACGTTTATAAATACACATACACACTCTAATCTAGATATTAATTAACCTAATTATACTATTCTCGTATATTTATTAAAATAATAAAATTTAAATGAAAAAGAAAACTGAAATAAAAAAAAAACAATTACAATTTAAATCAATCTACTGTATTGTATGGACAAAGGATACTATTTCAAGTGCAAGAAAATATTAAAGAAAAAAAATAATGAAAACAAAAACCAAAAAACTTTCATTTATAAAAAAAATTGACAGAGGAGGTGCGGGAAAACAGGAGAATGATGTCATTCGAAGACGTAAAATATTTACAAAAGTTGTTACTTCTGACCTTCTTAGAAACTGCAAAATATTGACTTGTTAACGCCGAGCTAACCTGTCTATAAAGAACTTTAGATTGTCTGATTGAACTCGACAATACCTTTCTTTTGAAATAGCACACATTAATAACAGTCAATAAAAAATGGATACTAATAAACGACCGATAAATTAATTCAAAACTACCGATAAAAAAAAATAAATGACCGATAAATACGGTATCGATAGAAAATAATAAATTACCGATAGACAAATTCACAAGCACCGATGAAAATATTCAAAACTACCGATAACTTTTTACCGATAAAAAGTACTAAAGTACCGATAAAGTGGTCGTTTTATCGATCATTTATCATTTACTATCGGTAGTTTATTACTTTCTATCGGTAGTTAATTATTTTCCATCTATCATTCATTACTTTTTATCGGTAGTTTATTACTTTTTATCGGTAATTCATTATTTTCTATCTGTAGTTTATTATCAGTCAAAAAACCCCTAAAGGGTAAATGTGACGCAAGTCCTTTATCTTACTTACAAAATAACTGATATCATTGTGCGCCGTACGCAAAAGTTTTATCAACAAAAAATTGACACAAAAAATTTTAGAAAGAAAATTTTACCAAAAGAAGTTTGCGTCACAAGTGGCAGATGATTCGGTTTTCTTCCGTTTAAATTTTTTCAGTACATTTTTTAACTATTTCCCTAACAATAGGTTTCTCAACATCTGCAATTGTAACGCAAACTTCTTTTTGTAAAATTTTCTATCAATGCGTCACCCTCATCGATACCAGTTATTTTGTAAGTAAGATAAAGGACTTGCGTCACATTTACCCTTTAGGGGTTTTTTGACTGATATCACCTCTTTTGTAAGTATGTCATTTCGACAACATCAAAAGTCTGAGTCCCAAAATCTAGAAACCAATCTAGGAACACCTCACTTAGATCGAAAATAACCCAAATACATCGGAAAAACAGGCGGAAATTAAGAATTGCCAGAGGAATCATCTGTCATCCCAAAATTTAGTAACCAACCTTGGAACACCTCACTCATGTCGAAAATAACCCAAATCCATCAAAAAATCCGATGGAAGTTAGGAAGTTTCAGAGGAATCATCTGTCGTCCCAAAATTTAGGAACCAACCTTGGAACACCTCACTCATGTCGAAAATAACCCAAATCCATCAAAAAATCCGATGGAAGTTAGGAAGTTTCAGAGGAATCATCTGTCGTCCCAAAATTTAGGAACCAACCTTGGAACACCTCTAGCTCCCAGAAACGCTTGCGTACCCCCATTTTTCCACAGTTTTCCGATCAAAAACAACAATTGACCATTAACATTAAGTATTATAAAATGCCGATAGAAAAAATAAAAGTAACATTCTTGTACCAGTCCTAGACACCCCCCTAATACTCGACAAATAAGAATATAATCTCAAAAGTTAAGATGAATTCAAAACAAAAACAAAATTTTATTACGCTAATAGTAGAAGATAATCAAATAGAATTAGTTTCTACGAACATCTTAATTCGAACAAGAATATACAACCAATAATCGAATAAACTAAGTATGCCTGTTGCAATTTTGTCAAATATTGCAAGTTTACTAACTGTTACGTTAAGGTGAGGTGGGCGTCTTCGTAAGAGATTTTCGTGAATTTTGTTTTATTTTATGCATATATCGCGTGTGAAACAAGCTTTTAATTAAATTTTTTTAAAGATAAAGCTGAAATAAACAAATTACGTCCAACTATATCTGTGAAATTGGTATGTCGTGCTCAGGTGGCGAATACAAATCGCTTAGTTTAGTGCTCGACGTCAATGTCGATTACTAAACCATAAACTGATTTTACTTCATGCTAATGGTCGACATCTCATTGATTTCTCTCGTAGTTTCACGATGGCTCGGAATTATAGTGATCAAGACGTTTACAGAGCTCTCGAAGAGATCGAAAAAGGCGCGTCAATATCGGAAAGTGCACGAAAATTTGGAATTCCTCGATCGACTTTATCGGAAAAACGAAGCGGACGCCATCCAATCGAGTGTCGAATGGGACCCGATACCGTTCTCTCCCAAGTGGAGGAGAGTTTGCTCCAAAAATGGATATTTCATATCGGCGATGCTGGGTTCCCGATTTCTAAAGACCAGTTATTGGACAGTGTTCAAATGATTCTAAACCAAACGAAACGGAACACAGTTTTTACTGACAACCGTCCGGGACGTAAATGGTACGACGGCTTTCGACGACGACATCCGTTAGTAGTTGAGAAAGAAAGCCAGAACCTTACCAGTGCTCGAGCAAGTGTAACGGAAGAAAATCTACGAGGATGGTACGCTGAAGTTTACGAGTCTCTTAAGAAAATGGGCAGCGTCGACGTATTGGATGATCCAGAACGTATATTTAACATGGATGAGTCAGGATTTCATTTATCACCAAAGCCAGGAAAGGTATATAGTTTTCAGCAGAAAACGTCACAATTTAAACAACAAATAACCAATTCCGTAGGTATTAGCCCGTAAAGGCCAACGTCGTGTATATTCCAAAATAAATAACGATGAAAAGGAGGTGATCACAACGTTAATTGGTGGCAATGCAAAAGGTTCTATGGCGCCGTCACTCGTTATGTTCGCGTATCAACGTTTGCCTGGTAATATCGTAAAAGGTATGCCGGAATCCTGGGCTTTCGGACGCTCTCCAAACGGATGGATGACATGCGAGGCGTTCTACGAATACATAACCAATTGTTTCTACCCATGGTTGCTGACGACTAAAATCAAATTACCTATTGTTTTGTTTGTTGACGGCCACGGATCACATGTTTCATATCATTTGAGCCAGTTTTGCGCTGACAAATGCATCATATTGATCGCGTTATTTCCAAATGCAACACATATTCACCAACCGATGGACGTATCCGTCTTTCACTCTATGAAAACTCATTGGCGTAAAGCTGTTCAGCTGTGGAAGACAGCTAACAATGGAGCAAGACTAACGCGAGAAAAATTTGCACCGTTGTTAAAGCAGGTTAGTTTGTTTATATTGTTTGACATTACGATTTGTTGACAAAATGAAATATAGATTAATTGCGATTCGTTTTAATACAATCGTTTTGTTACATCAATTGACGTGTTAGATTGTTTATAATTTCACATTTTATTTGTGCAATCTAGGTGCTCGATCGAGACATCACAGCTACTACAATTTCAAATGGGTTTACAAAATCAGGATTGTATCCATTCAATGCAGATGCTGTAGACTACGGGCAGCTACTCAAAAAACCAACATTGGATGATGTTTCAGAAGATAATTTTGTTCAGTCGCCGACAAGTGATTTTTTGGAACAATTCGAACAGCATTTGGATCCACAAGTTCTGCTCTCGTTTAAAAATGATGCGCCTGCTGGCGAAAATTCATCTCTATTCGATTTTTGGAAACAAATCGGTGGCAATTTCTCCAACAGAACAGCGTTAAGAGAAAACCTTGGGCTTACGACACCCACAACAAAAACCACAACTACCGAAGGCCGGTCGACTCTCGAAAAAGACTCGATTCCTGAGACCACAGAATGGGAAGGAATAAGTGATTGTGAGTCTCTGTCGGAATGCAACCAAATTACCGATTGTGACTCAATGTCAATGCCCGAAGTTGATTGTATGTCCGTTGATGAAAATATTATATTTGAATTCATCGACGCTCCTCATGAAGACTGCTTTTCTCAAGAAGACTGCATTGAAATCACCAATTTAATCACAATACCAAATGGAGAATTGCAAGTTGGTCCTGCAAATAATGACGGTCTCCAATCAGTTTCAACTGACGGTGAAAGCGTCAATATTGTAACGTCGGGAAGCGAACATGATGTTGCACCAATTTCAAACGTAGCGGACACACCAACGAACAACATTACGACGAAAGTAAATGTGGAATCCACCGATTCGGTCACTTCAAATAGCCACATTCCGAGTGGATTTCCTAAATACTTTCAGGATGTTTTATTTTGGCCCGGAAGAAAACCATCGGACAAGTCTGCACCAAATCGCCATCAAATAAAAAAGGAAAAAGTACCAGCTGTTTTGGTATCAAAAGACTTCATAGAATACCTGAAGAAAAAAGAAGAAGAAAAGGAAAAACTGGAAAAAGAGAAGGCTGACCGGAAAACTGAAAGAGAATTTAAAAAAATTGAAAAAATTAAACAAGAAGAAAGAAAGGAAAAAGAGAAGGTTGAGCGGGAAATTGAAAAGAAAAGAAAAGAAGAGCAAAAAGAAAAGGAAATGATGGATCGTAAGGTCGAGAGACAACGGAAGGTGGCCGAAAAATTGATGCAAAAAGAGGAAGAAGAAAAGAAAAAGGCTGAGGGGAACAACAAGGCTGAACAAAAAACAACAAAACGAAAAGCGATCCCGACAACAGCAGTAAAAAGTAAAAAGTCGAAGTGAGAGCGATGTCATATTTTAACTTTTTCCGACATTTGTCCAGACCTGAATTTTTATTATTTTGTTATTTGAATCTGTTCCTATTTGTTTCATGTGACATGAGGATTCATTGAAATTGTAATGTTTATTGTAATTTGAATAAATTGATGAAAATCGAGTTCATTATTTTTACCCAAAATTTTGAATACCCCTGTCGAAGACTAGATCACAAAATGTCGGCAATAAGAACATCAGTTTTGCTTGATGTCGGCTAATGGGGCGGAGTGTACCTTTATGCAATTTTGTTAATTAAAAATTAAATGCCACAATAATACTCTTTGTTTGATACTTTAATTAATATAGAAGGCAATTGTCTTTGAAAGAAAAATTAATTTCATTTAGTAACTCATTACCAGACAATCTATTCATAATTTAAAGTTAAACATTTCGTTAACTAGTCGACCACTGGTGCAAGAATGTTACTGATAGAAAATTATGAATTACCGATAGAAAATAATGAACGATCGATAGAACGTAATAAACTACCGATAGAAAATGATAAATGATCGATAAAACGACCAGTTTATCGGTACTTTAGTACTTTTTATCGGTAAAACGTTATCGGTAGTTTTGAATATTTGTATCGGTAATTGTGAATTTCGCTATCGGTAATTTATTATTTTTTATCGGTAGCGAGTTTATCGGTCATTTATTATTTTTTATCGGTAGTTTTGAATTAATTTATCGGTCAAATATAATATCCCATAAAAAATTGTATGTATGTTGGAGTTTTACATTGTTTAGCTCCGTTTTGCGTGCCCACCTAACTTTCTAGCGTAAAAACGTTGTCGCGACTCAACGGGAAGTGCTCCAAAACAGCGACAGCAGTTTGGAGTCAAGTTCCCGAAACAGTGTTTTTTTTTGTTTTGCCTGTTTTTCACTAGTTTTTAATCATATCTCTGGATGTGTTCGCTCAGAATGGTAAGCGATACATCAAATAAAAGTATTGACGATACAAATCTGAATATCTACATTTTTTTTCGAAAATCAAGTCGGTCAGTCGTTATAGGCGAGCAAAACAGTGAGTCTGTTTTTCACTGGTTTTTCAAGCATTTCTGCGAATATTCTAGATCAAAGATCGAGTGAGATATGTCAAATGAAAGGTATTGACGAGACGAAACAAAATATTTGTTTTTTAAGAAAATCGAGTTTGTACAACAGTAGATATTGGCGAAAAAGCTAGAAAAGCTGCATATTTTCCTACTTTTCTTGTTTTCCCTCACCTCCCACTGCCAAAAACAAGCTAAACACGATGTTCTGAACTGGTGTGAACACGATTTCTGGCTGATAGCTACTAATCCACTGGTCTACTGACACCACTGACACATAAAAGCACTGCTCATGCGTCTTTATACGGGTTTCACACTCATATGGTAATGTTAATATTGATATGTTGGAATGCTTAGTGGAAGTTCCAGTTCGTATAAAAGACCTATCCATGGTGCATTTTGTGACAAAGGCATGAGAATTTCGCCATCGATTAAGATTGATTTTCTGAGTCGAATGATATGTGCATACCAAAAATTTACCCTCTTACTCCCGAAACTCCTTCAAAGTTTTCGATGCAGAGATAATTTTGATGAATTATTGCAAAGCCTACCGAAAAGCCTCTGACAGTCAAATGAAAATTCTTTGAAAACTAGAAAATCATTTCATCAGAAAATCCTCGAAACTGAAGAAAATCCTTAAAAAAAATCCTCAGAAAACTAAAGAAAATCCTTACAAAACGATGTAAATCTTTGAAAACCCAGCCAAAATGATATCCTCAGAGGATTTTCATTTTTGAAAAACATTTGTCAACGAAATTTACAAATATTTGCCACTCGGCTCCTGCAATAGCCATATTATAGCCCAAATGGAAGGGGGAGGACAGCGTCAATCATTGAGAGTCCTGTGAAATAGTGCTCAAATCCACAATCTATTGTCATCTTATAGATTTTCTGACGTTTTTTAAATTAAAGGTGATGGTAGGTCGTCAGATGAATGTGCAGCTTATGAAACTTGAAAAAAACTTTCCTTAGTGTACATCGTATGAGACAAAAAAGCCGAAACTTTTGTTTAGCTTTCGTCTACAAGTAAAGTGACGAATTTCATTTTGATTATGATTCGCTAGACTTGATCGTGTGCAAATTGATATAGCGTTTCTTGTCATAATGACCTGATGAGAATTTCTCATTGAGAAATGGTATTTTTGAACTGCTTATTAATGGAAATCGTCGCAAGGCGGACTTAAATTTCCAACTACTCTTTATTGACCCTAATTTATTACCCTTCGTGCTTTCACACATCCACCATCTCGGAAACATAAACCTTTTGCTTCGTCAATAAACCTTTTGCTTCGTCAATAAAACTTGAAAATCCAGCTAACAATCTCTCTGTAACACCCTAGTAAATGTGGCTTACCATTTAATCTTATCGCTAATTGACTATCAATCGTCATTTAGCATTAAATTGTGCAATTCACAGCAGTGTTGTTATCAATCATCGAT
The DNA here is from genome assembly GCF_014529535.1 of Bradysia coprophila. NCBI lineage: Eukaryota > Metazoa > Arthropoda > Insecta > Diptera > Sciaridae > Bradysia > Bradysia coprophila. The sequence continues at coordinate 1,240,649 of NW_023503496.1, read as the reverse complement.
TATCCACTAAACTTTTGCGGTGATAAAACATTCAGTCTGGCCGTATCCGCGATTGAAACGATACTCGGAGCTCTGAATAAAATCGTTATCAGAAATGACTTCTCCACCGACGAGATGGGGAATTATGGGTGCTGGGATGATTAGCCATGATTGGGCTGTTGCTGTATCAACGTTACCGACGACAGAACATCAAATTTTGGCTGTAAGTGCCAGAAGCAAAGAAAATGCTGAGAATTTTGCTAGGGAACATAACATCGCCAAAGCATATGGCTCCTACGCTGAATTGTGCCAGGATAAAGATATCGGTAGGTCGATGACGAAATCGATAAGCTTAAATTCAACCATGGTTGGCGGGCTTCATTTCCTTACAATTCGCTAAATGTTCTTCACAATTATCAGATGTCGTTTACATCGGTACAATACATCCGGAACACTTGAAATTGGGAAAATTGGCATTGGACCATGGCAAGCATGTCCTGTGCGAGAAACCGTTATGTATGAACGTTAAAGAAACTGTTGAGTTGGTCGACTATGCGAGAAGTAAGAAATTATTTTTTATGGAGGCGATCTGGAGTCGATTCTTTCCGGCTTATCTGAAATTGAAGGAGGATATCGATAATGGGAGCATCGGTGAAGTTGTGCAAGTGATTGCTGGTATGGGATTGCAGTTTCCTGAGGACAATTGGCGTAGGTCAGTTCATTTTGTAATGGTGTATAGGTTTGAGGTGCCTGATTATAAATTAAGGGACGGAACTCCTAACCGTTGAGGAGACGGGAAGCATGACAGAATCATATTTAGCGAATCTATTACTTCTTTCGTTGCAAAATCTTTTACCTCATCAGATCAAAAGAACTTGGCGGTGGTACTGTAATCGACATGGGTACATATTGTTGTCAATTCGCGTCGCTGGTATTTTCCGGACTGAAACCGGAAAAGATTATAGCATCGGGTCATCTGAATTCGAGTGGCGCCGATGATAGTTCCAGTGCGACAATTATTTATCCGAACGGAAAAACGGCAACCCTTATCACCCACAGTCAGGTCAACTTTCCGTGCGAAGCACTAGCCATTGGCACCAAGGGAACACTTAAGGTTTTAATATTGTGGTTGCGATTTGAATGATGGTCCACTAAACTTCTATGTCACCACACAGTTACCGTTTCCATTTTGGTCTGCCGATAAATTGGAAACGCCAAACGGGGTGATTGAGTTTGCGTTACCGAAAAGTGACAAGAAAATTAACTACTGGAATAGTACAGGACTGTCATATCAATGCCAGGAGGTGCGGAGGTGTATTCAAAATGGTAAGTCGAAAACGAGACAGAGTTACATCCAGTTCCAGAAGTCTTGCAACTGAAGTTCTGCAGAACGTGATCGAACTCCGGCTAACAAACGTGACACGGGTGACACGTCACTTTGGACGATAACAGCGCCACCTGTACATGAGCAGCAAATTACTGCCACAATATTATGCGCAATCTGATTATACAGCGTTAGATAGCCTTACACAGATCTTCCGTGATGAGATGCTGAAATTAACCCCAAACCCTCCCAGTAAAGGTCCGGTTAAAGAAATAATTTTTCTGGTTTGTAGGATTGACTGAGAGCCCGATACTAACACTCGACGAGACTGTATTGTTAGCCGAAATGCGAGAATCGATAAGGAAGCAAATCGGAGTGGTGTATCCCACTGACTAGTTTCGTGAATCAAATTGTGGAAATCGACCGAGTGGATGAGTTACAGTTTCCTATGACATAACTCTTCGCTTCTTACGAAATGCATTTTACCAAAAGCGATCATACTGTATGTTCAATCGACGCTGCATTGTTGAGCCTATCGACCTGAAATAAACAGATTTTGAAGAATGTGCGTTGTTTGTTGTGGTTGTGAATTCTAAGCCAAACTTATTGCGATCTCATGTAGACAATCGCATATGAAGCGTTAATTAACTCTAAGCCAGTCGGGTAAGTGGGTACACTAACTAAAACATGATCAGCACTTTGTGGCAATTGCGAGATTGACAATTCATTCCTATTAGGTTTCGAAATTGTGTTAACCTGTCACAGACGGCACATGCTTTTTGCTATATAACACCTCACTAATCAGGGCCTGCCGTTTATTCTTGATGTCGTCGTCGATAACAGATGACAGCCGTCTGTAACAGGTTGCACCTGCACAGCCAGGTCACTGTAAATCAAGCTCGACGCAGTAGTCATATAAATTAAATTTTTAATGTCACTGCAATATAAGAGGCCAAATGACCATTTAAACATTAGTTTTGGTGCTTGACTTGCAGTGCGTTGGTACAGCACAAAACGATGTGACGTTCCATTCATTCTTATAACACAAAAAGTGTGGAGTTACGTAACAGGCCAGAAAATGGCCATATTGCCAACTCTCGAGTATAGTGTGTTGAAAGAGCAGAAAAAGAGAGAAAAAGAAAATTAAACAATTGGTTTCGATGGGTGATTACATCAAAATTTGTATAGTAATTTAACTGAGTTCGATTGTCACCCCACTTTTTGACATTCTCTTTAAACACTTTATTGGCACTTGGTGCAAGCTGGCAACACCATTCAGCAAAGATCACGGTACGTCAAAAATATATGGAAAAATGAGAGACATGACAAGTAGGGATCTTTTCTCATGCTCTTTTTTTCATATGATAAATACGACATAATATCACATATCACTCTCACTCACTCACATTTGCGTGAGCAATCGAAGCAATATACTTAAATATTAAATTTCATTTTATTGATAACAATGGCATGAAATCTTCAGCGTTACTCAAAAAGTGACGTGAGTGGGAACGAAAAGTGATATCCCAGGGCCAAAATCATATATTTAAATGTGTGTGTGACAGCTTCGTGGACATACCGTAAAAAGGGACTCTTAACGTCAAAAGAAGCAAGTTGACGTTTCCGTTGTGATGTCACTTGGAACGCAAAGTGAATGAAAAGGTGAGAGAAAAAGTAGTTGTTTTGACTCTCTATCTGGTGAGAGAATGTGACGTTTTTGGTCCGCCTGAATGAAAAAACTTTTACGGAATATTCTTAAGCATAATTGAGGACGCCAGCTTTTTTGGACAAAAACGATAATGTCCAACAATAACAATAATTCCCAACAATAATGCCCCGTCAAAAATGGCGACCATTGTGAATGCATACACATGGACATTGACGGGGCATTATTGTTGAATTATTGTTATTGTTGGACATTATCGTTTTTGTCCAAAAAAGCTGGCCTCTAATAAGTAGTCAAAAAACCGCAATTAGAATTTTTCAGGGCCGTTGATCAACAAGCCTTTTTTAGCAAACAAAATTTTGAACGCCAACGATAGGATAGGATAAGATGGGCAGGAAAGCTGATGATTTCCAAGCACCTAAGCCGCCAATGGGCCTCTTGTGCATTACCCATATTTTCGATAGATTTTACAATTGTGAATAAATATAATTTTCTATTAGGAGATAGGTGTCGCTGGTTGACATTTTTTTTTGACTTACGCATGCGACGTAAGAGAACTGTGTTCAGATTTTGTTGTTGTTGTTTTCTTAGAGACCTATTACGGTCGATAGAGCTGACTAATGGTAACGAACAGCATAGACGAATCATTTACGATTAGGAAAAACCCTATGAACTATGTCGAACCCGTCACATATAGGGCGTGAGTCGATCGCTCTACCGATTGAACTACCTGGACGGTTACACCAACCCCAATATAAAATGGATACTAATAAACGACCGATAAATTAATTCAAAACTACCGATAAAAAATAATAAATTACCGATAGCGAAATTTCCGAGTACCGATAAAAATATTCCAAACTACCTATAAGTTTTTACTGATGAAAAGTGCTAAAATACCGATAGATTGGTCATTTTATCGATCATTTATCATTTTTTTTCGGTAATTTATTATTTTCTATCGATCATTCATTATTATTTATTGGTAGTTCATTATTTTCTACCGGTAGTTTATTATTATTTATCGGTAATTTACTATAATTTATCGGTATTTCTAAATTTTTAATCGGTAAATTATGATTTTCTATCGGTGCTTTCTATTTTTGATCTCTCGTATGTGTGTTATAATCGTTATAATTCTGCTATTTTTCATTGGTCAGATTCCTATTATTAATTAGCTCACATAGGGTGATAGTTAGGGTGTTGTCGATTTCAATTTTATTCTTTAATGATTCCGGATTCCGACTTACTGCAATTCACCCTCGCACTAGCAATAACTCCCGAAGTTTCCGAGCCGATGGGCACAAAGCAGAATTGATTGGACAAATCAGAATAATGGCGAATTTTCTTATCTTCGGCCTGTTTTGCAGCATATCCTACATGTCTTGAAGTTGATTCCAGATATGAAGGGGCGAAAGTGTCCCGACATGTATAATCCCAGAGAAGGGATTTTCCACGTTCCTATGGTACTAGACTTAGGCCGTCTGGTAGTTTTCCATCTGGTCTTGAGCATCCGGGGGGTTCCAAGATTGCAGGAACTTCTGCTGATGGTAGAGCTCGCTGGAGGATATTATTTGTTGATGCATGTCGAATCCTTGTACCTTTTGCCTTTGAACAGGATAGTCCGTGTCTACCAAATTGGTCGACCTTTTCTCCACAGATGCAAGTGTATGGTTGCACAATCGGTGTGTCTAAGCGTAGTGACATTGCGACTCTGAATTCATCATTTGATAGGCATGTTCCCAATTGGGGTGATGGAATCACCTGTAGCCATGCGCCGGTATGACAAACTGAATTTGACAAAAGTCTTGCTTTATCTTCTTTGGTGTCGACCGATGAATGTAATTTTTTTGCGACATCCTATAAACCTACAAGTCAGTATGAAATGGCCCTTCTCACAGGAAATTTATCAAGGAACACGAAAAAAAAAATCCTGTACTACAATTTTGGACTACCCTAAGTGGTTTGAAATATCCGAAAAAATTCCTAGATGTAGGAAATTTAGTTCACTGTAGGTTCCATACTTAATTTCATTACAGTGAACGACATCTCAAATGTCTCACTGTCATTTTTTTCAGAATGTCATTGTGAATTTGCAATGACACAATAAAATTCTCAGAAAAATTTGACAGTGAGACATTTGAGATGTCGTTCACTGTACATATATAAATGAAAAAAAAAATCAAAATGACAACTCTGCATTTTAGACTTTCCCCCTTTTTTTTCTCGAAAATGACAATGAGCTCAGCCTGGCACCTGGACTTTTCGTATTCAGCTTGAACTCTATTAAGATCAATTAACACATTCTCCTTTCCTTTCATGGACACAGGATGTTCTGTGGCCCCGTGGACTATGAAGAAAAGTAATATTCTCAACAATAGGAATCTGACCAATGAAAAATAGCAAAATTATAACACACATACGAGAGATCAAAAATAGAAATCACCGATAGAAAATAATAATTTGCCGATTAAAAATTTAGAAATACCGATAAATTATAGTAAATTACCGATAAATAATAATTAACTACCGGTAGAAAATAATGAACTACCGATAGAAAATAATGAATGATCGATAGAAAATAATAAATTACCGATAAAAAATGATAAATGATCGATAAAATGACCAATCTATCGGTATTTTAGCACTTTTTATCGGTAAAAACTTATCGGTAGTTTGGAATATTTCTATCGGTACTCGGGAATTTCGCTATCGGTCATTTATTATTTTTTATCGGTACCGTTTTTATCGGTAATTTATTATTTTTTATCGGTAGTTTTGAATTAATTTATCGGTCGAATATAATATCCCATATAAAATCAGTTAACTCACTTTTAAGCTTCGAACTTTAAAGTATAGTTTCCACATAAAAAGAGCACTTCGTTTAGCCTCCGTCTACATGACAGTTGTAAAATAGAACAAAAGAACTGTCACGCAAACGGAGTGGAAACGGAGGTTAAACGGAGTGCTCTTTTTAAGTGGAAACTATACTTAAGCTTTATGTTACTTAAGCTGTCATTTCCACCCAGTTAACCTAACAATAATGATTTGAAATTTTTATTTTTTTAAGTTTACACTAACTTGAGAAGAAACTGCTATTCGACAATTACCTTCAGGGATCAGTGAACACAATTAGTCTGACAAAATTACTGGTTTTCGTTTAATAAAACATTTTTAATACACCAATACAGAATTCAACATGGAAAGCGGATAATTTTAGTTTTAGAGCTTTATAGATTCTTTATTAAACACGGTTATAACATAAAGTTCAAACTTGAACAAATCCATAGAATTGACGCCGTAGGTCCGCTTAAATTTTAAAATTAAAAATGTCAAAGCCTAATCAAACGCAGCTTTTTAGATGTCATTATTCACGGAGTGCGAAGAAATTTATTTGTCGATTCATTTGTTCGTCGACTGATTATCACTCAGAATTAAAATTCTGAGGCGCATTTACGGCGTTAATACGACTTTCAGTTAAGTTGAATTCACAGTCGTGCGTTTTTTGACAGTTGAATTAAAGCCATGCAAAGTCAATTAAACAATAGAAACGCCACGTAAACGGAGGGAAAACGGACAACTGTAAATTCAACCTTACAATGAAAGACGAGTGGGTTATATTTAGTTACTTTTAAGTCCACAGGAACAGAGTATGATTTTCATTAAGAACCAATCAATTGAGGGATCATTCATAAATTACGTAACGCTTTTTCAGTGCTGCCATTGTAATAAAATCTTCAATAACTCCATAAATAGCGAGGGGTAAACCACTCAAAAAAGTTGCAAAGAGGTTCGATCTTTGATCAAATCAATGCACTTCCAGCAAAAGTGCTTCGAGTGACAGCTGTCAAATATTTTGAATAAACTATTTTGTATGAAAATTTTGGCCACATTTCTTACAGTGCCAAAATTTGTATGCCGTCCAGTTTCAGTGCTCTGTTCAGAGTACAACTTATGCTTGAAGTGCTTTGATCAAATGCTTGTTTTCATTTCCTAACAGACTTTGATCTGTTGAATTTGACAAAAGCAAGGACAATCAAGAAGAGAATAATTAAACTTTGCTACTCGCTCATTGATTTTTAGCCCTGTACAAAGTACAAAGGGGCTTATAGGATTACGATGCAGTGTGAAATTGGTGGAATTCGAAGCAGACGTTAAGGGCAAACTCTTTGCATGTGTTCATAAATGACTTCATTAAGACTTCGTCGAGCTCGTATTTTTGGAGTTATTAAAGATTCAATTGTGATAACAGCCCTGAAGAAGCGGCACGTAATTCATGGATGATCACTGATCACTTACTTCCTTGGACTCGACTCGGGTAGGTATAACCAATAACCACTTTTATTCCTTAAAAGGATTAGAATTTTGTGCCGGTTGCGTCTGTTCGTCATATGTGCTGTATACTGGATCTGGTGGTGGAACATTGTCGAATTTCATTACAGTGTTTTCGGTTGCATTCTCGGCATTCTCATTGTATTGGCCTAGCAGGCATTCTTGATACAGCGAATTGGAACAGATGTAAACATACGACTCGGCCAGAGCCTCGATCAAAAAATCGACGCGATACAGACGGTAGACAAAGGCAAACACAAGCAGAACAATGAGAACTTGTTCCAGCCACAAGTAGTACTTCATTTTTTGTGGTTTGTTCTGTGATGAAATTAAATCGATTTATTTTTTTGGTTTAATTTCGTTGGATGCCGTAACACGCCTTACCGAAGTCACACCCTGTATGAACCAATAGGTGACGAGCAAATTTGTAATTAAGACAACAGCCAAAATTGCGGAGTAAACAGCAATCATAAATTCCAAAAATCCGTACGCTGTTTTGTCGTCTTCTTTTGCCTCATTACTAGCTTCGACCGCAGCATCTTCCGTAATTAAAAATACTAAAAGTAGTGCTACGAGCGCAACGACGGATATCACCAACCGAATGGCTGCAATAACAAGGCAAGCAACCCTCAAATCGACACATCCCAGAAATGTTCTAACTGTTGGAACTGCAACCATCGCTCTGAACTCTTTTTTTTGTTATTCAAATTAACTTTTTAGTGAAAATCTCAACACTCGTGAAATGTTAAATGAACAACGACTCTATCGAACGTCCTACGACAAACTGAAATCTGTTTTATTATCACAGAGGACAAGACACACATAAGAATGAAAACGAAGGCTAGACTTAGTGGCGCCGATGAATTGGATTTCTCGCGTTCTTCGTGTGTTGTGTATATTGAATGCTGGAGTTTTTGAGATCAAATAGAAACTGAGATTTTCTTCTGCCACTTGTACCACAGTGATGAGAGGAATTCTACACAGCAGATTTGTTCGATGTTCGCACCGTTTTTCACTTTCACCGAAATAGTCTGGTATCAATCGCGCCTTTCGCAATTGGCTGAAAAGCGATTTTTTTTGGTACTGTCTGGTGAATTGCAAGACTGCAAACTTTAGGGATTTCACGCAGACTGCCATTTTACTAGATACGCGGAAACACACCACATCTTTATTTGACATATGAAGACCTACTGGCCGACCTATTCAAGGACCTATTCGCAAAAAAGCTTTTCGCCCAACTGACTGAATGACATTACAAACGAACATGTAACACAGATTGACGTTATTGGTACTAAATCCAAGACGCAACCTAATGACCGATTCAATCAGATGTCATTATTGTATGGCCAACAACCTGATGAAGCGAATTATTTATGTTGCGGTTAAGTTTCGAACCCACAACTAACAATTCAATGTGAAGTCACGACAGGGCCGTAGCTAGACTCGATTTTCAGGGTATGCTCAGCTCCGAGGAAAAAAATCATTTAGAAATTCATGTCATACCCTCTTGTGTTAGGTTATTCGTCTAACATTATGGATCAAACACAAATATCATGATTAGGTTGGGATCTTTCGTTTCTGATCTTCAATTAAAGGTTTATAAATTCATCGACTTCACGTCTTCTTCAATCGTTTTCAAATAATGTTTTCTTCTAGGTATTCAAATCCGATTTCCCTGTATCAGTGAATATTTCCACTAAAAACAAATATTCGTAAAAGAAGAGTGTTCGATCTAGTCACCATGGTGTGGAAGATTGTTCGATCTAGTCATATTAATGAAATTACGTACAAAATATTCGAATTATTGAAACAACTAAGATTTCCAACAGCAATCACTTAAAATTAGTAAAATTGGGTTGCAATGAATTCAGCAATATTCTGTCCGTATGATTGGTAGTATTAAGTTGCGAGCGAAGCGAGCGTTTTTTTTTTGTTTAACTGAAAACTTACTCGAGCGAAAAAAATTCTAGTTCATGGCTATAGCTCCATGAATACATTTTCTATCTTTCTAGTTAATTTCGAAATTCAAGCGGCTTCTTCATTTCAAATTCTTCCCCTTTTAAAGACACTTCTCCATTTGAGTCACTTTTTGATTTTCAATAAGATGTTAGTCTTCTTCGTATATTTCGTTTTTTTTTATTGAAAAACCATTGGAAGTCTCATTGGGAAACCGAAGACTGGTCAGGAAACCGGTGTGAATAAATTTTTTAGATAACCATGATTTTGGCCAAACGATTTCGTCGAGCCACTATTAAATTGTATTCGACAGAAAATATTGTACCTTGAAACATCAACTATTATATCTCAAATTTTCAAATGTTTTAACATTTAAAATTCCATATTCACGTATGTTCCCAACAATTTGTTCTACTTAAATCTAGTTGTTCCAATATTTATTTATTATTGAAATAAGGAAGTAATTTTTGAGTCTTGTTTCTCGGCTAAATGCGGCCAAGAAACAAGACTCAAAATTTGAATTTCACGGCAACGAAACAACGAATACAATAAGGAAGCAACTAACAAAGTTTCCATTAACGTGTATGAAAATTCACTGAATTCGAGAATTAATTTCTCGACATCCTTACCACCGATTTAGACGTGAGCTTGATGAACTCGCACGGATACTTGAATTTTTTTATAATTAGTTTGAAGGATTTTGAGCTAAAGCAGAGAATTTCAAAATTTCCCGAAATGACGCCCTAGTCTACGACAATAAAAAGTTCAGTTATAATTGTCAACCACAGGGACCTAATGGTGTTCCACAGCTGCCTTGCTACGCATTTAAACTCCAGGTCTGCCTTATTTTGAATACAAATTGGAAGATGAAAGGCTGAACTGAACGCAAGATGCTCAGCTTCTGATTTTGAGTAATATATTATGTGCCACAGTTAGACTCACATTCATACAATTAAAAGATACGAATCAAAAATCAATTAACAAACAATATAATACACACAGAACTATATACAGAAATATATAGACTTAAGTCTATTAGTGTCAACTGGTAGCACTCCCTCAAAGGTTTATTTCTTTTAAATTTTTTTTTTTTAACTCAAGTCGGTCCAGGGTAAGGCTCGGATCGGGTTCGGGTTGACCTGTTTAAGTTCAGGTTCGACCTGAACCTGCTCTTCACCTGAACATGAAATTACCATTTCGGGTTCTACCCGAACCTGACCTGAACCTGAATTGGTTCGACCTGAATCTGACCTGAACCTGAATTTCTCATTTCGGGTTCGACCCGAACCTGACCTGAACCTGAAATTCTTATTTCAGGTCAACCCGAACTAACCTGTTTTGACCTGAACTTAAAGCAACTCAATGAATCTGACCGAAAATACGGCCGTATGAACCGTGGTAGAAATTACGTTTTTTGCAATTCTGAACAGAAATCAACCGTTCCTATACAAACCATTAAGATATGCATATTTAAATCAAAATACACAATTCAAATATGTCATAGGCAAGGCATACAATCGCAATGAAAAACTCAATAGCAAAATATACTTCATTCACACCAAATTCATTGTTTGTATGTTAAAATGTTATAAAAATTTTGTCGCACTGTTTTTCGGTGCAAGAAAACGTTTCTTGCATTCCTTTTAGCTGTGAAAAAAGTGACATTATACGACACTTGTATCAGGCAAATAATGGCTGATTTCCGTCACAGAGATGTAAAAACTAGTTTTTCGCGACAAGTGACGAAAAGCAGGACTTTTCGTTGCATTTATTGCGAAAAACGTTGTATAAAACTCGATGATAAATCCTTTTTCTCAACTCAGTGACGAAAAGTAAAACTTTCGTTGCCTTTTTTGAGAAAAACGTTGTATACAACTCGGTGATAAATGATTTTTTAGGAACACGATGTGTATTGTCACACTCGCCTACGCCCTCGAGTGACAATCTACACATCTAGTGCCTAAAAAAGCATTTATCACTCGGTTGTATAAATAACTATTTCTAATTGTATACAAGACTTTCTTTCTAACGCATATTTTCAGGGAATTAAATTTGACGTTAACTCTGTCATAGTATATGCGTGAATATTTGTGATTGTAGCTGTTGTATACAGGGAAGGGTGTAAACAAGGTTCTATCAACGCTATTTTTACTGTCTGCACGAGATGTTTAGATTGTCACCCGAGGCCGCAGGCATACATCTCATTGCCTTATAAAGCTTTTATCACCGAGTTGCAACGAAATTTCAACTTTTCGTCACTGAGTTGAGACGAGTAACTTATATAACAATTAACAATAAGATAATAGTATTTTCGTGCCAAGACAGGCCTTACGAGCAAAGCGAACGAAAAATCATGGCAAAATATGTAGCATTTCAGTTTCAAACACTTTTATTTGTCGCATAATTAAGTGTCCCATAATTTAATCTTAGACATGTTGATGGACATTCGTTTCAATCGACGTTCACTTCTAAAAAAATGTATTTAAATTAACGTAATACAAAATTAGGAATCAGTTCAGGTCAAAACAGGTCAGGTTCGGGTCCAACCCGAAATAACAAATCAGGTTCAGGTCAAGTTCAGGTCGAACCAATTCAGGTTCAGGTCAGGTTCGGGTCGAACCCGAAATTGAAATTTCAGGATCAGGTCAGATTCGGGTCGAACCTGAAATCATAATTCAGGTTCGGGTCAAAATCAGGTTCGGGTTCCGGTCAGACCGAACCCGACCCGTTCCGAGCCTTAGTCCAGGGTGTGCTCAAGAGTTTCCAGGGTGTGTTCAGCACACCATCGCTCCTTAGTAGCTACGGCCCTGAGTCACGACACACACTGCGCTGTTGATTGGCAAAGTGTGAAGAAACGCCAAGCAACATGAAGGATGGAAAATTTGCCTTTCTGGCACACTCCTGTCGATTTTCCTTGGTGATTGACATAAAAATGATGAATCCACGCGTTTAGTGGTATGGTTTGTAGCGCTGCATAAAAAGCGGTCGAATCCGATATTTTGAATCTTTTTATGGGAATTCACATTCAAACGTTGATATCTCCGTTGTTTTTAAAGAATAAGAGCCAGATTTTGCTGGGTTTGCTTCTTTTAATGAGTTTACTCAACATTTTACACAAATGAGTATGCCAATCGATAAAACTCCATAAAAGATGCAAACCTAGCCCAATCTGGCTCTGATTCTTTAAAAACAACGGAGATATCAACGTTTGAATGTGAATAAGGGAGGAACGGATCGATTTTTTCCGTCACATATTAGCAGAAACACGAAAAATAAGAAACTCGTATTTCGGGCATTCTCAAAATATTGTCTCATTTAACAGATTTTACAAAAAGAAAATCTATGAAAATAGCACTTCCCACTCAATTTCACACCCAAATCACATCCACCCTGAACTTAGTCAAATATGGTTTAACGAAGAAAATCGTCGTTAAAGTCGTTAATCGTAACATGAGTTTTGTTTTTGAAACGTCAAATCATCAACACAAAGATTTAGTGTCGATTGTGAAAATTGAAATAATTTCGGTGATTTCGATGTGATTTAATTCAGATTTTGTGCGGAAATGTGCTTCTTGTGTTTTTTAACAGTTCGCTTAGCGGTTGTCTTAAAATATTCGTCAAAGCCACCAAAATGATGAAAAATTTATGATGACCAATCATGTAAACAAACAACAATATTGCCGTTTGGTGGGATGTGAGGTTCAAAAGAGATGACCTGATTGCCAAAAAAAATTGGCGGTACTTTACGGTTATGATCGCCATTTTTTCTTCTTCACAGTAAATAGTCTCGATGAAGTGGGTAACAGTGGCAGAGTCGTGCTGGGAACATTTTGAATATCCTTTTGCATTCAATCAATTAAAATCCAATTCTAAAAACTTCACATTCAAAAATGTTGCGCTAAAAAAATTCCAAATTTTACGACAGAACCGCTTTGTCGCATTTTCTCATGTCGCATATTTCCGTCTCTGATACCCGCTTTATCGAGGCTGTTTACTTCACAGAATCGCAAAGAAAAAGAAAACATGGGGCTCGGCTATCGGTAACTCAAACTCAGAGAGATGCTATTATGGCGACTGGGACGTCACTTCGACAGATAGAGGTAACATGTAAATGACATAGAGGTAACATGTGAGTGACATTTGGTTCAGTTGAATCGTATGGGAGCGGACTGCAACCAATTTACGTATATAAAAGAGAGAACGGCTCTCTCGAATCAAAACCACCTCACATATTACGTCTATCCGTCGAAACGACCCAGTCGTCATATTAGCATCTCTCTGCTCTAACTGCATTTCAGTACGAAATCCCAACTGAACTGAAATCACGTTACAATTTTGTATGAAAATTACAGCAGAGTTCAGTGGATTTTTTTTAGATTATCGGCGTAATTCAGTTATCGGCGTAACCTCCTCATATAAAACCTTGGCTCAAGCAAGCATGCATACATTGTATCACTAATACAATGCAAATTGCATATATTTCTCTATCAGCTACTTTTAACTTTCTTTATCTATAAACTTATAGAAAAACTACGATATCAGCCGAGAAATTAGCATTTCAGTAAAATAGTAGGAAGTTTGGGTTTGGGTCACAATGTGACTTTAGAAGTTAATCCAAATGTTTGTCATTTTGTATGCAATGACATATTGGTATACTTACGCGGCCTGTGTGCAATGACATTTGATTAAGGATTTTCGATGATTTTTATCGCACTCAGCATTATAATCATTATATTCACGTCTGACTGAACAAAACAGTCAAATGCTAATATACTAATATACTTGTGGATGACGGATGACGACGTATCACACTCATATCATCGAGTAAAGTAATTCAATTCGATCGAGGATTCGATGGTTCAACGTTTGGTAATCTAGATTTCTGCTCCAAATTGTTCCTGTCACTGTAATCTATATTATCAGGTCTTGCAAATATGAAGGACTTAAAGATAAGGGTAACTTCTCACGCTGCAGTGAAACTTTCCACCGCTAACGTTAAAACCAATTAAAATGCTATGTCAAGAATGGGGGTGGACCAATATTTTGTTATGGAAACTCGAAGATCTGATTTGCGAGTAGTCAAAGACATTCACGCCGTAAGTGCGGTCGAAATTCAAAATGGAAAGTGCGGAGGTCTTTCTAACGTAGTCATTTTCATACAAGGAAGAGTTGAAATGTACTTTTCGGTTCACCTTTTCATCGAATCGTTCACTTAAAATTCAAATTTTAGGCACACTTACGGCGTGAATTGAGATGGAAAAGATCTATTCACTTTATCAAGCTAAATATTCTTGATATCTACAAAATAACTGGAAATTTCATTCTTACACTCATTTGCATTTCACAATGGTCGTCATTTTCTGACAGAGCATTTTCGTTGCTGTTAGTGTTAGCGGTGGAAATTAGGGTTGTCGGTAAATTACCGCCGGAAAAGCTAACGTTCTCTATTATTGCTTAGTGGATGCAGAACGTGCAGAGAGATGCTAATATGACGACTGGGTCGTTTCGACGGATAGAGGGAATATGTCGAATGATTTTGACATTGGTTGAGAGAAAATGTATTGAATTCTCTCTCAAAAACCCGACTGTCATTCGACATATTCCGTCTATCCGTCGAAACGACCCAGTCGTCATATTAACATCTCTCTGTGAACAACTTTATAGAGTGTTATGATGAAAGAGAAAAAATATTTTGACAGCTACCCCAAGGCAAGCTATAAATAACTAGTCTTTGGTCCTCTCGCTCGCAATGTAAGATGTTGAAAGAGAAGCAATTACTTTGACTAGTTGCCCAAGGCAAGTTACAATTAACTGGTATTCGGTCGTCTCCCACTGATCATAACAGTCTATGTATATAGCATATGATATAATCACGCATAACGTATAATAAGTGGAAAAGTTGTTATACGTATTGAGCCCAAACTTCCTAATATTGTAAAAACAAACTGAACCAGTTTATCGAATGTGGAAAATAATTGCGGCTTAGAACTTTGTTTATAAGGTCGTGTGAAAATTGTCTTTGTTAACAGTGTGACTGTGTAAGTATTACCATGAGGTGCATTTGGAGTATATTCTTACTATTGACTATCGCCGGAAAATTGTATTCCGCTGAAAGTAACAACTGTGGCGCTAACACTTACGAAAATGATCCATCGCTTTTTTCGGTACATTTACACATTAGTCAACGCACTTCAAGCAAAAGTGGTCACAGCTGCCAAATAGAGTGCAATTTTGTATGAATTGGTTTTTTACAGTGTTTTACGACACACTGTTAAACTTCATTACCCTATTTAGAGTGTCACTCAAGCTTGAAGTGCGTTGCATTAGCTCATTAGTTGACAAGAAAAATGGAAAAACAATTTTCTTTGATTTTATTCCATTTGTAAAGCTGTTGACTGGATATTTTCACGTTATGTACACAACGAACGGTGTTCTCGACAACGAAATAATCAGGTTTGATGTGACAGGTAACGATACCATTTATGCGAGAACAACAAATGAGTAAGTGAAGGAAAGCAGTTCAGACTGGATACGCATTACTAACCCAAACCCCTCTTCCGACACATTTGCAATGATTTAGCGGGGAATGTTGCAGAACCTTCAACATTACATTCGGCAAAGACTACAATCCATATTACATTGGAAGCGATGACGATTGCACAACGAAGGTTTCCGATTCGGGACAGATAAAACTATTGGCCTCGTTTACCGATAATGACGGTTCCATCTGTTATATATCGTGGGGTTGCCGTGAGACACGACATAATGTACACGCAAACTGCGATAAACGTGAACTGTCGCTGCAGCAGAAATTATGGATTTACGGGCAATTCATCTGGAGGCGTTTGCCTATAATCGAAGTTAATCAGACTGCCGACTACGAAAATGGAAAATGTTTCGATAATTGACCGTTCTGAATATGTTATCCCTGTTGTCGTACTTTCTAATTCACTTTCTAATCAATAACAGAATCATCGAGCATCGATTTTATTGTTTCATTTGACCGATACAACAACGCCATCTACGTATGATTTATCTGTTAAATCACTCAAATAAACTCCAGGGAACGTGAAGTTAGTTTAAATCCAAGACTTATATTTTGTGAATGAGGAATAGATCATTGTCAATGTCGTTTGAGATGTCAAATGAGCTGTCATTTTCACAAAGCTAACCCAGCTAACCACAATGTTACGAAAATTTATACGTAGCTGTCATTGTTTGAGGTTAGCTTTTTGTTTCCAGAAAGGTCTCAAAAGATTTTTTTGGTAAGATTCTTGTTGTTTTCAGTCAATTTTTTTTTTTAATTATTTGACATGATGAGGGAAACTAAGGCAGCTTGTTTGAACTAATCCACGCCATTAGTCGTATAAATTTATACGTCAGAGAGAGCTTTTTTCTCCTTTGTTACGATCTGTCAGTTTGTCTATTTTGCGATTTAGTATGGAAATGAAAACTAAAATTGAGATATATTTGCTGTTTTAAGTGGTTTTTCATATTTTTTTGGGCCAAAATGTTTTAAAATGTGTTTGGAATCGATTGGCATTAACAGATTGTGTGAAAATATTTTTTTCGATTTTATTATTTTGAGGGATTCTTCTGAAAAACAGAAGACCGAAATCTGACGCATTTTCTATTGGAATTATTTATTTGTGCCCAGTAAGTTATTCGACCCCAGAAGCCAAAACCACTTTCAAAAATATTCTTCGAAGCTTGTGTGGCTAGTGTGAGGTGATCAAAAACTGAAAACTTGCACTTTTCTTACAAAAATTTCTCCAGTTACACGAGCCGTACAGGGTCGTTTGGGGTGTCATTAGAAAGGTAATTGCATGTTCTTCCGGATCTTTATTGGGTTTAACATTCATCCACACTGAGATATGCACAGTTGAAGTTTTCAACCGAAAAAAGACTGAAAACTTACACGTTTCGTACACAAATTTCTCGAGGTACACGAAACGTACAGGGTCGTGTGGGGTGTCATTAGAAAGGTATATAAGGCATATACTTTCAGTGAAAGTAGAGCTTACGGAAGTTTGGCAGCTTCTACGATTCAATATAAGCACTTAAATATTTCAACTTCTCATAATTCGTCGTAGATGCTTCCAAACCCCAATAAGTCCCTATTTGCCCTGAAGTGCGTTACCTTTCTAATGACACCCCACACGACCCTGTACGGCTCTTGTAACTGGAGAAATGTTTGTAAGAAAAGTGCAAGTTTTCGGCTTTTGATCACCTCACACTAGCCACACAAGCTCCGAAGAATTTTTTTGAAAGTGTTCTTGGCATCTGGGGTCGATGGGCACATATAAAAAATTCCAATAGAAAATGCGTCCGATTTCGGTCTTCTGTTTTTCATAAGAATCCCTCTTTATTAATGTCAATTGATTCCAAACACACTTTAAAACATTTTGGTCTAAAAAAATAAAAAACCACTTAAAACAGCAAAGATATCTCAATCCACGCCATTAGTCGTATAAATTTATACGTCAGAGAGAGCTTTTTTCTCCTTTGTTGCGATCTGTCAGTTTTTCTATTTTGCGATTTAGTATGGAAATGAAAACTAAAATTGAGATATCTTTGCTGTTTTAAGTAGTTTTTCATATTTTTTTGGACCAAAATGTTTTAAAATGTGTTTGGAATCGATTGGCATTAACAGATTGTTTGAAAATATTTTTTTCTATTTTATTATTTGGTTAATGTCAATCGATTCCAAACACATTTTAAAACATTTTGGTCCAAAAAAATATGAAAAACCACTTAAAACAGCAAAGATATCTCAATTTCAGTTTTCATTTCCATAATAAATCGCAAAATAAAAAAACTGACAGATCGTAACAAAGGAGAAAAAAGCTCTCTCTGACGTATAAATTTATACGACTAATGGCGTGGATTGGGTGTACAATTTAAGTTTTGCGTAACGAAGCTGAAAGCGTCAACTCTAGCGAAATCATTCAATTTAGAAATTGTACTTCAAAGACTGCGTCACACTTTTCTCGTAGAGATTTGTGTTGGGATCCGACAGATTATTTGTCCTGAACGCTATTACTAAACGACCACCTTAAAAGAAACTGACCCCGTCAATATTTACTAAGTGTACATCTGCCTACAACGATAATATCGCACAACAAAAATAGCGTTTGAACCTCTATCCAAAATGATTGACGATTTGCAATATTACGTAGCTTACAAATCGTCAAAATAAACATTTTGGTCAGAGGTGCATAATCTACCATTATTAAACACCGTTACAACAGCAGAAACATAAGTCCAAACAAAGCACCTAGCAGGGTAATAGAGATTTTTTGGTGTCAAATAGAGTAGTTTTTAGTACGAGTTGCCATTTACATTATATTAGACAGGAGTCGCCGTGAGATGCCGCATTGGAGGCAAATTTGAAAACGAAAAAGTGGTTACTGCGAAGGGTTTTCAGTTAACTTTTATTAAAGAATTTACATTCAGTTACGTAATTTAGTTATTTGTATGCAGACTGCTAACGTGATGATAGATTATTTGTTAAAATAATGTACATTTCAGTGATCATATTTTCATTGAAAGAACGTTCGTGCCTATTTTTCGAATATATCTTGGCTCTTACCGCATTTTTAAGAGTGTAAAAATCTTATAAAATAAAAATGACATTTGACACTGCCAAAATTACCTACTTTATTTTTTTCTATTACCCTGCTTGGTGCTTTGGTCCAAACCATAGAGGTAGACTACCTAGAGGAATTATGACCCGAAATTCATTGAAAAATCATATCACACACACACTACTAAATCCGAAAACGTCAACTTTGCTTCTTCCTTTTTTTATTACAATAATTGTCTTGTCCCATTCATACATATATTCATTCATGTTGTCATTCATTATTCGTTCATAACATGTGGATGAGTTATAATTAAAAGAGTAAATAAGGTTTTCAATTTCTTTTATGAATTGAAAATACCTTTTTTGTGTAAAATGCCACGAAAATGTGGTCCAAACTCGAAAAAATACGACTACGAGTTACAATGAAAGAAGACCGGGTTATTTTAGCATACTTTTAAGTCCACAAGTACAAAGTATGGTTTTCAGTGACAATCAATTACGGGAGCATTCATAGATTACGTTGCGCTTTTTCAGAGTTGTCATCATAATTGAATCTCAATAACTCGATAAATGCGCTCTTTAAGGTTATGTTCTACTCCTCTCATTAAGAGGGATATATTGGAGGTTCAACATAGTTTCAACGAGGTGGAGTGAGTATTTTTAGAGTTATTAAAGATTCAACTGTGATAGCAGCACTGACAAAGCGTGTAACATCATTTATTAATAATAACTTCTTGGTTGCTTCTGCTCTTCATCGTCGTGTCTTCGTTCGCATTATCGGCATTCCCGACGTAGTGTTGATACAGCGAATTTGAACAGATGTAAATGTAACACTCGACCAGAGCTCCGGTCAAATAATTTACGCGAAAAAAATAGGCACCGCAAAGCAGAAGTAGGAAAATAGAGACTATTTCCAGCCACAAGTAGTACTTCATTTTTTGCGGTTTGTACTGTGGGAAATTAAATCGATTTATTTTTTGGTCATTGTTTCTGCAGCCTTAAATGGCTTACCGAAAGCAATCCCCGTATGAACCAGTAGGTAACGAGTAAGTTTGCGACTAAGAGAACAATCACAACTCCGAAGATAAAAATAAGTAGAACAACCAGTCCGTACGGCATTTCGCCATCTTCGTCGTCGTATTTACTAGTATCATCGTCTGAAGGGTATGCGGATACCATAATTACGAACATATTAAGTAGTCCTACGAGAGCAATGAGGGATATCACCAACCGAATTACTGCAATAACAAGAGAAGCAGCCTTCAAATCGACACATCCAACAAATTTTCTAACTCTTGGAACTGCAACCATCGCTTTTCGCTATTCAAATTGACTTTTTAGTGGAAAAAAACCCTCAAATTTCAACACTCGTGAAATGTTTTAAATGAACACACAAAGAATCTATCGAACGTCCTACGACAAACTGAAAACCGTTTTATTATCACAGAGGACAAGCCCACGGGTGTGAAAATACATGTCGTTTTACTTGAATTCGTTTTATATATCTGTACTACCAAAGCATTTCAAGCATGACTAGTACTCTAAACTCGAACAAATTTTGACAATGTAAAAAAATCCGGACAATTGTTTCATTCAAAGTAGAACTCTATTTGACAGCTGTCATTAATAACACTCTTGCTTGAAGTACTACTCTAAACGTATACAATTACATACAGTGGTATCACGGGGTGAATCGGCACAGAACTACAAATCGTGTAACAAATTGCATGTGACCTTTTCCAATGTGATGAATTCATTCATACGAGATAAAGTTTTCAGCCGTGACCATCATCTGACATGAGTGTCATGTCATGACGTAGTTTGAACTGATAAGAAAGGTGACTTGACCAGAATACGCTGTATTTAGCGATGGTGTTTATGTTTATAGCTGAAGATGGATGACAAAACAAAATCCGAAATGTTCTGAAAAGAAACAAGAAATTTTGCTTCTTTTATTCATGATCAATACTGATCCTAGCCGAATCAATCTATTAATACCATTTAAATAAATTAATTTTATTCACTAAATAAATATTTGCGACAAAAAAGACTGCTCACAATAGTGGCGCAGCCAGTAAAAAGTCGATCTTTTCATATAAAAAAAAAAATTACAATAAATAAAAATCATCAATCTTCTTTTTCCCCAATGTTCCCAAAATCTATTAATGGTCTCACTTGTGGTATTAGCAGTAACAATGAAGTTGTTGATCTATCATGGCACTGCGTTAGTGAAGGGCCGTGACGCAATTACGTTCACACTAAAAAATAACAATTCCGTAGTACTGAGGATCATGGCCCTACGTTAGTAAAGTCCGTCAACACTAAAAAATTGAAAAAAAAATCCGTAGGACTGATGAAGATGAACTTTTTGTCTTTTGCCCCTTTTGAGTCATTGAGACACGGTGAAGCAGACGCGTTTTGAATCGGCTCCGTGTTTTGTAGTGAATTAGAGTGTTTTAAGTTGGAATAGATCATTGTCAATGTCGTTTGAACTGTCAAATAAGTTGTCATTTTCACAAAGCTAACCTCAAATCGAACAAAAAAAGTATTGGATGGTGAGACGCCACACAAATTTTCATACATTTCAAGGGGCGGCTCTGTGAACGAAACATCTTTTGAGGTTAGCTTTGTGAAATTGACAACTCATTTGACACTTTTTGAGAGAAGAAACCGCTATTTGACACTGATCTATTGCGCCACTGATTTGGCAAAGAAGACGGTTGAAGTGCCCGCCGATCGTATTTTCAAGTTTGACTTTCGGTCGTCCGGCTCTTCATAGCTAAATTCTTTAATAAGTTAGTGAAATTTTCTCAGTCCGACATTTTGCACATATACAATAATGTTTCGGTCACACCCCACTATCACATAAATTAGACGGACTCGCCTACTCATACATTGCCGTTCTGCAATGCTCAAAGGTTACGCTCTCGTTCTAAGCTCTCACAAACGGACAATCGATGTCATCGTTACAGAAGCAATGGTAAGTTTATGGTACAATAATTATCGTTAAACCGCCATTCGGCTGCTCTTTCGAATTTGCCACAAATTCGCTCTCTTTTTTCCGTTTCACTAGCGAAACATGCTAGTCTCAGGACAGTAAACTCATCGCTCCCGTTCATTTCGAATCTTGTAGTTGCTCGGTACGCATCACCAGCCTTCAACCGCACGGAATTTTATTTTAAAATCGGCACGATAAGCAGTTACGAGGCTCGCTTCCTGTTCATCAAACAGCGCATCACATTTAGTAAACATAGATCATCTTCAAGGCCGTCTGAAATGCCATCCACGTTAAAAATGAATACAAATGAATGAATGAATGAAGGAAACATTTAACGAAACTTATAGTTTTTGCTTAGGCAAAAAATCGGGCATCTTAGAAAACGTTATAACGATGATTGTTGTAGGTTGTTTCGTATCGATTCCTGATTCTAAATTGATGTGGGGCCTAGTCGGCAGGTCAATGGTTCCCTGGTGAGCGGCCGTTATGTTCCTTTTTTTCAATGATTTTTCATTCGTAAGCGAAAAGAGATATCAATCCACTTCCAAAGGATAAGTTATAGAGAAAAGTCTAAATTTTTTTTTTGGTGAATTTTTTTTTGACATTTGAATCCGAAATGGCGGAAAAACTTGGTCAAAGTCGAAAAATATTTTTTTCTCAAAGGAAAATCTCTGAAACCGATAGAAAGACTGGAAATTCGCAAAAGTTTTCTTCAAAAGGTTTATAGAAAATTTAAAGAGCTACGTTTTTGTTTTTTATTTATTGAAATCGGGCAGCTCGTTTCGGAGATATGTCCGTAACAGTGAAGTCACCACATGATCTTCATGTCAAAATAAATCGAAATTATTATTTATTTAGAGTAAATAATCACACGTATTTCCATGACAATCGACCTTAAGTTGTATTTTCTGTAAATTTTAGTAACACAAGGCGTAACCAAGTTTCATATTTTCACGGAAACATGCTCCCTGTTCTTGAATTTAAGGATTTTGAAGGATCTCTGAGTTTTTTTTGGATTCTCTTCAGGATTTATTGAACTGTTGAGGTGGTAGTGGGTCAGTTCCAAAAATTATGTCACATCACACGCCCAAAATGTTCCCAGCTCTAGAACGTAAGTATTATGAAGGATATCTGGGTTCCCTATCTGGGTTATTGGGTTCCCTTCTGGACTTTTGGGATTGTTGAGGTTATATTATGTTAGTTCCTAAAGTTCCACCACTTTACATGGTATATCATGCTATCAGTTCTAGAATTTGAGTAAATTGAAGGATTTATCAAGTTTTTCTGGGTTTCTTCTGGTCTTCTGGTGTTAATGAGATGGTAGTATTTTGGTTCTCAAAATTCCTCCATCCAACATGGTCTACCACCTTCCCAGTTCTAGAATTTTGAGGTTTCTTAGGATATCGTTTGAACTTACGCGATTGTTACGGGAAACGAGCTGCCCGATTTCAATAAATAAAAAACGAAAACGTAGCTCTTTAAATTCTCTATAAACCTTTTGAAGAAAACTTTTGCGAATTTACAGTCTTTCTATCGGTTTCAGAGATTTTCCTTTGAGAAAAAAATATTTTTCGACTTTGACCAAGTTTTTCCGGCATTTTGGATTCAAATGTCAAAAAAAAATTCACCAAAAAAGATTTAGACTTTTTTCTATAACTTATCCTTTGGAAGTGGATTGATATCTATTTTCGCTTACGAATGAAAAATCATTGAAAAAAAGGAACATAACGGCCGCTCACCAGAGAACCATTGAGCTGCCATCTTGGCCCCACATCAATTTAGAATCAGGAATTGATACGGAACAACCTACAATCATCGTTATAACGATTTTCTAAGATACACGATTAAGCCCTTTTTTCAGCCTAAGCAGGTCCACTATTAAGTGAGGTTACGTCTGAAAGTACCATATCTTGAAGATGATCTATAGCGGCTAACGGTAACTCTAACTGCATTTCAATGCAAAACTGAACTGAAATTGCACTACATTTTTGTATGAAAATTACGGCAAAGTTTAATGGATTTATGCGACTCGATAACTGGGTATATCCTCATACAAAACCAGTGGTATGTTGTATGTACACTTTGTTTTATCAGGACTCCCGATTCATTCAAAAATTTATTTTCATTGAAAAACCACTCGGAATACAAATCTACGAGAAATTTCGAAATGATTAAGCATTTCTTGTCGATAATTTCAATAAAAAACCCACCAGATAAGGGCCTTATTTTGCCTGATTGTTTGTTATTCGGTAAATTACCTTATCTGTCATTTAGTACATGGAATTGTACTGAGATCTAATTTTGGAAACAGAAATCCGTCAGACCACATTGGTGTTGCAATTGGACCTGTATTACGCAAGTCCAGATTATGTTAGTCCACGTCAGGAAAACGTTGTTGTTACCGAGCCCTCTGTTTTCCTTGTGCCACGAACGTCACAGATAGTGGAGCTGGAAGATTACGGTATTGAGCGATATGTACGTCAGATAATGTTAATCTTATCCTCGTCAGGCAATTCAATTGAGAGATTTGGTTTCGTATTGTTTTGACTTATCTTCGGTTTACGCTCATTTTCATATCGCTTCGATTTCATGTGATATCTGCGTCTCCCATTCAATTGACAAGATATCCTATCGCTCAAATATTACAAAACAAAAACAGAACGGCCGCGATATAAAAGGACATTGCATCGACGGTTCGGCACACATTACAAAAAGTGGTTGTCACGACATGAAGTATCAAATTGCTTTAGTAGTCTTCGGACTTGCTTGCTTGGCGCTTGCCAATCCAACCGCCCGTGTTGAAGAAGAAATCTACAACAACCTCGATGAATCCGAACTCATCAACGTTTTGGTCAAATTCCGTCGTGCCGACACCAAGTCAGCATGGGATCGTTTCTACGGTTTGAAACTGAAGACTCGTGATGCTATCTTGAACGCTCAGCACGCCATCCTCAAGAACCAAGCCGATGTTGTCCAAGCTGATGTTGTAGCTGTTTTGGAGAAAACTCGTATTGCTGGCAAGGCACATCGTCTCGATCAACTTTGGATCTCAAATGAACTCATCGTTCGTGACGTCGACCGAGAAACCATTGAATTGTTGAGAAATCACCCGGACGTTGAAGCCCTGATCGCTGAAACTTTCATCCCATTGGAACAAGTCGAGGAAGGCGAAACCTATGACATCAGAGAATTCAACAACACCATCCAGAATCAATGGGGCGTCGTAAATGTACAAGCTCCAGCTGCCTGGGCTCGAGGCATCACCGGAACTGGTATTACTGTTGGAGTAACTGATACTGGTGCTCGCCATACACATCAATTCCTCAGTGGAACATACCGTGGTAACAACCCTGGAGAAACTCACAACTATAACTGGCGTGCACCAAACAATAACGCTGGAATTCCATCTGACACAAATGGACACGGAACTCACTGCACTGGATCTGCCTCTGGTACTGGAGGTATCGGTGTTGCACCCGGATCTCGTTGGATAGGTTGTCGCGGATGTGGAGCACTCCTCTGCTCAAACTTTGATCTTCTAACGTGCGGCAATTTCATGGCCTGCCCGACCGACACAAACGGTGCTAATGCCCAATGTAACCGAGCTCCACATGTCGTAAACAACAGTTGGGGTGGTGCTGGAGGTTCAACCTTTTACAATGAAATCCTTACCGCATGGAGAAACGCTGGCATTTCCGGTGTGTTTGCTATAGGAAACTCTGGTACAAATTGCAACACTGCTGGTTCACCAGGAGATCAACCACTTGCTTTCGGTGTTGGATCGACCGCAGAAGCAAACACACTTTCAACCTTCTCCAGTGTAGGACCTGGACCAAATAACAGCGTGAAGCCCGAAGTTGCCGCTCCCGGAACCAGCGTTGTTTCTGCTTCCCATTTGGCCGATACTGGTCTACGAACATTGTCTGGAACCAGTATGGCAGCACCTCATGTTGCTGGAGCTGTAGCTTTGGTGTTACAAGCCCGCGGTGGCACCGTTGTTGCTGCACATGAACGTCTCACCAGTACAGCCCTCGCTCACGTATCAGGTGGAAGAACTTGCGTTGGTCGACCAGAAGGTGCTAGACCTAACAACCACGTCGGATATGGACGCATCAATGTCAACGCTGCTGCATAAGTCCAATATTTTACTTTCTCGTCGTTTTACGTAAATTAAATCTTTATTGAAGACATAACGAATTGGCTTTGAATTAAACTGCCTGCAAATAGAATCGTGAACAGTGAATCCACACAAGAAACCATGTCGTGCAGTAACGTTACTATTATATCAAAATTGCAGTCATCCTATTCTGCGTTGGAATTCCCCTTTTTTGTCTTGTCTAAACGAAGAAGAATCTGCAGTAATATCGATGCGATCTACAAAATAATCGTTTTACGCAACGCCATCTGTTATCGTTTCTCCGCATCGGCACCATGATTTCTCTCGAGTGAGCTTTATCACCAAAAGTAGAAATTTTGAATTGATAAGCGCATCAAACAATAACGAATCTTTGCCAGCAATTGTGCGAGATAAATAAATCTGATTCGATTAGAGCAGTTTTGAGGACAGTAATCTCGTTTTGTGTTTGATAGACTGTCTGCCCGTCTCATTCATTCATTGATTTACTTATCAAAATTTGGTAATTTCCAAATTTAATTTACGCCGAAAAATATTGTTTAAGAGCGACAGAAGCACAGAAGTATCGGGAGTGCATGCATGCCTATATTGTTTAATTAATCATCATATGTCATCTTACTCCTCGATAGAGAGTATAGGGAATCTACAAATTATCACCATCGAATTCTGTTGGTGCATGCGGTGCGAGTGCCTTGACTTCCATCCATTCTTTCTCGACTTTCCTCGCTGAAATTTCTCAAGGTACACAAAACGTACATGGTCGTATGAGGTAAAAAGAAGACTTCAACTGCACATATTTCAGTGTGGATGAATTTTAAAACCAATAAGTCACTATTCGGCTCAATAGTACATGTGATTACCTTTCTAATAACACCCCACAAGACCATGTACGGCTCGTGTACCCGGAGAAATTTTTGTAAGAAAAGTGCAAGTTTTCAGTTTTTGATAACCTCTCGCTAGCCACACAAGCTTCGAAGAATTTTTTTGAAAGTGGTTTCGGTTCCTAGGGTCGAATTCCTTTCTAGGCACATATAAAAAAGTCCACTGGAAAATGCGTCCGATTTCGGACGGTTGGTTTTCCAAAGAATCCCTCCACTAACGTGCTCAATTTGACCATTTCCATGTCGACAATAGAAAGTAGACAAGTAGAAGACAATCATAGTGTTTTATTTCGTTATAACAGTAAAGCAAGTGTGTTGTCTTACAGATCAACTGTACAAACTTGACACTAAAACAATGGCTAAAACTGTGCTAAATGTCTGAAGTAAAACACTCTATTGTTTCTATACCATCAGCATTCAAAAAACCCATATATCGTCACTCATTCATCGGAAAATCCCTTTCTACGAAAAGAAACTGAGAATCCCACTACAGATTTCTAATGGTAAATTTCCGTTGATTGAGAACCGAAAAGGGGAAATTTTTTATATGCTTCACCAATCACAAGCTGAACGCATGCGCTTTTTCAAATCGAACCAAGAAAAAACATCTGACTTTCGAATGGAAACGAAAAACACAGCAAACGGTGTTTGAGAAAAAAGTTAGAGATTTTTGTATATTTTCCGTACAACAGCACATACCGCACTGAATTCGGATGCCAAACCGGGGAGAAAGAGTGCATAAAAACCATGTAAACTTAAGAGAATAAATTTCCCCGTTGAAGCTAGACATTATTTGTCTCAATTATGTCTTTCCATAACGACGATAAATTGTCGGCGGCTTTTTATTTAAACAACCGACAACTTGCAAAAATTTGTTACGAAGATTAGGTGTAACGTTTAGGCTTGATTTCCACTTAACAAAAAAGTTCTTTCAATTTTTGTTTTGCTTACTTGACAGCTCGGTCTCTCACACAGAGTACTTTTTGTTGAGTGGAAACCATATTTTAGATCCATAGAATAGGAACGACGGAACATCGTTTGTTTGTAATTAACATTACTTCCATAGAGTTATAGTCGAGAGATGGCGCTGTCAAATGCAAACATTTTTTGGTGTGAGTATGTAATTTTGGGTGCCGATTAACATCACTACCACCATGTCGCACGAGTTTCGAATATAACTATTTAAACTAAATTACTGAATTACTAAGTACAAATCGCGCCGACCAAAAAATCACTGCCGCGCACACCTCTAGTTATTTCAATGGGGAAACGCGACACTAATTCGAACAGTTGTGTGGAAAATGTACCGTACGGTGAGAGAAAAGTTAGAAACGAAATTTTCTCCATTTTCCCTATACAAACGGTTTGAATGTGTTAATTTTGTAATGTCTGTTGGTATTGCGACGGTATTGTACTACATGTAATCAAACCGACGATCAACGATTTTGCATCTGACTGTCTTTTACTTAGTTGAGAATCGGCCACCGTTCAATGAACTAGTCGACCCCCAAGAAAATCCGTTGAAAAAGAGTTTGTGTGTTGAAAATTTTGTTGGACCGTGTGTGGCTCCCCATTAAATTGATGAAAAAGAAAGACAATTGAGACTCCTAATATAACAACAAAGTGTCGGTGAACGGACGTTAGTGGAGATTTCAGTGCGTTGAGAAGAAAAAAAAACCTGCGGTTGAAGGAACGCTTAAGTTTTGGCGAAAGAATTGACGGTACAACAATTTTTCTCTTGCTTCACATCCAAACTCATTCACTGAGATTTCAACCACTTTGTGTGCTTGTGATTCAATGAAATCGGTGTCTTTTTCCCAGAACCAAACGGTTACATGAAAACAAATTGAATTTCCTTCCTTTCTATGCACTAAATTGCAACATTGTGAGTGACGAACAAAAAAAAGGCTTTTCTTTCGAGTGGTACAAGTGGCTCCCCATATTTTTCAACATGCAAAGTGGCTCTGTGTTTTTCTTCATTAAAGCAAAAACTTTCCGTTTTTTTTCCTTTAACACTTTCATCGTTATCCGCACAAAGTGTGCATACGTTTTGCCTTCTAAACGCTCCCCAGGCATTGTGACGACAAAGAACAAAGACTTATAGTTCCACATTGGCGTTACCAGCAACCACATTAGGATTAAATGTTGAGGGTGAATTTAATGAAACAAAAAAAAAGAATTTGATCCAATCGGTTAACATTACACAACGCCTGTGTGGCACAAATATATCGTTAAATTAAGACGAAAAATTTAACTGGATTTTCTCGTTGTTGTTTCTTTCCGTTCGTCCTTTGACTTTCGATGATTTTTTTTCTTTTTGTCTTCGTTCTTCATCTCGTACGGCCACTTATACTGCAGAGTATTTGATGTGCTCTAGTTGGATGCGATGTATGAAAAAAAAAAGAAAAAAAAAATTGGCGAATGTCGTCGCGATATGCACCATTTCCGAGATGTCCTGCTTTTCAGTAGCGCTGACTTATTTTTTACTGAAATGAGTCAGGCGAACCGAAATTTTTTTTTTTTGCTTTTTCGAAATAGAAAGCCGAAAATCAAAAAATTTTGTTTCCACCAGTGTCTATCAGTGGGTGGTTATCCGTTAAAGAAAAAGTTTGGGGAAAAAAAAAATGTTTTTTTTGCCTCTAACCTCGAATTGTATCGATAAGATAGGAAAAAAAAGTGTAAAGGGGAGATGTGGCGGTATTGTGATATGTGTTTCAATATCAAAATGAAACCAAACTTTAAGAAAATCCAACTCGCAGACAAAACGCCACACGAAATTTCTACTTCTCTTGTGTTCGCTTCTTCTGGGGAAACGGAATGAAACATTTTTTTTTCGGCATGTTTGTCCTTATAGAACCCCCCGACCTCATATCATGCCTCTATGTGTATTACATTGAGATTGGGGATTTTCTTTTTATTTTTTCTTGCCGTTGTAACGGTGGCCTACTCGGCATACGCATGGGCGATAAAATTTATATTTTGTAATTATCTCCAAAAAAAAAAGTTTCCTTTTTTTCGGGAATTTACTTTGCCAAGTTAAATGGGAAATTGAGATGAACACACGAAAATCGATAATTTTAACGTTTTTCGTGTGTGTATTACACACGCCGAATGTGAATGTTGTGTTTTGGTTAAATGAACGGATTGTGTACACTGTAACATGATTGTTGGTGTAGTCGGTATGTTAAAGTTGAAGAAGGTGCTCGCGATAGGACATTTTATGATTTATTGTATGGGTGAGAATGTTCGTTCGTTGATCAACAAATAAATCGGAACTTTTGTTGCCTTTAAGGTTTCCGATGCAAATTTCTGATAGAGAACTGGGTTCGAATCGGGATATGTTTGCAGTGTGAAATTACGTGGGCCGAGTCGAGGACAAATGTTCCGATCGTTTTAAGACAATACAATCTTGTTGAAATCAAAACACAGAAATAGTTCAAATGCGAAAAGGGGACGTGTCACATTAGCGAATTATAAGAAAAATAAATTTTTTTACTGCTATCGGTCGATCGGTTCTACTATCGGTAAGAAATTAGTAAAGAAAAAATTAAAATTTATTTTTCTTATAATTCGCTAAAGTCCACTTTCTCCATTTGAAGTATTCATATCCATACACAACAGTTTCAATCAGTTCTGTTGCATTTTATATTCAATCACCCTTAGCCCCCAGTGAATTCCACATTCTTTTTGTCAACTGTCTATGTTGTCACATGTTGTCACATGCTTGGGTCTAATTTTCATTCTAATTTCCTACTGAACCCATCTATTGAACACATGAGAACGTGGAGAATGGGTAAATCTTGATCTTTTCCATTGTGTCAAAACTACCTTTCAGAAACAGTAAACGTATCGCGCTGCCATTTTAAGCCATAACACCGTGTCGCAACTGTGAATTTCCTTTTAAGGAGCTTTCGAGAGCTTTTTTGGTATTTTGAAAGCTCTCCAAAGCACACAGACAATGCGATACGGTGTTTTGGCTTAAAAGGGCAGCACGGTTTAATAACTAAATCTTTTACTTCATTTGTTTAACCATTCATTTTACTGTGTATGTTTACACAGATCGCAGGTTATCGCTCATATTTCTGTCGTTGCTGCCGATAACATATGATTAGCCGTTTCAGAAAGGCTAACAGTGTAATTCCTTAATCTTAAGATATCATTTCTGTCAGTAATTCACTGGATTGAAATGACTGTTGTAAGCCCTTCATAAATTCCACTTTGTTCATCGCGCCTCAAAAACCGTCCGCATCTCAACTTTTAATCTCGGTCTTGATGTAAACAGTCAAAATGTGATTATCAAACGGCACAAGTAAAATGCAGTCTGTGTATGTACCACAGAGAGATGTGTTTAAAGTCGGAAACAGCCATAAAAAAGACATTATTTTGTGTAAAGTACTCTACACACTCTGTAAAAACTTTCCGTCCGTATACCATTAATCAGATGTAACAGGCCATTACATTGATGCAGCGCTGTAACAATATTTTCGGAGCATAAAATAGGACACTTGTTCACTGGCTTTTCCACAGCTTTTGTGGATGCATTCTCAGAAGGGAAAAATAATTTTTTTTTGTGGAATTTTGTGTCGCATCGCACGGCATTAGCGTCGTTGCGGTCGAATAATCAGCTAGGGATAAGGTGGAAATGTCTTCCTCTTTTAGGTATTTTGTTGTGGTTGTTGTTGTTGTGGAATGAAAAGGAATATTCGATGAGAAAAACGTTCATACGGAACGGAATACTTGTACGCTATACCGAGGTACGTTGCATTACATGACCTGCTTTCAGTTTGGTAAATCAGATATTTGTATGTCGTATCAGAAGGTACAATATACATCAGAGCTCATTTTGGAAATTTTCATTCCGAAAATTCGGAGAAAATTCCTAAAATTTTCTCCGAATTTTTCGGAGTTTTCTCAGAGATTTTTCGAATTAAAATCCCAAAAAGCTCTCTGCTCTACCTCGAACGGAAATCACGTTCTTACGTTCACTTCCCCGAACTACACTAACCATTCCGACATTATTGTTACGTAGAAAAATGTGAAGTTGTGATTCACAACTTGGGAACAATTGATTAACAAGAATATTGACGCTCAAACCCGGACCATCAGGTTACGAGTAGGTCGCTTTTTTATAACACAAAGTGAAAATTTTATTAAAGAAAAACTTACCCGATCGCCCACCTCTTCCCCATCGAGTAACCTTTCTCTTCCACCGATTTTTCCATCCATTCGTTATTTATGATTCAGCGATGATGATGAACCTTGCTCTTAATCACCAGAAATATCGATAAAATAAAATAAAATTCAACGAACTCTCGCTTCTTACAGTCGGCAACAATCAATTCATCTATACACCATTACGAACGGTTCACAAATCAAGAGTTCATTGTCTGTGGGAAAAAAAGGTGTATACCAAAGAGTGAAGCGAAAAAGAAAGAAAGGATTTCGCAAGAGAGAACGTGTTTTATGCTGTGTCATTGAGAATATTTTTCCGATTAATGGCCCATCTCTTAATGTGCAAAAAAAACGAGGAAGTTCATTTTAAGTATCACCTACAGGGAATTCGATCGAAGTACAGTTTTATAACAGTTTCAGTAATACCGTCGCAGCGTACAAACTGTGCCATTATATCATATCGCATACGAGCTGATATTTCCAAGACAATAACTTTCAATTAGCCGAGCGAGAAGTGAGCTTAACTGGAACTACACATAGCGACACGAAAGAGACATAATTCGAAGTTTTCTTTTGTTATACAGTCAAACGTGACAGAAGAACAAAAGACAAATTAGGATTAAGTCTTTTTCGCATCGCTATGTGTGTGTATCTAAACCTAGAGTAACTCATGATATAATGACAAATTTAGCGAAAGTGCGCCCGACAGTTCTATTTAGAATCGTTAAAACTGTCCACATCCAACCAGTTGATAAATTCATTGAACCATAAGTTAAAGTCTTATATTCACACCCGCAAATTTCTAGCAAATCATAACGAAAATGAAAAAAAATTATTTTGCAACCATTCGGTTTGCGTTTCATTTTGCTTATGATTCTCTAGAAATGTTCGGGTGTCATCTACTCTTATAGACACTATCTTTTGGCCAGTGATAGGTTTGGCGATTTTTCTTCTTCACTATCGCTTGTGTGATTGTATGACCCCCAATTTTAAACGGGTACAAGTCATTTGTGAGTGAAAATAATGATGTTTTGAATGCAGTAGTGATCGGATCCACGTAAATCCACAAAATTAGGCACCTAGGCACCGCCGGCCACCGATGAGTTGTGCGTGTAAATCCACTGTAATCTCAGTATTATCTCTTTCGCTATCAATTAAAATCGATTTTTTTTCTGCATTGTCATAGAGAGGACAAACCGAAAGAACCCCGCTAGATGTATAATTAAGACGATGATTAATTAGTAGTGGCGAACAATTTATCAAAAAAGGAGAAGAAGAAAAAATGTGAGAGAACGAGAATGGACATAAATAATTATGTGAACGAAAATCTGAATTGATTCGAAGACACAATTTGAAAAGAGTAATCGCGTTGACGATTTATTTGCCAAAGTTGAAGTGGTTTGCATGTTTGTTTGTCAGTGAATTAATTAACACGGAATGATATTCTGGTAAAACTGATAGTGTTGTAACAGTTTGTGAAGTTTTATAGTTGAGTTTGAGGACATTAATACTCTCGTAATAAGCAACAGCAAAACTTTGAAAAATCGTTTATCATTGAGTGTTGTTCAACAGCAGATCAATAGCTGAATACCACTTCCATCAATTTTCAAATTTTATTGTCGTAGCAGCTTCGAAAGACAGAAATTGGTAAGTTTACGATTTTGATTTGGTTTTCCTCTATTTCCTACAACGATGTTTTAGGCCAAGAGCCAATGTGCATTTGATTGCATCAATTTGAAACATCCGAAGACGAAAATATTTGACAATTTCGGTTTCCTAACGATAATATGCTAACTGTAGCTGCACATACTGTCGCGAAAGAGACCTAATTCATTTTTTTTTGTTATACTGTCAAACTTGACAGAAGAAAAACTTGAATTAGGTTTCCGTCGCGTCACTAAGTGTAAAGAAAAATTAGGCCTAATCTTCGTTGCTATGTTTAGCAACATACCGACGCGAAAGAGACCTAATTCAAGTTTTTCTTTTATTCTCCTGTCAACTTTGACAGTATAACAAAAGAAAAGTTGGAATTAGGTGTTTTTCGCGCCACTATGAGTAGAATTTACATTTTGCCTGGCACTATTGGCCTTTCAATGAAAATGTGATTTTTTCCACATTGAACGTTGCACTAATGACTACTCTTTGACACCAATTTTGTGTCTCTACAATGTAACATGAGATATCCATTTAAATATCCCCCCTCGTTAAAGCCTTGTTAGAACTCACAAACAAAAGAGCTCGAAAATATTTTCCATCAATGTGTGACAATAAAGCATAAAACCGTTGTGCTCTATGAAGAACTCATATGGAAGTGGTGCTCTCAGACTATTTTTCCCTTCCCTTTTTTTGCATTTTATGTCTTTTGATATTTTCGAAACTTCAATGAAAAATTGTGGAATCGATTCAATATTTCTTCATTTTATGGTGATATGGCATAATACAATATGTGATTACTTTTCGGTTGTTTATGCGGTATAACTATCCAGTATAACTTTACACAATTTTATGTGACAAGTTTATTGTGCTGGCTAGAGTAACCCGCAAGTTTTTATACATTTTGGCCTTCTAGTTGTCTTATTTCCTCAACGGTAGAACGAGTGTGATAATTCGGAATGATGGTCAGTCGTACTTAATATCTACTTTCGGTTTGTATAGTATCGACTGCATTTGAAACATTAAACGCTGCTCAAGTCACTGAACAAAATTACTTCGTGTTATACGTAAATGTCTAAATGCATAGAGGGGACGTGTTCAATTAGCGAATTATAAGAAAAGTAAAATTTCAGTGATTAGGCTTCATTACCACGAGGATGACTCTTCTGAAGCATCAAAAAACCTCTGTCGACACTGTTCGATTATTTAAAACAAAAAAACAAAAACAAAAAACAAAAAATTTAATTTTTCTTATAATTCGATAATTGTCCTGCGCGAGAAACGTAGTAATTTTGGTCATATTTGATAATACGAATTTTATTACCAGAGTGACCCATGGGTTACTATGGGTTACTATTATGTATCGATAAGTTTTTTAATGCTGAAAAGGCAGTACGTGACTACGTATCACATTAAGTCGATGATGATATTGTACCCTTTCAACTTATGTTACTTGTATAACAATATCTGGACATGTAGACGTAGACTCGCATTGCGACGTGACACTTGACATATACCAAAAGTAAAAATTTCCAATGTTTTAAAGACAAAGACCAAAATAGGTTTGAGGTAAACTCGGCTTGAGGTCGCTGTTTTTTGTGTTTGTTGACAGTTGAACAAAAGAAACATTTTTGTCTCGCAGATTTCAAACTTTCAGCATGAACCGTCAAATGTGATTTGACATCTCCCATGTCACATAGGTCCATACTACATAGGGCCTAAAATGAATACATATAATTTACATGTGAGTGTTTTAACTCACACAAAATAAATATGCCTCCTCCCTGTACGAAAGGAACACTGACAGACTATGCTATGTAGACTCGAACTTGTTTAGTAATGAACTGCCAGAAATCTAGTACATTATTTTCTGCTGGCCATATAAAAATTTTACTGCTTGGATTGACATCGTGTCTTACTTGTCGTTGTCGTTATGTAAAGCTAGGCTCGGTTTTTGCCACTTTTCGGATAGATCCTAATTCTTTTTCCAAGAGGCTCTTGCCCCAAAATTAGCTCTTCTGACGAATTGTAGATTGGCTTAGGCTTCAGCACCCCATGTTCATGATTCATCTAGTATATGAAGTGGCCATTGATTCAAAATTAGTAGACTGATTCTCTGCAGATCTATGAAGGCTTAACCTTTGTTGTTTACAATGTACACATCTGACCAGATAAAATAGCTTCGAGTGCTCAAAATAAAATATTTTTGCTACATTGTAACGCATCGTCGAAATTAGTCATTCTCTGTGAATTGCACCGTGAACGTTTAAAGAAATTCTTCGCACGATTGAACAACGATCGCAAATTGTGTGTAGTCTCGAGAATTTCAATTTCCTTTGTTCCGAAACAGTTGCTGTGTTCCATTTAAATGCCATATAAGAAAGGGATATATATCATATCAGGACATGGGTCACGGGATACCGTCGGCGTAATAATACAAATAAGACCGTGTTTACAAGGCATGCGTATTCATATCGATCGATCATCATCATAATAACGCTAAAAACCAAATGAACTTCCATTTGGTTATAATTCACGAATCAAGAAAAAAACATTTTTTCCCGTTTATCACATTTAAAATGATGAGACAGAAAGCAACGTGAAAATGAAATAAAATCGATTTATGTCCCATCTATAACCGCACCTGTTGTATAACCTTTTCATTTCTTTTTTGTATATAAAACCAACTCACGTGTGTGTTTTAACCATCACACTCGGGTCACATGGTTGTACAAGCTGAATGAAAGCAAAGTGTAACGAGACCACACGGTCTGTACTGGTAATGTTAATTTGAAACGTCCTACAGTTATCTGGGAAACTCTGTTCAAACCATGAACGACGACACGTAGCACTAATTTGTAAATAGTTTGAATTTTCGAGTCAGTTTAATTACTCGCACGTCCAACCGTTTTTCGTCGGTGAGAATTTCGCTATAATTAGCTCTAAGACGTTAGCAGACAACTTTATCAGGACAAGCTTACGATAAGTTCTGAAAAACCGAGAAGCATGGAAACGTTATACGTTTCAGAGAGTTTTTACTCAGAGTTTTTTCATTTAAGAAAAAATTTTTTATAAAAAGTCACTTAATTAAACGTTATATGAAGTTAGGGAGCATTGTGTTCAACAATAAAGAATAAAGACGGATGGTCAGTTTTGCTAGTATGAGTGGAACAGCTGAAGTAAATTTATGTATTGATTTCACTGATTCCGAGTGAACTGTCAAACTTGACAGCAGAACAAAAGAAAATTTTGAATTTCACTTTGCTTGCGCGTGGCTAGAAGCAACGCAAAATAGAAATTGAAACTTTTCTTTTGTTCTGCTGTCAAGTTTGACAGTTCACTCGGCAATACGTATTTCGCCTTTATATAACCGATATAAACCAGTGTTTTGTTTATGAGTGGACCAGCTGAAGCAAATTCATGTCTAAATTTCACTGACGTCGACTGTACTGTCAAACTTGATAGTACAATAAATATTTTTTTTATTTTAGTTTCTAGTGTTGCCATTCGCTATGCCCGCAATTAAGTGTTGATATGCAGCTCTTAAATCATTGATAACTGAACAAACTTCATGAATTTCTGAGGTGTAAAATGTACGATCGACTTACCCTACATGGATTGTAGAGCTTAACTTCTAAAAATGCATAACTTCTCGAGTTATAGCTCTGTCTGACAACACTGAATTCCGGACGCATGTTATAGACCTCCACTGTATAGCTACACTTAATTTGAAATTCATCGGTTCACTTGCTAAGTTCATCGGTTTATTTGATGACAAAGGTAACTGCATGTATTTTTGGAACAAATCGTCTTATATGGTGGTGTAGAATTCACGATTAGATATGAGCAGTTGAAAGAAGGTGAGAAAATTCATTTGCTTAATTCATCGGCTCAACTGATAAATTTATTGGTTTATTTGATGAATTCATCGGTTCATATGATGAATTCATCGGTTAATTTTATGAATTCATCGGATCATTTGATGAATTCATCGGTTCATATGATGAATTCATCGGTTCATATGATGAATTCATCGGTTCATATGATGAATTCATCGGTTCATATGATGAATTCATCGGTTCATATGATGAATTCATCGGTTCATATGATGAATTCATCGGTTCATTGACTCCATTCATTGGTTCATTTGCTATATTCATCGGTTCATTTGATAAATTTATCGTTTCATTTGATTAATTCATCGGTTTATTGACTACATTCATTGGTTCATTTGCTATATTCATAGGTTCATTTGATGAATTCATCGGTTCATATGATGAATTCATCTGTTAATTTTATGAATTCATCGGATCATTTGATGAGTTCATCGGTTCATATGATGAATTCATCGGTTTATCGGTTCATTTGATGAATTCATCGGTTCACATGACAAATTCATCGGTTCACATGACGAATTCATCGGTTCATATGATGATTTCATCGGTTCATTGACTCTATTCATTGGTTCATTTGCTACATTCATCGGTTCATTTGATGAATTCATCTGTTCATTTTATGTATTCATCGGTTTATTTTATGAATTCATCTGTTCATTTGATGAATTCATCTGTTCATTTGATGAATTCATCGGTTTATTTGCTACACACATCGGTTTATTTGATTAATTCATCGGTTCATTTGCTACATTCATCGGTTCACTGACAAAATTCATCTGTCAATTTAGCAAATTCATCGAGTCATTCTAAACGATCGGTGTTTCGCATCCAGTTCAAACTTAACCCAATTAAACTCCCACATACGGTTACGAGTCTGAAACTGAAAAAGCCATCCATTTAACCACATTGCAATCTCACATCACATAGACAGACTTTCCTTCATTTACTTGATTCAATTTGTTAAATAAAATGAAAATAATGTGGCACATGAATGCTTGTGTGTGACTTATTATTATGCACGTTTCACCGAGAGAGTTTCTATATCCATCCATCCATCCATACATATATGATGGTGTGTTGTTTCGTTTAAACACCGAGAGGCATTATTATTTATAAACTACATTTTGTCGAATACATCAGTTCCGTTGTCCATCCGACCATCCATCGCCTTCATAAAATATATTGCAGCCATACACATCCCTCTTCCCATATTTTGTAGTTTATTGGTCACGATCACGTTGAATCCATATAGACCATTATGTATAGGCGAGCCAGTAAAACTCCCTGTGTTGGTTGTCCCACATAAAAGCGAATTAGATTGTGTATCATATATGTTGCTACAGGGCACTACAGACACAACAGACACAACATATATCTATAGATAACGAGCCGCACCACGGACTTATACCATTTCTCTTTATCACCATATGAATGACAAATGCACCGAGTATCCACAAAGGACACACCACTGAAGCATTTATGGGATATAGGATAGCTATGGCATCGAAATGCTGTTTCATTATTAAATGCGCTAACCATCCACAATGAGAGGGAAACAAATTTTTTTCTTGTTCGCTTTGAAAACGAGCAAAATGTGAAAATTGATCGCGTGCAACAATAAAATGTTTGAGATGTAAAATAGATGAACTAAACGCGGAGTCAGGTCAGGTGGTTATTTCATCTAAAATTAACATTTTCTTGTGTTTATTTTTGAGAAAATGTAAATTTAAAACGGTCGACTTGAACGCGCGTTATGTGTATGAGAGTGTATGGATGTGTGTTTATAATAGTACAACCAGAATAATTTTACGTATTAAACACAGCTGGGGAAGGCTAATAAAACGAGAAACGGAGTTGACTCATTTTTTTTTGCATTAATTTCTAGTGTTTGTTAGTGTTATGGCCAGCGGAATATGGATTGGTTAACATTGGTAACAGTAATATGCAAATAATTTTTGTTTCTTTAATGAATTGTTTTGGCAGAACAACAGGAGTTCTCGACGGCGGTCACGTGTAGCAAAAAGAAAATTAATGCAGGGAAATGGGTGTAAAGTGTGACCTCTATTTCTGACCGAATTTCTTCAGCACAAATGCGTCCGTAAATATGTCGTAGTCTAAGTCTAGCTACACGATTCACATTAAATCCCATTAAAAGAGCTTCGATTGACTTGATGGACGAATTGTGGCGTTTTCGGTCCATAGAGTTATACTAGAGAGTTGGCAAGATGGCGTTTTGTTGTTTACCCTTGTGGCCTGTATGTCGATAAACCCATCTTCCTAATAGGTATCTTCCAAGGCCGTTCGAAAGGTCAATCGTCATCCACAGAGAAGCCAACACAACCTCACTTTGAAGTTTTCACGAACAATTTTGAGCAAGCCGCGCCGCAGCCGAGCCGGTGCCAAAAACACGGCTCAAGCCGGCTTAAAACGGCTGGAAAATGAAATAAAGATTTCGAAAGGTGAATGGGTGAAATAATTTTGAAAACCGAGATTCCTGTTGATCCTAAGCAGCTCAAGTACTTTTTGAATTTTTTTTACAAAATTAAGAAAATTTTGAAAATTTTCTTGAATTTTCATGAATTTTCCAGAATGGTATATTACGTCCTAGCTTCTAAGTTTGTTGTTTTGGCAAGTATGACCTTTGCGGAACGAGCCGAAGGCGCACAATCAGTTAATTCACAAATTTGAGAAAACTTTATCGATCTTTGCGAATTTTCTCGATTTTTTTTTCTTTTCAATTTTTACTTGATTTTCGTGAGCTTTCGATTTCTTATCGAAAACCATTTTCTTAATGAGTTAAATGAGTGTACCGGAGCATGATTTTCCATTTAGTTCAAGTTTTGAGGCAATAAAACTTGACGTGTTAGTGAACCTTAGACTTAGAGACTTGCTTGTAACAAGACCAGTTCCACTTGCACTTTGAACAACCTAATCTACCTACATTTTCGCTTTCCGTACAATTTCATTTTCATGCTTACTAGTTCATTTTCCATGAATTTATCTAAACGTTTTTATTTTGAAAAAAAAAAAGTTAAAAGGAACCTCCAGCCGAGCCGTTTTAAGCCGGCGCA